>NW_027266288.1:52500-652500 GCF_022045235.1 Haliotis cracherodii
ATCTTTTAACGTCTTTTGGTATGACGCAGCCGGGGATCGAACCTCGAACCTTCCGCTCTCCGGGCGGACGCCCTACCACTAAACCACGAAGGCGATTTCAGATACTTAATAAGATCTCAGATATATCTAGACATTTTAGACGTCAGTAGTGAATTAAGAGACAGAATATATAGATTTCTACTTCTGGGAACACAATCCTACGTAAATATCAATAGACTTGTGTCTCCTTATTTATACCGACGTGCATATGTGTGTATGTGTTGCCGCTTAAAATTGCACTGGTCTAGACCGATGTCGATTTTAGAGTGCTTGAGTCTAGCCCAAGATACCATGCCGCAGTTTAACATGGATACCCCACTCAGACACAGCATACTGACTCCGAGCCGACCAGTCCACGTTTAAGCCCCTTCCTGCCGATCGTGTTTTGGTATGACGCAGACGGGGATCGAACCTACTTCCTTCCAAACTCAGCGCAGACAATTTATCCACTACACCACGGAGGCGACCTCTATATTTATAATTTTGACAGTATCATGTTTTTCTTCCTTGCAAGCTGACTTTTATATGTTATCTCGTTGAAAGTTTTTTCAACGATAGGGTACGGGTCCCGGAGACTAAGGCGCCGCGATTCGCTGTGCAGAGTTGCGTCCCTTGGGCACGCCAGACACATTATGGTAGATTTGAATCCCGGTTCGCCCCGATTATGGTGTCAGCACCATACCTGGCTCGTAGGTTTCACCGAAGTTGTGAACGTCTGAGACCTGCATCACTTCGGGCTTTTCTCCCATATCAAGATGACACGCCGCGATAACTGGAATATTCAAAGCGGCATTAAACCCAACTCACTCACTCACTCACCTTTACACTGATTTCATTAAAACTGACCACAAAACAAATTCATGCATCTAGCCAATAATTCATAATCATAAACAGTTATAGTACAAGCATGCCAAGAAAACAAACAAGTTGACAGCTCAACTGCCATATGCGTAACAAGATGTCCAACATGTTAAACCTAACTGAGTGAGTGAGTGAGTTGGGATTAACGCCGCTTTTAACAGTATTCCAGTTATATCACGGCGTGTCAGCTTAATTTGGGAGGAAAGCCCGAAGTGATGCAGGTCTCAGACGTTTACCACTTCGGTGAAACCCACGAGCACGTGTATGTTGCTGACAAACCCAGAAACATAATCGGGGCGGTCCGGGATTCGAACCCACAATCATAGGTTTCTGGCGTGCCCAAGGGACGCAACTCTGCACAGCGAATCGCGGCGCTTAGACGACTGGGCCAGCCGTGTCCCCATTTTAAACCTAAAACTCTGTTAATGAACTATTCTAACAACGCACCACCATCTACGACCTGGTCGTGAGTGCTCCAAAATGACTCCACCGGTGCAGAGGTTGATGGCTGTGATGTGAAGAGCGCTTCTCTTCAGTGTTTATAAAATGTCATGACGTGACAGGACGTTCATGACACCAACACAAAAAAACCTGCACATCTCGTACTTCAATCATTGGGACAGAGGAAGTCATATAGGACTCACGTTGCTTCCGCAAACAAGCACCTCATTCATCGTGTGACGTACGTTCAGTCCGTCTCGTGTAAGCCTTGTTTATCCGGCCTTTGACGTTCTCACTGAATTGGTAGGAATTATCAACTGTCTTGCAATGATTAACGTATTATTGTCAAAGAAAAATGTACTTTGCGTACATGCAGCCGTCCCTTACGACATTTATGGAGGGGTGGTGGTGATTTGGCGGCCTGGTAATTCTTTTTTAAAGAGACAGGCTATTTTGTCGGTCACCTCTTGGAAAAACGCGAAAGAAATTCTGCCTAACATTTAAATGCCTGTTCATGACATATATTTTTCAGCTCATCCAGGAAGCAATTTATTTTTTTTTGGTGTAAAATCATAGATACATGATTATTTTTCAATTGTTTCTATCTATCTATCTATCTATCTATCTATCTATCTATCTATCTATATATGAAACCGTCAGTACTTATGTGATTTTAACGGATACCGGAGATTCAGGATTATATAGGCGCAAGGAGGTTTCACTATAAAATGTGTGACAGTCACGTTTAGGGGAATAAAATGTGTGACAATCACAGTCACGTGTAGGTGGATATGATGTGTGACATGTACAGTCACGTGTAGAGGGATATAATGTGTGACATGTACAGTCACGTGCAGATGGATATAATGTGTGACATGTAGTCACGTGTAGAGGATATAATGTGTGACATGTACAGTCACGTGTAGAGGGATATAATGTGTGACATGTACAGTCAAGTGTAGGTGGATATGATGTGTGACATGTACAGTCACGTGTAGGTGGATATAATGTGTGACATGTACAGTCAAGTGTAGGTGGATATGATGTGTGACATGTACAGTCACGTGTAGGTGGATATATGTGTGACATGTACAGTCACGTGTAAAGGGATATAATGTGTGACATGTACAGTCACGTGCAGATGGATATATGTGTGACATGTAGTCACGTGTAGAGGATATAATGTGTGACATGTACAGTCACGTGCAGATGGATATATGTGTGACATGTACAGTCACGTGTAAAGGGATATAATGTGTGACATGTACAGTCACGTGCAGATGGATATATGTGTGACATGTACAGTCACGTGTAGGTGGATATTATGTGTGACATGTACAGTCACGTGTAGGTGGATATAATGTGTGACATGTACAGTCAAGTGTAGGTGGATATGATGTGTGACATGTACAGTCACGTGTAGGTGGATATATGTGTGACATGTACAGTCACGTGTAAAGGGATATAATGTGTGACATGTACAGTCACGTTCAGATGGATATATGTGTGACATGTACAGTCACGTGTAGAGGATATAATGTGTGACATGTACAGTCACGTGCAGATGGATATATGTGTGACATGTACAGTCACGTGTAGAGGATATAATGTGTGACATGTACAGTCACGTGCAGATGGATATATGTGTGACATGTACAGTCACATGTAGAGGTATATAATGTGTGACAGTCACGTGAAGGTAGATATAATGTGTGACAATCACGTGAAGGTGGATATAATGTGTAACAGTCACGTGCAGATGAATATAATGTGTGACATGTGCAGTCACATGTAGAGAGATAATTTGTATGACATTCATGTGTAGGTGGACACACCAACTTTACATACAGTATATACATCTTCTCACAATGTTTCAAATCGTCCACCACACGTGTACTAAACAGAATTTATGAAATACACGTGTATCTTCATTTGGAAGAGCCCCATGAAGATCCGGGGTAGAATAGGTCTTCAGCAATCCATGCTTGCCTTAACAGGCGACTATGCTTGTCGTAAGAGGCGATTACCGGGATCGGGTGGTCAGGCTCGCTGACTTGGTTTATGTATGTCATCGTATCCCAATTGCATAAATCGATGCTCATAACATCAATCACTTAATTGTCTGGTCGAGACTCGATTATTTACAAATAGGTGAAATATTACTGAATGCAAACAAACATTTGGCACATACGCGCATCTTGTGTTGTAATGTTTTTAAGTGAGGTGAAATTAGTTTTAATGTCGCATTGCTATTGTACTTATACCACGACGTGCAGCTGGATGTCCAGAACTTCATATGTAGGACAAACTCAACTTAGTAACGTCTATTATATAATAAAAGACTCAAGAAGATAGATAAATATATCGATACTTGGTTCGAACAACCCAGAAACGATACATCGAATCCTCAAATTTAACAACCATTTCGTTCAATCTTCAATTTTGCCTGAAAACAAACCCGGTCAGTTTAACATCAACATATTGTGGCGTTAAGTGAGTGAGTGAGTTAGGTTTAACGCCGCTTTTAACAGTATTCCAGTTATATTACGGTGTGTCAGCTTAATGTGGGAGGAAAGCCCGAAGTGATGCAGGTCTCAGACGTTTACCACTTCGGTGAAACCCACGAGCACGGCATGGTGCTGACAAACCTAGAAACATAATGTGGCGTTAAGAGCAATGTGTATACATTTAGACAGACCCGTGAAGATCCGGGGTAGAACAGGTCTTCAGCAACCCATGCTTGCCGTAAAAGGTGACAATGCTTGTCGTAAGAGGCGACTAACGGGATCGGGTGGTCAGGCTCACTGACTTGGTTGATGCATGTCATCGTATCCCAATTGCATAGAATGATGCTCGTGATGTCAATCACAGGATTGTCTCTCTGGCCCAGACTCGATTATTTTACAGACCGCCGTCATATAGCTGGAATATTGCTGAGTGCGGCGTTAAACAACAAACCAAAAACCAAAACATTTAGATACGTTATCTACGTTACATGCATAACACAAGCGATTTATCTCCATTCTTGTATCTCCATTCTCTTATCTAAAAGAAGGTTTTATCCTTTTGTTAACCCTTTGATTCTTATCAGTCAAATATTATCGTCGTATTATCGTTGCTGTCGAATTTGTTCTGACGCAGTCGCTAATTAATATAAGGTCGCTGTTTAAATGAAGGGGTAAGCTAAGACGTCTCGACGCCCGTATTACACAACATTACAGAGCAGGGCGACCCGAACAGTATTATCTGGTAGCCACATGTTGCCGGGACTTCCTTTCAACGCATATCGAATCATTCCACTGAGTGGACAAACGCCTCCGTTCCGGCCCAGGCAGTATTGTTCTAAAGGCTGTTTAATCAGTGAAGTACATTAGCTGCTGTTCGTGGATTGTTGATAAACACTTGCATTGTAAACGCAAACCTCGACTCGCCCAGATCCGATGTCTAATACCGGATATTAACAGACCATTTATTTTTACATTTTCTCTTTTATCGTGGGTTTGTTTATATAACCTTTGAACTTTGATTTCGGAGTTGAAAAAATATTCTGTTTTGAATCACCAAAAATGACATTTAGGTTGAGTGTGTGAGTGAGTATGGTTTAAAACCGCTTTTAGCAATATTCCAGCAATATCACGGCGGGGGACAGCAGAAATGGGCTTCACACATTGTACCCATGTCGGGAATCGAACCCGGGTCTTCAGCGTGACGAGCGAACGCTTTTACCACTAGGCTACCCGACCGCCCCACATTTAGGTTGAACAGGTTTCATAGTTATGGGGGCAGTGGGGTAGCCGAGTGGCTACAGTGATGGCTCTTCGCGTCATTGACTCCTGTTCGAATTCCCAAATGATAATGTGAAAGCGCATTGTTATTGGCGTCCCCGCCATGACATGGAATAACACTACAACCTGCCAGAGATCTCTAAACCGGCCTAACTACGAGCAGATCCAGATTAGACTACTGGTCTTCAGTAAACAATGCTTGTCGTAAGAGGCCCAACTGCGGAGATCGATGTTCATGTTGTCAGTCACTAGATTGTCAGCGAGCCTGACCACCTGATCCCGTTAGTCGCCTCTATCGACAAGCATAGTCGCCTTTTTACGGCAAGCATGGGTTGCTGAAGACCTGTTCTACCCCATGGGCACGTTAGACAAAGCGATCGTAGCCCTTCAACTGTCGTAGGTCGATGTTAAAGTATGGGCGTTACTATTGTCTTAGCGCTTCGATCGCTTTGTGGTAATTTACTCATGAATTTGGTTTACTGTTTACGTTATCTTGAACAGTATTTCAGTTATATGACGGCATGACATCTTAATGTGTGAGTGAGTGAGTGAGTTTGGTTTTACGCCGCTTTTAGCAAAATTCCAGCAATATCACGGCGGGGGACACCAGAAATGGGCTTCACACATTGTACCCATGTCGGGAATCGAACCCGGGTCTTCGGCGTGACGAGCGAAAGCATTAACCACTAGGCTACCAGACCGTCCCTCTTAATGTGGGAGGAACGCCCGACGTGATTCCAGTCGTTGACGTTTTCCAGAGCACCGGTATGGCGCACACAAGCCAAGGGTCTTAATTAGAGCTAACCTGACCAATGAGGCTTCGGTGCAGCGGTCCATTCATATCTATCGCAGCTATTTTGCCCTTTTAGCCAAATTTTAATGTTTCGACGGATAATCTAGACGGCTTATTATCTTGCTTTGTCAATTTATATGTATACCTCTCAGCATTGTCTATATGTCATTCATGTGCCGAATCTGACGCGCGTGTGTGTGTGTGTGTGCGTGCGTGCGTGTGTGTGCGTGTGTGTGCGAGTGTGTGTGACAAATTGAGATGCCACCTTCAAATGTCAGCTAATAATGATTTCTCATTGCCTGGATAGACATTTAGAGAGTATGATAAAACTGCTTTTGGTAAACGTTTCAATTTATTGCAAAGCTGATAGTATAGCATGAGCTTCAACCGTAAAAATCGAGCTTCCATCAGGTTGTCGCATCGACACAATCTTACAGTAAATAACAACTGCAGCTGATACCTCCTCAATATCTTTGGTGCCTTCTATGTAAATACTGGTAAAAGTGGGGTATAGGTTCATGAAATGCTTATTTATATAACAATCGATTTGTGTCAGACTTCTATAGTTTTATCAATACTAAATTGGCATGAGACCACGTGTGTGTGTGGCTGCTTGTACTAGTCCGGACTTATGCCGGTTTTATAGTGCTAGCAAACTGAGATACCATGCCGCAGTTTAACATGAATACCCCACTCAGACACAGTATACTGACTCCGAGCCGACCAGTCCTTGTTTTAGCCCCTTCATGCCGAGAGGCAGGCAGGGTAACAAAAAGCAGCCACCGACCTTCCGCTCTCCGGGCAGATACTCTATCTACTAGACAACGGAGACTTTATTACGGTTGTAATTTAGATACCGCAGTTAAGGCAGCGGTAGGGACTAACAATTTTAGTCCACTAGTCCTTATGACTATAACATATAGCAAAACTCTTAAAAATGGAAAATCTCTACTAGTCCTTATGATACCTTAACTATTGGGTAGTTTGGCAAGAACGACAGGACTAGTGCCAATTCCTAACGCTGGTTAAGACATAATTCCTAAATTGCTCTGAATATTAGAGCGACCACATTTTTGTACACGTATTCAATTATGGAAGAATTCTGTGATGATATACACATTTTGAAGTCTTCTCCTTTCTTTCCATCAAGGGCATACGTTGTGCTTGTGGTCCAGCGAAAGCATTCGTGACCAACTCGTGTTATTCCGGGACAAGCCGAATAGCGACTTGTGCCCTCTCGTGGCGATGTTTGAGACCGGGTTCCGTCTTATCGCAAACGGGCATACCTAAAGCAATTGTCAACTCATTGCGTAATCGTTCACACATTTTCACATTTTGATATATATTTCAGATGCAATTTAAAGCACTTCGGGATGTGCGGAATTATACAGTATGAATGAACACATTTAACTGTGTTTTTGGTATATTTTCAGATACAAGACATGTCAAATCAAAAATTATTTCTGAGGGATTCTTTGACGAAGTACTTGAAATCATACGCACATTCTGATTGGTTTGTCGTATTTTCTCACATAACATTCATCGATAGGGGAACGAGACTTCTTGCGGTTACGGAAAGGGGCGAATCCAGCGAAAGGAGTGTCGGTATAAACTGGTTCCATACGTCCGTTGCGCTGTGACTCATTCCGACAGTGTTCTGGTGACAGTCATGTGATTGTTGAGACACGGTCACGTGATGTGGGGCACAGCCTATAAATATATACAGTGTAGTCTTACATCAGACAAGTTTAGATATTTTCTTCCGTAATTTAAGCGAGCAGTTCTATAACCGTCCACTTAGAATGGCGAATAAATCCCCTCTGCCAGCTTCATACATACTCGTCGTAATATAATATACTCGCCATATTTAAATAAGGCACAGATGTCCTTGATTCCATCCTCATTAGTGAAGGGCGCCCTAGGTATGTCGGGTGTCAAACACGAACTCGTGCCAACAAGCGTCTGAGTATGCTGACAGTGCAATTAACATGTAGTTTAAGCCTGTCGCACTTATTGGGTGATTTTATGAAACTGGAAAATGGACCCCGACTATTAAAAACAATGAAAAGTGCAAGATTTAAGTTGATGGATACAGCTACCCAAACCCTGCATCTGAACGCAACCAATGGCTTCTCCCACGCACGTTCAACACATGACAAGAAACTGTCAGTATTGGTATAAAATTATTCATTCCTGATGCAACTTAACAGCGATCCTTTTCATCCTTTTATCTCTTATTAGCAGCCGAGGGGAAGGGGCGGGGGAAGGGCCAAAAATTGGCTTAAAACATTGTTCCCAAGAGGGGAATCGATCCCCGGCCTTCAGCGTGACGACCGAACGCTTTAACCAGCAGGCTACCCCACCGTGTGTGGCGTTCACGTCAACACACTGTCAGATGAAGGGAGGTAACTCACCACCACCCCTCAATCTTTTTTTTCTAACATTGAAAGCCAATATATAATTAGCCCTGACATGCACACTGAAAAGCATTTTGTTAAATATCATTTCGATTGCGTTTTTATTTGTTTTCTTTGAACGTCAAGAGGGAAAAATTAACTTGCGTATCGGGTCAGTTTCTTGGGGAATGTTTGCGCGAGACAAGAATATTAATGAATGAAGCTATCATAAAATATTCAATCTTGAAGCTTCTCCATATTGAAAATATTGTCGCCTGTGGTATTCAAATTTCTGCATGACTTTCAGCCGAGCCGAAATGGGGTTTAACGTCGCGTCCAAGATTATTGCACTTATATAGCGACGTGCATGTACGTGTGCGTGTTTGTACTAGTCCGGACTGATGCCGATTTATAGTGCTAGCCCACTGAGATACCATGCCGCAGTTTAACATGAATACCCCACTCAGACACAGTATACTGACTCCGAGACGACCAGTCCTTGCTTTAGCCCCTTAATGCCGAGCGCCAGACAGGGTAACAACAAGTACCATCTTTTAACGTCTTTTGGTATGACGCGGCCGGGGATCGAACCCCGTACCTTACGCTCTCCGGGCGGACGCTCTACCACTAGACCAAGGAGGCGGTCGCATGACTTTCAGCAAATACTGTGATCAACCTTTGTTGTATAACTCAACCTACCATACTTAGTTGTGATCAAAATATTGTTGAATCAAATACGTTCACCCAGTATGATATAAGCGACAAGTCGACTCGGGTCGATTCAGCTTATTCCGCTTCGCACGTTATCTCGCGCAGCAATAGAGAAGTGGTTGGTTGGTTTGTTGTTTTACGCCGCATTCAGCAATATGACGGCGGTCTGTAAATAATCGAGTCTGGACCAGACAATCCAGTGATCGATATCATGAGCACCGATCCATGCAATTGGGATCGATGACATGCATCAATCAAGTCAGCCAGCCTGACCACCCGATCCCGTTAGTCACCTCTTACGACAAGCATAGTCGCCTTTTACGTCAAGCTTTGGTTGCTGAAGACCTATTCTACCCCGGATTTTCAAGGGTCCAATAGAGTAGTGATATGAATTTAACTGTAAACCGTGTAACGCCAGATCCCTATGACATGACGGACATACTAAGGGCAGGGTAGTCCCGCACTTAACATAGGGCAGGGTAGTCCCGCACTTAACATAGGGCAGGGTAGTCCCGCACTTAACAGAGGGCAGGGTAGTCCCGCACTTAACAGAGGGCAGGGTAGTCCCGCACTTAACAGAGGGCAGGGTGGTCCCGCACTTAACAGACATCGGATATGCATTTTGATCTGTTGACAAGAGCGAACGGAAAGAGTTGTCATCCGTTATAAAAGGAATCAGTCATAAAAAATTCTGTCACCATGTTAAATTGAAGCACGTGGAGGTCACGTGTAATAAAGTAGTTCTGACACATGTGCTGTTGGGCGGAGACGATCCGATTGAAAACAACTGCCGTCCTTTTCCTTTTGCTGACTAAATAAATGACGGATCGAATTCAAGTTACGATAAACTATTTTCAGTATGGCCCCGTTTCGCTGTATACCAGGATCCGCTGCTTGGAGTTTGAACCCAGACTCCCCTGAAAATGATCCTTAGTGTTAATACCATGCGTCAATTTGGGTTTTTCTTCCACATTAAGCTTAAACTCACAAGCCGTTATATAACTGAACTATTGATCAAAGCAGCGCTAAAACAATTGCATGTTCTTCAACGCCGCAATCAGCAATATTACAGCTGAATCACGTCAGCCTGTACATAACGGAGTCTGGTCAGAGCAAACCAGTGACTGAAAGCATGAGCACCGATACAGGCAAACTGGGTAAGGAGAGCGATTTGACGTTTTTATTCTATTTCTTTGGTAGGTTAGAAAACTATAGAAATTTAATTCTAATGTGCCTCTTTTGGCCACGCCCCTGTGGTTCGAGGTTCAAATGTCGGAATCCGGTTCAAAAACAAAATTTGAAAAGTCGTTTAGTAACAGTTTTTAAAAATAAAATTGTCAATTTAGGATTTTCTTCCATAATACGTCGTTATATAACGGAACTACTGTTCATGATCCGTAGTTTGTGAAGTATCTCCTGAGGAAACGGACAAAAAGCATTACGAAAATGTGCACTGGATTTTGAGAATAAGCCATCAAAGCACTTGATACTGTTTTCAGTTGAAGAATGATCAGAAAACGAATAGATGAAGATCTAGCAAATATTGCAGACTCGATTACAAAACAAAACCTGTTCAGCCCGGACGACGCTAATCTGAAGACCTCACATGTAGGAGCCTGATGGACACGTCAACATAAATTTAAATGGACGTAACTCCCTATCCACAAATTGTTAATTCGCACACATGTTAATCTGGAAGATTAACTGATTTATGTATATAAGTAAATAACAAAAGTTACTGACTGATAAAAATTCAAATAATATTTGACCAGTGATGATCCGGGGTAGAATAGGTCTTCAGCGACTATGCTTGTCGGAAGAGGCGACTAACGGGATCGGGTGGTCAGTCTAGGTGAATGGTTGATTGTGTGTCATTGTAACCCGATCGAACCCCGGACCTTCCGCTCTCCGGGCAGACGCTCTACCACTAGACCACGGAGGCGGTCTTATTTTAGCATATACTTATAACATACAACATACATAAAAAAATGTTGGTAGAGTTGGTAGCATTTGCAGTGTCAAACACGTCAGCGATAGCATGTACAAATATTCTTCAGATTTTTTACCTTTTAAGGACGCTTCTGTTGTTTGTCAAAGGGACACAACTCGGTTTATACTCGATATCGAGACTGCATGTTTTCAAGCCGTGGCCTTAACTACCGATTTGGCTTATTTTAGTTAAGTAACATTTTATCAAAAAAATTAGAAAACGAAAAAGGACAAAAACATCATAGGAAGGATGAATATCCAAAGTGTTATGAAACAATACTCACAAATGGGTTCAGAGAGCAATAAACATAAGACATGATGTTCTCTTTCAACTGGAGGGGCGGTCTGGTAGCCTAGTGGTTAAAGCGTTCGCTCCTCTCGCCGAAGACCCAGGTTTGATTCCCTACATTTGTACAATGTGTGAAGCCCATTTCTTGTTTCCCCCGCCGTGATATTGCTAGAATATTGCTAAAAGCGCCGTAAAACCATGCTCACTCACTCAAACAAATGGTCGGTCCCGAAGTCATATGTTGTTTCAGATATGTGACAAAAAAAAAACGATTCACAAAGTAATCGAACTCGGGCTCTCCCAGTTTTGTTTTGAAAATGGAAATTCGTTAATTTCAGTTCTAGTTCGGGGTGATATTCATGCTTGCGAACGGGTTTGAAAGGAATACTGGGGTAGAATAGGTCTTCAGCAACCCATGCTTGCCCTAAAAGGCGACTATGCTTGTCGTAAGAGGCGACTAACATGATAGGGTGGTCAGGCTCGCTGACTTGGTTGATGCATGTCATCGATCCCAATTGCATAGATCGATGCTCACTGGATTGTCTGGTCCAGACTCGATTATTTACAGACCGCCGTCATATAGCTGGAATATTGCTGAGTGCGGCGTTAAACAACAAACCAACAGTTGAAGAACATGTTGTTTATGCCTGTCCCACTGATTGGATGGTTTCATGAAACTGAAAATTTGGCGACTATCAAAAATAATGAAAAGTTAAAGATTGTGAGTGAGTGAGTGAGGTACTGCTTTACGTCACATCGGCAATATTTCAGCCATATCGTGACGAGAAATTAGACATGAAATATACAAATATTTAAACTTTATAAAAATCTGTCATCAAAGGACAGTATGAGAACTAGAATATCACAGATAAGATTTAAAACTAGTTGCAGAACAGTTAAAAGCATTAAGTAGTAAGGAACAACACAATATAAAAATGGGCTAGAGATCGTCAGTAACTAAAGGGAGATCACCACACCAGGGACCATGGGGACTTACAGTGCCTTTGCTTCCTGCATGGACCCCGGTAGGATTTACACCATCCCTTCAGTCGCTGGCGATTATATGCAAGTTTAGCCATTGAATTAAACTAACAAATATACTACGATTTAAAAGTCTGGTATGCATAAAAATACTACGAATGGTTGGGGACTTACATACCCTCTTAGGGGGACAATAATTTTACGCTACTTCAACCCCCCTCGAGGGTACAGCCACTCACAATCTAAGTTATTAATTAGCACTACCAATTAATAAAATAATACATTAAGCACATCAAAATTTATGGACAAGTTCTATTTCTTTTAAAAAACATAATATTAAACGAGAATTAACATCATTAAAAAGGTCCTTAATTGTTTTTACATTGAAATATTTATCCCTTGTGATGGAAAAATCAACACAGTCAAGCAGGACATGCTTGACGGTGATTCTCTCATCACAAGGGATACAAAACGGAGGATCCTCGCCTTTTAGTAAATATTCATGAGTATATCTGCTGTGGCCAATACGACATCGTCGCATAATGACCTCTTCAAATCTGGACTGACACCCCAAGAAGGTATATCCGATATTTGGTTTAATTTCATGTAATTTATTGATACCTACTTGGGCGTCCCACTTCTGTTGCATAAGATCTCGGATGTAGGATCGAATCATGGGTTTAAAATCAGTGTATGGGATCAGAAGTGGTGTCACAGATTTGTTGAGGGCTGCTTTAGCAGCAGCATCGGCCATTGTGTTACCTTTGATACCAACATGGCTTGGTAACCAACAAAAGACGATGTCATATTGGCCAGTAGCAAGATCATTAAATAACTCAAGAATTTGGATTAAAAGTGGATGTTTTGAAGACATATTTTTAATTGCCTGAAGGCATGAAAGAGAATCTGAAAACAGTATGAATTGTTTATGTTTAGCTTGATTACCGATATATTTAAGTGCTGTAAAAATGGCGTTTGCTTCTGCAGTGAATATTGAACTGTTATCAGGTAAACGTGAAGAGATTGTTCTGGATCCAATGACAGTGGCACTAGCAACTGCGCCACCATCCTTGGATCCATCTGTAAATATAGATTTATAAGTGTCATAATTGTTTCTTAGTTGATGGTATTCTTGTTGGTATATTAATTGGTTAGTATCAGATTTCTTAAGTTTGGTTAATGTCAGGTCTACCTCTGGCTTTACCATTTGCCAAGGAGGAGATGAGAAAAGTTGAGTAGGAGCTATATCTTGGAGTTTAATATTCGAAGCTGATATTGCAGATTTTATTCTAATTCCGAGTGGTGGATTGAGTGCTGATTTCTTTTTGTAAAGATCTTCGTAGAGAGGATGGAATATACATTCAAAAGCTGGATTTGACGGATTAGAATATAATTTAGTGATGTATTGTAGAGATAATTTTAGTCGGCGTTGTTTAAGAGAAGGCTCATCTGCTTCTATATAGAGACTGTGAATGGGAGACGTTCTGAAGGCTCCAAGGCAAAGCCTCAGACCCTGATGATGTATCGTATCTAGTTTTTGTAAATTACTTTTGCAGGCTCCACCATAGACGATGGAGCCATAATCAAGTTTTGAACGGATGAGTGACCTGTATAAGTGTAAGAGGGTTGTTTGATCCCCTCCCCACTTTGAATTGAAAACAACTTTCAAGAGATCGAGTGCCTTCAGGCATTTAGCTTTTAGGTATTTTATATGTGGAAGGAAAGTTAAGTGGTTATCAAAAATAAGTCCCAAGAACTTGGCCTCTTTAACAACTTTGATAGGAGTGCCATTCAGAAATAGTTCAGGGTCCTTGTGTGGCTTATATTTTCTGCAGAAATGTATACAATTAGTTTTTGATTTGGAAAATTTAAACCCGTTTTCTAAACACCACTTGTGAATTTTATTAAGACATAATTGTAATTGCCTTTCTATTGTGCGCATATTTTTACCCCGACAAGATAGATTAAAATCATCCACAAAAAGTGATCCATCAACTGAATCATTTAAAACTTTGGACAAACTGTTAATTTTGATACTGAATAAAGTGACAGACAAAATACTGCCTTGTGGGACACCCTGATCCTGATTATAATGATCAGACAGGGTTGTACCCACTCGGACTTGAAATTGCCTGTCTGTTAAAAACTGGGATATAAAATGAGGCAGACGGCCTCTTAATCCAAAATCATGAAGATCTTTTAAAATACCATGTTTCCATGTTGTATCGTAAGCTTTTTCTAAATCGAAAAAGATCGATACAGCATGTTGTCTATTTACAATGGAATTTTTAATGAACGATTCTAAACGCACTAAATGATCGATAGTACTTCTGTTCTTCCGGAAACCACATTGTATATTGGTAAGAAGATTATTTGTTTCCAAGTACCACACTAATCGATTATTTACCATGCGTTCCATCGTTTTACAAACACAGCTAGTTAGTGAGATAGGTCGGTAATTTGATGGATCAGAATGATCCCGCCCAGGTTTGGGTATTGGTATAACAATGGCATTATGCCATGAAGGTGGAAACGTCCCAGATGTCCAAATGTCATCAAATATAGTCAACAAAGTTGCAAGGCATGATTCGGGCAAGTGTTTCAGTAGCTGATAATGAATATTATCAGCGCCTGCTGCTGTATCATGAGCTTGCCCTAAGGCAGTATATAGCTCATGTAGTGAAAATACCTCATTGTAATCTTCACCATTATCAGATGTAAAATTTACTTTTTTCTTTTCCTGTTGGAGCTGATATTTTTGAAATTCAGGAACGTAATTTGATGAAGACGAATGTTGAGATAACGTTTTCCCAAGGCTATTGGCAATATCAGACTTATTCGTTAGCAAAGTATCGCCATCCTTTAGATGGTTTACTGTAGAATTTGATCCCTTGCCTTTGATCTTTTTGATCATGTTCCATACCTTGGACATGGGGGTACGAGAGTTAATTTTTGAGACATAATTCTGCCAGGATTGACGTTTATTTTGTTTGAATAGACGCCTCGCCTTAGCATTTGAAATTTTGACAGTGTTTAAATTATGGACAGTGGGATGTTTACGGAAGTATTTCTCCGCCTTCTTACGACATTTCCTAGCTTGTTTGCAAGAGTCATCAAACCACGGTTTACGAACATGTGGGTTGACGGAGGACTTAGGAATTGATTCATCAGCAATTTTATTCAGTTGATCTGAGAACAACTGAATCGGGTCATTAACATTCTGAAAGGACGTAGGTTGTAATTTATCTTTGCATAAAGATTGAAATAAAGGCCAATCAGCCTTCACAAAATTCCATCGAGGTGAAGGTGGATCATCAGCGGGATTAATGGGTTTAAGCACCGTGGGGAAATGGTCACTCCCACATAGGTCATCATGGACAAACCATGAAAATTCATTCAACAAAACTGAATCCGTCAATGACAGATCTAATGATGAATACGTACCAGTTGCAGGGTGTAAGTAGGTGTCTGAGTCATCGTTAAAGATGCAGAGGTCATTATCAGAAACAAAATCCTCAATGACTTTACCCTTTTGATTAATGATAGAGCCTCCCCATAAAGTATTATGCCCATTTAGATCACCCATGATGAGACAGGGCTTTGGGAGCTGGTCGTACAGTTTTTGGAGATCATTACGCTGAAGATTTGAGGATGGAGGAATGTATAAGGAGCAAAGTGTGAAGGCAATATGCAGTGTAAGTCTAACTGCAACTGCTTGCAAATTCGTGTCAAGCGGAACAGGACTGTGAACAACGCCCCGCCGCACCAAAATAGAAGCACCTCCAGTAGCTTTATCTCCCGGAGGAGAAAAAGAATGATAGGAACTATACTGCCTTAATTCAAATTTATCAGTATTTTTCAGGTACGTCTCTTGTAAACAAATTGCTGATGGAATAAAATCAGTTGTTAATAACTGTAGTTCGTTAAAATTGTGCCTAAGCCCTCTGCAATTCCATTGAAGTACATTTGAATGATTCATGGCGGTTCAACAGGAGATCGCTCACGTGAACGTGAAGAGGAGTCACAACTGTTGGTGTGATGTGGGGATGGAGTAACATCCATCTCTAAAGGTTCAAAGAAGTTGTGAACATCTACAGATGTTTCAGTAGGAGTCGGGATCTTTGTTGTAATTTTCCTGTTTTGTTTTTTCTTTTGTTTTCTTGACGTGTCAGCTGATGTTTGTACAGTAGCTGACATTTCTGGAGCTGCTAAAGATTGAGTCAAAGTTTCACTCATAATCTTAGATGGTGGAGAATTGTCACATGCTGTAGTAGCTAATTGAGGTGTCTGGCTTTCAGATGTTGTCGTAATAGGCATTGGATGGTCTGAATTTGTCCATGTCAAATCTGTTTGACATTCTATTGATCTAGTTGTGGAAGGGCGAGAGACAGCTGCAGCATAGGTTTGTGTTGATGGAGGAGACCGGCTGGCAACAAGTTTTTTAGCATCTAGATAAGACAAATTATTTTGACATTTGACAGTCAAAATATCCTTTTCCAGTTTCCACAGTGGACAGAATTTGGAAGAAGCAACATGTCGGCCATTACAATTAACACATTTGAGTTCAGCTGTACAATCAGAACCGTCATGATTGCTACCACAGCGGAAACAAACAGACGATCGATTGCATGTCTTGGACCCATGTCCAAACTTCTGACACTTATAACATCGGAGTGGATTGGGGACATACACCTCCACTCCGATGTTGAAATAGCCTGCCTTTATTGATTGGGGTATGGTTGAAAGGGAGAAGGTGAACAAATATGTGTTCGTAGGAACGAAGGTCTCACCGTCTTTTCTTGAGAAACGTTTCACTGACGTGACATGTTGTTCCTGTAATTCATCAAGTATCTCGTCCTCTGACATCTCAGCCAGACAACGGGCTCTGTCGCGGATGATACCTCGACTTGAATTTAGCGTTCTGTGCTCAGAGACAACTACTGCAGTGTTTGCAAACATTGTACACTTCAAAAGATTGATAGCTTGCTGTCTCCGTGCACACTCCACCAAAAGAGAGCCGCCCCGGAGCCGTGAAACATTTTTTACCTCTCCGCAAATACCTTCAATGGCTTTGCAAATTGCAAATGGATTCATTTTTAAAGGATGATCAGTTCCAGATTCAACTACAAGAAATCGTGACCAATTAGAATTTTGTTGAACAGAAGCAGCGTCAGATGAGAAAGTCTCAGCTTCTAAACGTCTTTTCTTTTCGTTGCGGTTTGAACCAGAGAGATTGTTTGCCATGGTGAAAGTAAATTATTCAGCACCTCTGCTCCCCACCCACCATGGAGTGCTACAAAGAGCGATGTTATATTGCACCGGATCTCCAACATGCAAACATCAGGGATACAGAGGTGGTATACTCCAGTAAGAACAACATGAATAGCTGTATTTGTCTATCAAATAAAATGCCAGGCTGGTTCGGCCCATGACAGGAAATTGAAGACATACAGAACTCAGAGGTCGAAAGTACCAGATTGGCCCATGAGCCACCGCCTTCTGGCGTAAGACTCTAGGCAATTTATTCAATCCAAAATTGAGAACATACACAAGATATGCACGGCCAAGACCGAAATATACATTAGAATACAACACATGTGTGCATATACATTATTACGCACAGGGCCTGGCATGACCAGCCGATTGATAAGACCGGGCCCATCTTACCACCCGTCTAGGCGAAGTAAGGGTCGAAGTAGTGTGTTGGGCAAAGGAACACAGTTCCAGGAACCAGTGCCCTCAACTACCAGACTCCCGTCCTCCGCCGACACAGGGACGCAACCCACGGCAAACGGGCTGCCCACTTTGGTCGCCTCTTACGACCAGCAATGGGGTGCTGTGGAAATATTCTACCCCGGTTCCACACGGGGGAAGAGCTATTAGCGCTACCCAGCACTCACCACGAGGAGGTTGCTCTTCACGAGTGCCAGTTAAAGATTGAAGGTGATAGAAAAGTCAACCCAAAACCATTGCCTTAAAAAAAACAGCTTGTGTTTCACATGTTTGTGCAAATGCATGTTAAGTAACAGTCAGTGGGTATAAAATTATTTATTCCAGATGCAAATGAACTGCACTGTTGGACGCTAAAAATGTGACGTTTTGCGAATACTTTTATTTCTTATTATCTGTGTGACCCCTTAATATTGATGCTTTAATGAAATTAAGTCGTCTCAACCGTCGCAAGAACTTGTATCTGTTTTTAATGAGATTGAAGTAATCTCAGCATAGGATTAATCCCGTTTTGTTTGTTTAAAGCATTAATTATCCCCCGCCCAACAAAGTTGGCGGGGGATATAGAAACGGGCTTCGTCCGTCCGTCCGTCCGTCACGTTTCGTTTCCGGAGCATAACTCAGAAACCGTTCAATATTTTTTCCTGAAACTTTGAAGGTCGGTCAGGTACTTGCTGAACTGGTGCCTTTTGCTATTTACAAGTTTTAGAAATTTGTATTTTTTACGTTTCCATGGCAACAAGATGGACTTAGGTTCCAAACTCTTATATTTTTACAATTTCAATGACAAGTTCCACCTCGGTTAATAGATTTAGGGTTTGTTTAGATTTAATTATGTCATAAATTCTGCAACAGTGGTGGGGGATATAGCCACGTTAGTGGCAAACTCTTGTTGTTTATTGTTAAGCAATTTTCTCTGCTGCCGTCGTAGTATGCAGCTACTAGCAGACTTGTTTCTCATGAAAACACGGGCTGTGAACCAGGGGGCAGATGACCACGGAGTATGCTGATCAATGTGTTGGATTAACGAGACTGATTAATGAGTGATTTTGGTAATTTATTACAAATTAGATGTGTCGGAGTCATAGTAGGAGACGAATAAATGGGTCTAAATTGCACTGATTTAAGCAGTTCCCATCATTATCGGATCAGGCGTTAAACAAGAAACAAACAATTAAACAAACATTTATTATATATTTAAGTAGTAATTTAGGATGGACGGGAGATGAAAAACACAAATTATACTTAACGCTTCTAACACATCAAAACCTGATGGTTTCCCCAATCTCATTAAAATCAGATCTTAGTTCATCCGACCAATCAGTGCGTCGCTTACCAGATTATGAAAGTGACATTCGGAATGTGATTTCTAATCATGCAATCAAGAAAACTTTAAAATGGGGTATTCCGAACGAGAGTTACGTGTTTGACGACTGAATCCTTACAATCAGACCATCTATTAGCGATTCCAGAATGTTTTTTTTGTTCAGGTTTCAAATTTGTAATCGAGAATTTGTCAAAATTTGTTTCGAAGCGTAGTCGCCAATTTGAAATTTGTGCCGTAAAGCACGAGAAAGCTGCCTTCTGATTGGTCATTCCGTTGGTCGGTCAAAGTTCGTGCAAGGTCGGTCTGACGTGACCCGTAATGGGATGTCCTCAGATCTTTGTTTAGCGGTAGCGAGAACTAAGGTCTGGTTTTAGAAAGATTGATGGTTTCCCTTAATTAAACTGATACATCATTGAGCATTTTATTCCTTTTAGTTTTCTGCATTGTCTTTTTCAGTTGATAACGACGAGGGAGTGAGATGCATCATGGGTAGACGTGCGTCACATCGTATGTTCCGGGACTTCCTGTGCAGCCTCGTTATCGGCTTTCTGACCGGATACATCACCAGTCACACCGTCCTCGTTGTCCTGTGGCGCCGACAGGAGGCGGCGTGCAGGTCGCCGGGGGGATGGGGACGGCCACGCCCTCCACCCACAGATCCCAAGCCGCTGTGTGATTCGGACATTCCCACGGAGAGACTTGTGTTCATCGGCGTGATGACTGCCAGGAGGTATCTCAAAACACGAGCTGAAGCTATTTACAAAACATGGGGAAAACATGCTCCTGGCCGGCTTGTGTTCTTTGTGGGGACGGGCGAGAATTATGAAACATCGCTGCCGGTGATAGTGTTGAGCGACGTCGCCGACGACGAGTACCCGCCGCAACGGAAGTCCTTCGAGATGCTCCGCCACATGTCCAGCCAACACGGCCACGACTTCCACTGGTTCGTGAGACTCGACGACGACGTGTTTGTCAACACGGAACGCCTCCGGAACTTCCTCAATTCCATCAACAGCTCTCAACAATTGTACATGGGCCACCCGGGTACGGGTAAGGCGGACGAGAAGGGGAATTTAGGTCTCCATGACGACAAGCCTTACTGTATGGGAGGCCCGGGGGTGATCCTGAGCGGCCCCACCCTCAGGCAAGTTGCACCCCACCTTCTGGGCTGCCTGAACGACACAGTGACGTCACATGAGGACTCGGAGCTTGGGAGGTGTGTGGAGAAGGTGACGGGACTGTCGTGTACAATCGCGAGAGAGGTAAGTTTGTGATCCGATGCCTACCCGGTTGTATAAAATTGAGGGGATATGATTTTACGCCGCTGTCGGAAATATTCCAGGTAGATTACGGAAGCGTGTAAAAAGCTGAATCCGGATCAACCGAGAAGGTGAGTGAGTGAGTATGGTTTCACGCCGCTTTTAGCAATATTCCAGCAATATCACGGCTAGGGACACCAGAAATGAGCGTCACTCTTTTTACCCATGTCAGGAATCGAACCCTGGTCTTCGGCGTGACGAGCGAACGCTTTAACCACAAGGCTACCCGACCGCCCCCTACGACGTGAACGCAAGTTTAACAATATTGTTATCTACTTAGTGAGTGAGTTAGTGAGTTGGGTTTAACGCCGCTTTAAACAGTATTCCAGTTATATCACGGCGTGTCAGCTTAATGTGGGAGGAAAGCCCGAAGTGATGCAGGTCTCAGACGTTTACCACATCGGTGAAACCCACGAGCACGGGTAGGGTGCTGACAAACCTTGAAACATAATCGTGAACCATAGCCGTGTTTGTTAGTAAGCGCCTGACCATGCTTGTCGAATTTCAACTATGTTTAAGGAGATTTTCAATCCAACTGATCGTGATTCTCTTGTTTTACACAAAGCATATATAAATTCAAATCCATTTGTTTCAGTTTGACGGCATGTTTTCTCAAAACTACAACGAGAAGACCGGGGCTTGGACTGTAGGCTTAAAAGCTGAGAAACAAAATGCCATTTCCTTCCACCCCATAAAACAACCAATGTTCCAATTCTCTCTGCGCATTATGCTGTTGGCAAGAACTGTACGCGAGAAAATGAAATACATGGACGTCCTAGTTAAAGAAAAATCTTTTTTAAAAACATTCGGGTTCGTATCTTTTGATGACCCGGAAGTTAAAAACTGTTGGTCCAGCCCTTGTGACGTCGACAGTGGAGAGATCTGGGCATGCGTAAACGCATACGACGTTTACTCTATGAATTCAGATGATCTGAGAACGTCCATATTACACAAAGGAAGAGCGTTTGGTTTAGCGGAAGCTCGCCATGCGCTGGGACAATTTTTGAAAAGGGAAAGAATTCGGAAACGACTCCGTCTTTCTCCCATTTCCTATCAGCGTGTATCTCCACAAGGCGGCCTCGAACACGTGCTTATCACGCGGATTGTGAAGGCGAACTACTTGCTGTTTCGGAGCCGACAAAAATTTGACCCCATATATTTTCGTGAAATACCACCAAGAAAGAACAGACAGGCTTGATTTAATTGGAAATAAATGATCTCATGTTGTACTTATGTTTCGGGTTTCAATTATTTTCGTGAAATACCACCGATAAAGTTTGTTTGTTTGATCCGGGGTGGAATAGGTCTTCAGCAACCCATGCTTGCCCTAAAAGGCGACTATGCTTGTCGTAAGAGGCGACTAACGGGATCAGGTGGTCAGGCTCACTAACTTGGTTGATGCATGTCATCGGTCCCAATTTCGTGGATCGATGCTCATGATGTCAATCACTTGATTGTCTGGTCAAGACGCGATTATTTACAGACCGCCGTCATATAGCTGGAATATTGCTGAGTGCGGCGTTAAACAACAAATGAACAAACAATCCATGTTTGATAAAAGTATGAAAATACATTTTTAATTATATTTTTAATATTATGAAAGAATCGACTTTGACGTTGAAGAAACGGTAGCAGTAACTATTTTGACCTTTTCCAAAACGATGATCATTTGCAAACGGAAAGAAGAAAGCGTGTACTTTTTGCTAATAACCAGTGTAATGTTTTTTTCTTTTGGATACAAATATATCATTGAGCGATGTCAGACTCTTTCCGTATGTTAAACATATCAATAGAGCAAACACATCAGTCATAATTTACGCTTCATTTGAGATAATGCTTTAAGTAGATGTTCAATTTTCGTTTAATAGCAGCATTGATAACACATTTAACCTTGGTTGACCGTTTAATGATTGTTACTATAATTAAGCTTAACATGAAAAACTCTGATACTGGTTGTACGGAATCATTCCGCAATGAAGATGTATTGCAAAATGGTCTATATTTTTCATATTTTTTTCAAAAAAGGTCTTTATTTTACTGTTACATTAGTTGTGATGTAGAACATTTAACTGCCTATCCGAGGGTGTGAGGTGAGGTGAGGTGAAATGGGGTTTAACGTCGCGTCCAAGATTATTGCACTTATATAGCGACGTGCATGTACGTGTGTGTGTTTGTGTGGCTGCTTGTACTAGTCCGGACTGATGCCGATTTATAGTGCTAGCACACTGAGATACCATGCCGCAGTTTAACATGAATACCCCACTCAGACACAGTATACTGAGTGAGTGAGTTTAATTAAAGTCACGTCGGCAATATTTCAGCCATAATGTGACTTGAAAGAGTTGGACAAGATTAATAAAAAACTGTCGACGAAGGACAGTAGAATAACTAGCAATATATCACAGATTGACTTAAAACTAGTTGTAGAACATTAAAACTATTTGAACAGTTGGATACGACACAATATAAAAATGGGGCTATAGATCACCAGCAACAAGGTTAAGGTCACCATACTAGGGACCAAGGGGACTTACTGTACCTCTGCTGCCTGCATGGTTCCCCAGCAGGATTTACACCTTTACCCAAGTTACCGGTGATTGGTGCAAGTTTAGCCAGAGATTAAAATCAACAAATATTCTGCAGTTAAAATAGAGGTAGATATAAATATACATTGAAAGAGGTGGTCTTACATACCCTCTCTGGGGGACAATAATTTTACGCTACGTCAACCCCCGTCAAGGGCATAGCCACGAACAATCTCTGTTAATAATCATACACTACCGATTCATAAAATACATTTCAAAATTTGTGAACTAGTTCAATATCTTTTAAAAAGTTAAGGATTAAATATGAATTAACATTGTTAAAAAGGTCCTTAACTGTTTTGACACTGAAATATTGATCCCTTGTGATGGAAAAATCGATACAGTCAAGCAGGACATGCCTGACTGTGATTCTTTCATCACAAGGGATGCAAAACGGAGGATCCTCACCTTTCAATAGATAATCATGAGTATATCTGCTGTGGCCAATACGACATCGTCGCATAACGACCTCATCAAATCTGGACTGACAACCCAAGTAGGTGTAACCAATATTGGGTTGAATGGCATGTAATTTATTGTCTACTTGGGTGTCCCACTTCTGTTGCATTAGATCACGGATGTAAGATCTTATTGCAGGTTTCAAATCACTATATGGTAGCAGAAGTGGTGTCACAGACTTGTTGAGCGCCGCCTTTGCAGCAGCATCGGCCATGGTATTTCCAGTTATGCCCACATGGCTCGGCAACCAACAAAATACGATGTCGCATTGGCCAGTTGAAAGATCATTGTATAGTTCTAAAATATGTAAAATAATCGGATGAGTAGAAGATACCTTAGTTAACGCCTGAAGACAAGAAAGAGAATCCGAAAAAATGATGAACTGTTTACATGAAGACTGTCGTTGAATATATACCAAGGCTGTAAGGATAGCATTGGCCTCAGCAGTGAAAATAGAGCTATTGTCTGGTATTCTAGACGATATAATCTTGGATCCAACGACAGTGGCACTTGCTACTTTGCCACAGTCCTTGGATCCATCAGTAAAAATTGAACGGTGAGTGTCATATTTGCTTCTCAGTTGTAAATATTCCTGTTGATATACTAGTTGATTTGTGTCAGATTTTAGAAAGCGTGTCAGTGAAATGTCTCCTTCTGGCCTCACCAACTGCCAGGGAGGAGTAGACAAAAGCCGGGAGTGAGTGAGTGAGTGAGTTAAGATTTAGCGTCACATCGGCAGTATTTCAGCCATATCGTGACGAGAAGTACATTAATAATACACATAATTATACGAAATAAAAACCTGTCGACGAAGGACAGTAGAATAACTAGAATATCACAGACTTGATTTAAAACTAGTTGTGAATAATAAAAACAGTAAGCATTAATGAACATCACAATATAAAAATGGGCTAGAAATCGTCAGCAACAGAAGGGAGATCACCATACTGGGGACCATGGGGACTTACAGTACTTTTGCTTCCTGCATGGACCCCGGCAGGATTTATATCATCCCTTCAGTCACTGGCGACAGTGAACCAGTTAAGCCTTAGATTAAAATAACGAAGATACTACGTTTAAAATCCTAGTGTGCTGAAAAATACTTCGAATGATTTGGGACTTACATACCCTCTTAGGGGGACAATAATTTTACACTACTTCAACCCCCCTCAAGGGTACAGCCACTAACAATCTAAGTTATGAATTTCGCACTACCAATTTTTAAAACAATACATTGAACACATCAAAATTTATGAACAAGTTCTATTTCCTTTAAAAAACATAATATTAAACGAGAATTAACATCATTAAAAAGGTCCTTAATTGTTTTTACATTGAAATATTTATCCCTTGTGATGGAAAAATCAACACAGTCAAGCAGGACATGCCTGACTGTGATTCTTTCATCACAAGGGATACAAAACGGAGGATCCTCACCTTTTAGTAAATATTCATGAGTATATCTGCTGTGGCCAATACGACATCGTCGCATAATGACCTCCTCAAATCTGGACTGACAGCCCAAGAAGGTATATCCGATATTTGGTTTAATTTCATGTAATTTATTGATACCTACTTGGGCGTCCCACTTCTGTTGCATAAGATCTCGGATGTAAGATCGAATAATGGGTTTAAAATCAGTGTATGGTATCAGAAGTGGTGTCACAGATTTGTTGAGCGCTGCTTTAGCAGCAGCATCGGCCATTGTGTTACCAATGATACCAACATGGCTTGGTAACCAACAAAAGACGATGTCATATTGGCCAGTAGCAAGATCATTAAATAACTCAAGAATTTGGATTAAAAGTGGATGTTTTGAAGACATATTTTTAATTGCCTGAAGGCATGAAAGAGAATCTGAAAACAGTATGAATTGTTTATGTTTAGATTGATTACTGACATATTTAAGTGCTGTAAAAATGGCGTTTGCTTCTGCAGTGAATATTGAACTGTTATCAGGTAAACGTGAAGAGATTGTTCTGGATCCAATGACAGTGGCACTAGCAACTGCGCCACCATCCTTGGATCCATCTGTAAATATAGATTTATAAGTGTCGTAAGTGTTTCTTAGTTGAAGGTATTCTTGTTGGTAAATTAATTGGTTAGTATCTGATTTCTTTAGTTTTGTTAATGTCAGGTCTACTTCTGGCTTTACCATTTGCCAAGGAGGAGATGAGAAAAGTTTAGTAGGAGCTATATCTTGAAGTTGAATATTCGAAGCTGATATTGCAGATTTTATTCTGATTCCGAGTGGAGGAGTAAGTGTTGATTTCTTATTGTAAAGATCCTCGTAGAGAGGATTGAAGATGCATTCAAAAGCTGGATTGGACTGATTAGAATATAATTTAGTGATGTATTGTAAAGATAATTTTAGTCGGCGTTGTTTAAGAGAAGGCTCATCTGCTTCTATATAAAGACTGTGAATGGGAGACGTTCTGAAGGCTCCAAGGCAAAGCCTCAGGCCTTGATGATGGATGGTATCGAGTTTTTGTAAATTACTTTTGCAGGCTCCACCATAGACGATGGAGCCATAATCAAGTTTTGAACGAATTAGTGACCTGTATAAGTGTAAGAGAGTTGTTTGATCCCCTCCCCACTTTGAATTAGAAACTACTTTCAATAAGTCGAGTGCCTTCAGGCATTTAGCTTTAAGGTATTTAATATGTGGAAGGAAAGTTAAGTGGTTATCAAAAATAAGTCCCAAGAACTTGGCCTCCTTAACAACTTTGATAGGAGTGCCATTCAGAAATAGTTCAGGGTCCTTATGTGGCTTATATTTTCTGCAGAAATGTATACAATTAGTTTTTGATTTGGAAAATTTAAACCCGTTTTCTAGACACCACTTGTTAATTTTATTGAGACATAATTGTAATTGCCTTTCTATTGTGTGCATATTTTTTCCACGGCAAGATAGATTAAAATCATCCACAAAAAGTGATCCATCAACTGAATCATTTAAAACTTTTGACAAACTGTTAATTTTTATACTAAATAAAGTGACAGACAAAATACTGCCTTGTGGGACACCCTGATCCTGATTATAATGATCAGACAGGGTAGAACCCACGCGGACTTGAAATTGCCTGTCTGTTAAAAATTGTGATATAAAATGAGGCAGACGGCCTCGTAATCCAAAATCATGAAGATCTTTTAAAATACCATGTTTCCATGTTGTATCGTATGCTTTTTCTAAATCGAAAAAGATCGATACAGCATGTTGTCTATTTACAATGGAATTTTTAACGAATGATTCTAAACGCACTAAGTGATCGATAGTACTTCTGTTCTTCCGGAAACCACATTGTATATTGGTAAGAAGATTATTCGTTTCCAAGTACCACACTAATCGATTATTTACCATGCGTTCCATAGTTTTACAAACGCAGCTAGTTAGAGATATAGGTCTGTAATTTGATGGATCAGAATGATCCCGCCCAGGTTTGGGTATGGGGATAACAATGGCTTTATGCCATGAAGGTGGAAATGTCCCTGCTGTCCAAATATCATCGAATATATTCAACATAGTTTCAAGACATGATTCTGGCAAGTGTTTAAGTAGCTGATAATGAATATTATCAGCGCCTGCTGCTGTATCATGAGCTTGCCCTAAGGCAGTATGTAGCTCATGTAGTGAAAATACCTCATTGTAATCTTCACCATTATCAGATGTAAAATTTACTTTTTTCTTTTCCTGTTGAAGCTGATATTTTTGAAATTCGGGAACGTAATTTGATGAAGACGAATGTTGAGATAAAGTTTTCCCAAGTCTATTGGCAATAGCAGATTTATCCGTTAGCAAAGTGTCACCATCCTTTAAATGGTTTACTGTAGAATTTGATCCCTTGCCTTTGATCTTTTTGATCATGTTCCATACCTTGGACATAGGGGTACGAGTGTTTATATTGGAGACATAGTTCCTCCATGATTGACGTTTATTTTGTTTAAATAGACGTCTTGCCTTAGCATTTGAAATTTTGACAGTGTTTAAATTATGGACAGTAGGATGTTTACGGAAGTATTTCTCCGCCTTCTTACGACATTTCCTAGCTTGTTTGCACGTGTCATCAAACCATGGTTTACGAATACGTGGGTTGACAGAGGACTTAGGTATTGATTCATCAGCAATTTCATTCAGTTGATCTGAGAACAACTGAATGGGGTCAATAACATTCTGAAAAGACGTAGGTTGTAATTTATCTTTGCATAAAGATTGAAATAAAAGCCAATCAGCCTTCACAAAATTCCATCGAGGTGAAGGTGGATCATCAGCGGGATTAATGGGCTTAAGCACCGTGGGGAAATGGTCACTCCCACATAGGTCGTCATGGACGGACCATGAGAATTCATTTAACAAAACTGAATCCGTCAAAGACAGATCTAAAGATGAATAGGTACCAGTAGCAGGGTGTAAGTAAGTGTCTGAGTCATCATTAAAAATGCAAAGATCATTATCGGAAACAAAATCTTCGATCACTTTTCCCTTTTGATTAATGGTTGAACTTCCCCATAAAGGATTATGCCCATTTAGATCACCCATGATGACACAGGGCTTTGGGAGCTGGTCGTATAGTTTTTGTAGATCATTACGCTGAAGATTTGAAGATGGAGGAATGTATAAGGAGCAAAGTGTGAAGGCAATATGCAGTGTAAGTCTAACTGCAACTGCTTGCAAATTCGTGTCAAGCGGAACAGGACTGTGAACAACGCCCCGCCGCACCAACATAGAAGCACCTCCAGTAGCTTTATCTCCCGGAGGAGAAAAAGAATGATAGGAACTATACTGCCTTAATTCAAATTTATCTGTATTTTTTAAGTACGTCTCTTGTAAAGAAATTGCTGATGGACTTAAATCTGTTGTTAATAATTGCAGCTCGTTAAAATTGTGCCTAAGTCCTCTGCAATTCCATTGAAAAATATTTGAATGGTTCATGGCGGTTCTATAGGAGATCGCTCACGTGAACGTGAAGAAGAGTCACCACTCATAGTAGATGGAGTAACATCCATCTCGAGAGGATCAAAGAAATTCTGAACATCAACAGATGTTTCAGTGACAGTAGGGATCTTAGTAGTAATTTTCTTGTTTTGTTTCTTCTTTTGTTTTTTGGGCATTTCAGTCGATGGTTTGTTAGTTGCTGGTAATTCAGGAGTCGGTTTAGGTTGGGCCATAGTCTGAGTCACAACCTGAGATGCTGGAGAGATGCCAGATGATTGAGTATCTGAATCATCTGTCTGACTCTCAGATGTTGTAACCACAGGCACAGGGTGTTCAGAGTGTGCCCATGTCAGGTCAGTTTGACATTCTATAGATCTTGTGGTAGAAGGTCGAGAGACAGCAGCAGCATAAGTGTGCCCTGATGGAGGTGACCGGCTGGCAATGACTTTTCTTGCTTCCTGAAAAGAAATGTTGTTTTGACATTTGACTGTCAAGATATCTTTCTCATGTTGCCAAAGAGGACATGATTTTGAAGATGCAACATGTTTACCCTTACAATTCACACATTTGGGGTCAGCTGAACAATCTGAGGCGTCATGATTTGCACCACAACGGTGACAAACAATCGGCCGATCGCATGATTTGGAACCGTGTCCAAACTTCTGACACTTGTAACATCGGAGTGGATTGGGGACATACACCTCCACTCCGATGTTAAAATATCCTGCCTTTATAGATTGTGGTATGGTCGACAGTGAAAAGGTGAACAAATAAGTATTTGTTGGGACAATGTTATCTCCATCCTTTCTTGTGAAACGTTTCACTGACGTGACATGTTGATCATTGAGTTCATCAAGAATTTCCTCTTCTGTCATTTCTGCCAGACAACGGGCTCTGTCGCGGATGATGCCTCGACTTGAGTTTAACGTTCTGTGCGCAGAGACAGCAACTTCAGTGTTTGCGAATGTAGTACATTTCAAAAGATTGATAGCTTGCTGTCTCCGTGCACACTCTACCAAAAGAGAACCGGTCCGGAGGCGTGAAACATTCTTGACTTCACCACAAATACCTGCAATGGCTTTAGAGATAGCAAAAGGATTAATTTTCAAGGGTAGTTGATTTCGTGATTCAACAACTATAAAACGTGCCCAAGAATTAGAATTTTGTGAAATCGAGACATCATCATCAGATGATAAAATCTCAGCTTCGAGTCGTCTCTTCTTTTCATTGCGGTTGGAACCAGAATGATTGTGAGCCATGATGAAAGTAATTTATTCAGCACCCCTGCTCCCCACCCACCATGGAGTGCTACAAAGAGCGATGTTTAATTGCACCGGATCTCCAACATGCAAACATCAGGGATACAGAGGTGGTATACTCCAGTAAAAACAACATGAATAGCTGCATTTGTCTAACAAATAAAATGCCAGGCTGGTTCGGCCCATGACAAGAAATTGAAGACATACAGAACACAGAGGTCGAAAGTACCAGATTGGCCCATGAGCCACCGCCTTCTGGCGTAAGACTCTAGGCAATTTATACAATCCAAAATTGATAATATACACAAGGTATGCATGGCCAAGACCAAAATATACATTACAATACAACACATGTGTGCATATACAATATTACGCACAGGGCCTGGCATGACCAGCCGATTGATAAGACCGGGCCCATCTTACCACCCGTCTAGGCGAAGTAAGGGTCGAAGTAGTGTGTTGGGCAAAGGAACACAGTTCCAGGAACCAGTGCCCTCAACTACCAGACTCCCGTCCTCCGCCGACACAGGGACGCAACCCACGGCAAACGGGCTGCCCACTTTGGTCGCCTCTTACGACCAGCAATGGGGTGCTGTGGAAATATTCTACCCCGGTTCCACACGGGGGAAGAGCTATTAGCGCTACCCAGCACTCACCACGAGGAGGTTGCTCTTCACGAGTGCCACAAAAGCCGGGAAGGAGAGATAAGATCCAGATCTAGATTTGCATTAGTAATATGGGATTTGAGCCGGATTCCAAGTGGAGGGATCAGTTTCGGTTTCTTCTGAAATAGATTTTCATACAGGGGATAGAAAACGGAGTCATAAGCAGGATTAGAGGGGTTCGAACGTAATTTAGTAACATATTGAAGAGACAATTTAATACGGCGGTGTTTTAAGGAAGGTTCATCAGCCTCGACATAGAGGCTGTCAACCGGAGAAGTTCGAAAAGCACCAAGACAAAGTCTTAATCCTTGATGGTGGATTAAATCCAGTTTTTTTAAATTACTCTTACAAGCTCCAGCATACACAATGGAGCCATAGTCCAGCTTAGAGCGAATAAGAGATCTGTATAAGTGAAGAAGGGTTTTCTGATCCCCTCCCCACTTTGAGTTTGAGACGACTTTTAGCAAATCTAAGGCCTTCAGGCATTTTGTCTTTAGATATTTAATATGTGGCAAAAAAGTTAGATGATGGTCGAAAATTAATCCTAAAAATTTGGCTTCTTTTACAATCTTGATTGGAGTGCCATCTAAAAAGAGTTCAGGATCTTTATGAGGTTTATATTTCCGACAAAAATGTATACAATTGGTCTTGGTCTGTGAGAACTTAAAGCCATTCTCAAGACACCATTTATGAATTTTATTAAGACACAACTGTAATTGGCGTTCAATAGTACGCATATTTTTACCACGACATGAGATATTAAAATCATCCACAAACAAAGACCCATCAATTGAGTCATTTAATACTTTAGATAAACTATTTATTTTTATGCTAAACAATGTAACAGACAAAATACTGCCTTGTGGAACCCCCTGATCCTGATTATAATGATCAGACAGGGTTGATCCAACACGAACTTGAAATTGTCTGTCCGTTAAAAACTGCGATATAAAATGAGGCAAACGGCCTCTGAAACCGAAGTCGTGTAAATCTTTTAAAATACCATGTTTCCATGTTGTATCATAAGCTTTTTCAAGATCAAAAAAGATTGATACAGCATGCTGGCTATTTACAATGGAATTTTTAATGAATGATTCTAAACGAACCAGATGGTCAATAGTACTTCGATTTTTGCGGAAACCACATTGAATATTGGTAATAAGATTATTGGTTTCTAAAAACCATACTAAACGGTTATTGACCATGCGTTCCATGGTTTTACAAACGCAGCTAGTTAACGAAATAGGTCGATAGTTAGATGGATCAGTATGATCCCGACCAGGTTTCGGTATAGGGATAACAATGGCATTGTGCCAGGAAGGAGGAAAGTGTCCAGTTGTCCAAATATGATCAAAAATATTTAGAAGTGTTTCTAGACATGGATTGGGTAAATGTTTAAGGAGCTGATAGTGGATATTATCAGCTCCTGTTGCGGTATCACGAGCTTGCGTTAGGGCAGTATTGAGCTCATGTAGTGAAAATACTTCATTGTAGTCTTCACCATTATCCGAATTAAAGTTAATAGTTTTCTTTTCTTGTTGATTTTTATATTTCTGAAATTTGGGATTATAATTGGCTGATGAAGAGTGTTTGGCTAAAGTTTCACCCAACTTATTTGCGATGTCTACTTTGTCAGTAAGTAGACCATGACCATCTTTAAGATGATGAACGCCAGAATTTGAACCCTTCCCTTTGATTCTTTGTACCATGTTCCACACCTTTGTCATTGGTGTACGGGAATTAATCTTTGATACAAAGTTTCTCCAAGACTGTCGCCGATTTTGTTTGAACGTACGTCGAGCCTTGGCACCATTTATTTTTACATTATTGAAATTGTGAACTGTAGGGTGACGGCGAAAGTATTTTTCAGCCTTCCTCCTATTCTTCCTAGCCTGTTTGCAATCATCTGTAAACCATGGTTTACGAATGTGTGGTTTAACAGAGGACTTAGGAATAGTTACATCAGCAATATTATTCAGCGTGTCCGTGAATAACTGAAGAGGATCAGGGACGTTAATGAAAATGTCAGATGTCAATTTGTCAGTGAGTGAGTGAGTGAGTTAATATTTAACGTCACATCGGCAGTATTTCAGCCATATCGTGACGAGAAGTACATTAATAATACACATAATTATACGAAAAATAAAAACCTGTCGACGAAGGACAGTAAAATAACTAGATTTATCACAGATCATGTCTAAAACTAGTAGTTAGCAATAAAAATATAACAACATACGAAACAATACAAGATAAAAATGAGCTATAGATCGCCAGCCACTGAAGAGAGATCACCATGCCAGGGTCCATGGGGACTTACAGTACTTTTGCTACCTGCATGGACCCTAGCCGGATTTACATCATCCCTTCAGCTGTTGGCGATTATTGACAAATTTAGCAAACATTAAAATAACACATATGCTACGATTAAAACCGTGGTACAAATAAATATACTGTGAAAGACGTGGTCTTACATACCCTCTCAGGGGGACAATAATTTTACACTACTTCAACCCCCTTCGAGGATATAGCCACTAACGATCTCAGTTATTAATTTTATTCGACCAATTTTTAAAAAAAAACTGATTATGTACAGAAAATAACATTCAAAATTTATGCAATAATTCAATTTCCTTTAAAAAAGCAATAATTAAATGAGAACTAATAGTCTTAAAAAGATCCTTCATAGATGTAACCTTGAAATAGTTATCCCTTGTGATGGAAAAATCAATGCAGTCAAGCAGGACATGCTTGACTGTGATTCTTTCATCACAAGGGATGCAGAATGGAGGATCTTCACCTTTTAAAATATATTCATGAGTATAACGTGAATGGCCAATACGACATCGTCTTAAAATGACCTCTTCAAATCTGGACTGACAACCCAAGTAGGTATAACCGATATTCGCTTTTATTGCATGTAATTTATTTATACCCACTTGGGTGTCCCACTTCTTCTGCATTAGATCTCTGATGTAAGATCTAATGACAGGTTTATAATCACTGTATGGTAAAAGAAGTGGTGTCACAGATTTGTTGAGTGCTGCTTTTGCGGCAGCATCAGCCAGTGTGTTACCAACAATCCCAACATGGCTTGGTAACCAACAAAAAACGATGTCATATTGGCCAGTCGCAAGATCATTAAATAACTCAAGAATTTCAATTAAAAATGGATGCTTACATGACATATTTTTAATAGCCTGAAGGCACGAAAGTGAATCTGAAAAAATAATGAAGTCTTTAGATTTTGATTTCTTCTTGATATATTGTAGTGCTGTTAAAATTGCGTGCGCTTCTGCTGTGAATATGGAACTATTATCGGGTAAACGTGAAGATACTGTTCTGGATCCAACGACGGTGGCACTAGCAACTGCGCCACCATCCTTGGATCCATCTGTAAATATAGATTTATATGTGTCATAAGTGTTTCTTAATTGATTGTATTCTTGTTTATAAATAAGTGGATTTGTATCAGATTTCTTAAGTTTAGTTAATGTGAGGTCTACAGTTGGTCTTACCATCTGCCAAGGAGGCGATGAAAATAGTTTTGTGGGAGCTATATCCTGAAAGTTAATGTTCGCGGCAGAAACGACTGATTTAATTCTTATTCCTAGGGGTGGAACAAGAGATGTTTTCTTATTGTAAATATCTTCGTACAGAGGATTAAATACGCAATTAAAGGCTGGATTTGACTGATTGGAATATAATTTAGTGATGTACTGTAAAGATAGTTTCAGACGGCGTTGTTTAAGAGAGGGCTCATCCGCCTCAACAGACAGACTTGGAATAGGAGAAGTGCGGAAGGCTCCAAGGCAAAGCCTCAGTCCTTGGTGATGGATAGTATCAAGTTTTTTTAAATTACTTTTACAGGCTCCACCATAGACGATGGAGCCATAATCAAGTTTGGAACGGATCAGTGATCTGTATAGGTGTAGGAGGGTAGTCTGATCCCCTCCCCACTTGGAATTAGAAACAACTTTCAACAAATCGAGTGCTTTCAGGCATTTAGCTTTAAGTGATTTAATGTGTGGTAAGAAAGTTAAATGGCTATCAAAGATGAGTCCCAAGAATTTGGCCTCTTTAACAACTTTGATAGGGGTGCCATTCAAAAATAATTCAGGGTCTTTATGCGGCTTATATTTTCTGCAGAAGTGTATACAGTTAGTTTTAGACATAGAAAATTTGAACCCGTTTTCGAGAGACCATTTATGAATTTTATTGAGACAGATTTGTAACTGCCTCTCTATGGTATGCATATTTTTACCACAACAAGATGCATTAAAATCATCCACGAACAGTGATCCATCCACTGAATTACTTAAAACCTTGGACAGACTATTAATTTTAATACTAAACAAGGTGACAGACAAGATACTGCCTTGTGGGACACCCTGATCCTGATTATAATGGTCAGACAAGGTGGAACCCACTCGGACTTGAAATTGTCTGTCTGTTAAAAATTGTGATATAAAATGAGGCAAACGGCCTCTCAAACCAAAATCATGTAAATCCTTTAGAATGCCATGCTTCCAAGTAGTATCGTAGGCTTTCTCAAGATCAAAGAAAATTGATACTACGTGTTGTTTGTTTACAATAGCATTTTTTACAAAGGATTCTAATCGAACTAAATGGTCGATAGTACTTCTATTTTTTCGGAAACCACATTGGATATTTGTAATTAGATTATTGGTTTCCAGATACCAAATTAATCTATTATTAACCATTCGTTCCATGGTTTTACATACGCAGCTTGTTAAGGATATAGGTCGATAGTTAGAGGGATCTGTATGATCCCGGCCAGGCTTCGGGATTGGGACTACAATGGCATTATGCCATGAAGTAGGAAAATTCCCTGATGTCCATATTTGGTCAAATATATCTAAAAGTGTCTCCAGACAAGAATCTGGTAGATGTTTTAAAAGCTGGTAATGAATGTTATCAGCTCCCGTTGCTGTGTCATGAGCTTGCCCAAGGGCGGTATGTAGCTCATGTAATGAGAAGACTTCATTATAGTCTTCACCATTATCAGAAGTGAAATTAAGTTTGATCTTTTCCTGTTGTTTCTTAAATTTTTGAAACTCCGGGACATAATTAGAAGTTGAAGAATGTTTCGCTAACGTTTCTCCAAGTTTATTGGCAATATCTGTTTTATCCGTTAATAACGTGTCACCTTCCTTAAGATGGTGAACAGACGATCTTGAACCTTTGCCTTTTATTTTCTGCACCATATTCCACACCTTGGATATTGGCGTGCGGGAATTTATTATGGAGACATAGTTCCTCCAAGACATACGTTTATTTTGTTTAAAAGCACGTCGTGCCTTGGCATTTGTAATTTTGACTCGATCTAGATTATGGACTGTAGGATGGCGGCGAAAATACTTTTCCGCTTTCTTCCTATATTTTCGTGCCTGTTTGCATTCGTTGTTAAACCATGGTTTACGAATATGAGGAATTGCAGAGGACTGTGGAATTGCTTCATCAGCAATTTCATTCAACAAGTCCGAAAACAACTGTATCGGATCTTGAACATGTTGAAAAATGGCAGGTGTTAATTTTTCAGTGGATAGTAATTCATATAAAGACCAATCAGCCTTTGTAAAATTCCACCGAGTTGTTGGTGGACGATCAGTAGGGTTAACAGTTTTAAGGATGGTAGGGAAATGATCACTCCCACAAAGGTCATCATGAACTGACCATTCAAATTCGTTGTAAAGATCTGAATCTGTGATGGAGAGATCCAGTGCTGAATATGTTCCTGTAGCAGGATGTAAATAAGTGTTTGAATCGTCATTAAAAAGGCAGAGATTGTTGTCCGAAATAAAGTCTTCAAGCACTTTTCCCTTTCTGTTTGTATTTGGACTTCCCCATAGAGGGTTATGCCCATTTAGATCGCCCATGATGATACAGGGCTTTGGTAACTGATCATAAAGATTCTGAAGATCAGCCTGCTGAAGAGTAGTCGAAGGAGGAATATATAAGGAGCACAAAGTAAGTGCAATGTGCAAGGTAAGTCGGACAGCTACAGCTTGAAGATTGGTATTGAGGGGAACAGTACTGTGGATGATGCCCTGCCTGATCAATATAGTAGAACCTCCAGTAGCTTTCTCACCTGGAGGTGAAAATGAATGATAGCAATTGTATTTCCGTAAATCAAATACATCGCTGTGCTTAAGATAAGTCTCTTGGAGACACAGTGCTGATGGTGTAAAGTCCTGAATTAGCAATTGTATCTCATTAAAATTTTTCCTGAGTCCTCTGCAATTCCACTGAATCAAATGAGGCGTGTGGGTCATGGCGGCTCAATAGGTAATCTCACACGCGAGCGTGAAGAACTCCTAGCACTGGCCTGAGAAGACGGAGTTACCTCCATATCCAAAGGTCCAAAGGAGTTGTGGACAGGCACCTCTGAAGGAGAGGGTGTCCGAAGATGTTGTCTATTTAGTTTTTTTCTTTCTGTCTTCGACATATGAACATTTCCTGGCTTTTCAATGTCTGGTAAACATTGTGAATCAGTCTGTGATTCTGAGGATGATGTAGTGGGCTGACAATCAGATTTGTTGGGCTGACTGACAGATGTTGTATCAACTGGTTTCACAGAGTGAACCCACGTCAACTCAGTTTGACATTCTATTGATGAAGTAGCAACAGAACGAGACACTGCAGCAGAATAAGATAAAGTTGACGGCACCTGATTAGCTACTTGCTTTTTGGCTTCCAGATATGAAATGTTGTTGTTGTGTTTCAGTTTCAATATCTGTGACTCAGTTTTCCATATAGGACAGGCCTTTGACCAGGCTTCATGTTGGCCATTGCAGTTGGCACACTTTACATCTGCCCTACAGTCAGTGCTGTCATGCTGACCACCACAACGCTGGCAAACATGAGGTCGACCACATGATTTTGAACCATGGCCAAACTTTTGGCAAGTATAACATCGGAGCGGATTGGGGACATACACCTCCACTCCGATATTAACATAACCAGCTTTAATTGAACGAGGGATACTTGGTCTATCAAATGTGAAGAGATAGGTATTCATGGGAGTGATAACACCATTGACCTTTTTGGTGAAACGTTTAACAGCAGTCACTGCCTGATCCTTTAACTCTGTAACAATTTCTTGTTCAGACATGTCCGAAAGGCATCGAGCTCTGTCTCGAACAATTCCTCTACTGGAGTTTAAAGTCTTGTGTGCTGAAACAGCAACCTCAACATTTGCAAACTGACTGATTGACAAGAGATTTAGAGATTGCTGTTTCTTCAGACACTCCACAAGAATAGAACCACTACGGAGACGAGTGACATTTTTCACTTCTCCACAGTGTCCGTTAATAGCTTTTGAAATAGCAAACGGATTCAATTTTAAAGGTAGTTTGTCAGCAGCCTCGATCACCAGGAATCGGGCCCATGAATCGGAGTTGGTGGGAATGTTCCCAGAATCATCATCTTCAAGACGTCTTTTTTTGTCGTTACGAAGTGAACCAGGTTGTTTGGTAGACATGGCGAAAGAAAAGTGTTTCAGCATACCTGCTCCCCACCCCCCATGGAGTGTCAACAAGGACAGTGTTGTAGCGCATCGGATTTCCAGCATGCAAACACCAGGGATACAGGAATGATATACTCCAGCAAATATGACGTGAATAGCTATATGCATCTACCAGATATAGTGCCAGGCAGGTTCAGTCCATGACAAGAAACTGGAGATATACAGAATACAGAGGTCAACATCACCAGATTGGCCCATGAGCCACCGCCTTCTGGCGTAAGACTCTAGGCAATTTATTCCATCAAAAATTGGTAATTCATACAAAGTATGCACGGCCAAGTCCAAAATATACATTATAATACAACACAGGAGTGCATATACAATATTACGCACAGGGCCTGGCATGACCAGCCGATTGATAAGACCGGGCCCATCTTACCACCCGTCTAGGCGAAGTAAGGGTCGAAGTAGTGTGTTGGGCAAAGGAACACAGTTCCAGGAACCAGTGCCCTCAACTACCAGACTCCCGTCCTCCGCCGACACAGGGACGCAACCCACGGCAAACGGGCTGCCCACTTTGGTCGCCTCTTACGACCAGCAATGGGGTGCTGTGGAAATATTCTACCCCGGTTCCACACGGGGGAAGAGCTATTAGCGCTACCCAGCACTCACCACGAGGAGGTTGCTCTTCACGAGTGCCCAATTTGTCAGTACAAAGTGTCTGAAATAATGGCCAGTTGGCCCTTTTAAAATTCCACCTTGACACAGGTGGCTCATTATTCGGGTTAATAGCAGAAAGTATCGTTGGGAAATGGTCGCTTCCACATAAATCATTGTGGACTGACCACTCAAATTCGTTATATACATTTGGATCTGTGAGTGACAAATCAAGAGCAGAATAAGTTCCAGTAGCGGGATGTAGATATGTGTCTGATCCATCATTATATATGCACAAATTATTATTTAAAATGAAGTCTTCCAGGAGTTTCCCTTTGTTGTTTGTATCTCTGCTACCCCACAGAGGGTTATGCCCATTCAGGTCACCCATAATGACACAGGGTCTTGGGAGCTGATCAAACAAATCCTGAAGATCAGACTGCTGAAGAGGAGACGATGGTGAAATGTATATAGAGCAAAGTGTAAAAGTTATATGTAAAGACAGACGGACAGCAACAGCTTGAAGGTTGCATTTAAGAGGGACGGGGCTATGGATGACATCCTGCCTCACCAAAATGGAAGCGCCACCTGTCGCCTTGTCACCTGGAGGTGAAAACGAATGATACGAATTGTACTGACGAAAATCAAATTTATCTGTATTTTTCAGGTAGGTTTCTTGTAAGCTAAAAGCTGATGGTTTAAAATCTTGTGATAATAACTGTAGATCATTGAAATTGTTCCTAAGTCCTCTGCAATTCCATTGTATTAAATTAGTGGCTCCACTCATGGAGGTTCAACTGGGAGACGTGAACGAGTAGAAGGAACATTCCCATGTACTGGGAGAGAAGGAGTGACCTCCATGGCCAATGGTTCATAAGAATTATGAACCGCTACAGGGCACGCGTCAGGAGAAGGCTCCTCCAAGTGCTGGAGTGCTCTGGCCTTTCTCCTCATTTGCTTTTTGGTCTGTTTTTTAGATAGATGGGCTTCGCCCTGAACTGATTCGATTTCCGTTATAATTTCTGGTTCAGTTGGTTGAATATGCAAAGGTTGCAAGTTTTCCGTTTGAGATGAAGACGTCATTGTTGATGGCTTATCCGGAGACAATTTAGGTGCGTCATCAATGATGATCTGGTCATTGTTGACCCAAGAGATTTCAGTTTGACAATGAGTGGATCTCATGGTGATTTTGTGACCTTGACTCGGAGAAGAGACTGCAGCTGAATATAATTTATTTGAAGTGGTCTGAGAGGGAACAAGGAGTTTTTTAGCATCAGAGTAGGAAATGTTATTTGTATGTTTGATTTTTAGTATTTTCGATTCATGATCGAAAATCGGGCATGATTTGGATGACGACAAGTGCTCACCGCTGCAGTTAGCACATTTGATCTCATTTGTGCACTCTGTGCCCTCATGAGGACCACTGCAACGGGAGCATCTTGTCTTGGCCGTGCAAGATTTGGCCCCGTGACCGAAGTGTTGACACTTAAAACACCGGAGTGGATTTGGAACATAAACCTCCACTCCGATGTTAAAGTATCCAGCTTTTATTGATGATGGAACAGTAGGTGTTGAAAATGTGAAAAGATATGTCTGAGTTTTTAATATATTTCCATCTTCTGTTTTGCGTGTGAATCGCTTGACAGCGGTGACACCCTGATGCTTAAGTTCTGCTGCAATCTCTTCTTCTGTCATTTCTGAAAGACATCGTGCTCGATCACGCACGATACCACGACTAGAATTCAATGTCCTGTGCACTGAGACAGCAACCTGCGTGTTAACAAACTGCTGGAGACCCAGCAAGTTGATAGATTGCTGTCTCCGTGCACATTCCACAAGTATGGAACCAGAACGAAGACGTGTAACGTTCTTCACTTCACCACAAGTACTTTGGATGCCCTTTGATATGGCAAACGGATTAAGTTTTAAAGGAGTTTCATCGACCGATGCGATAACAATGAATCGTGGCCAAGAATCTGCAACAATAGGCGAAACCTCATCGTCAGACGAAACAGAATCGACATGACGACGTTTGTTTGCTTTGAAAGAACCAGGGGATTTGTTGTGAGACATGGTGTGAGTATGTCATTCGACATCTCTGCTCCCCACCCGCCATCGAGTGTCAACAAGGACGATGCTGCAGAGGAAACCAATCTACAACACCAGGGTTACAAAGGTGTTATACTCAAGCAATATAAACATAGGTAGCTATTTTTGACAAACAGAATTTAAAGTCAGGCTGGTTCGGCCCTTGACAGTAATCTGAAGTCACATAGAACCTAGAGGTTGATATATAGCCAGATTGGCCCATGAGCCACCGCCTTCTGGCGTAAGACTCTAGGCAATTTTTCAATACAAAATTGATAATTCACACAAGTTATGTACGGCCAAGACCTAAATATACATAAAGATACAACACATGTGTGCATATACAATATTACGCACAGGGCCTGGCATGACCAGCCGATTGATAAGACCGGGCCCATCTTACCACCCGTCTAGGCGAAGTAAGGGTCTAAGTAGTGTGTTGGGCAAAGGAACACAGTTCCAGGAACCAGTGCCCTCAACTACCAGACTCCCGTCCTCCGCCGACACAGGGACGCAACCCACGGCAAACGGGCTGCCCACTTTGGTCGCCTCTTACGACCAGCAATGGGGTGCTGTGGAAATATTCTACCCCGGTTCCACACGGGGGAAGAGCTATTAGCGCTACCCAGCACTCACCACGAGGAGGTTGCTCTTCACGAGTGCCCACAGTATACTGACTCCGAGCCGACCAGTCCTTGTTTTAGCCCCTTCATGCCGAGCGCCAGACAGGGTAACAACAAGTACCATCTTTTAACGTCTTTTGGTATGACGCGGTCGGGGATCGAACACCGGACCTTCCGCTCTCCGGGCGGACGCTCTACCACTAGACCACGGAGGCGGTCTATCCGAGGGTGTAAAACTAATTTGAAAAAATGAAGTGTTGTTGGAGTTTTGTAAATTTGTTAACTGGTTGATGTTCACTGACCGCTTTATGTCAACTTTGATCTTGCAAAATCTACAAAAAACAAATTCTTGCTTAAAATCTAAACGACACCATGATATTTGAAATAACATTGTCTCTTTGTATTGCCCTAGCATCGAATTGGGTGTAAGACTCCAGTGACGGCAGCGATACACACACATGGAAAGAAAAGTGGCGATCACACCGCTATGCTTTGAGCCACACCGTTGCAACTACGCTCTCCTGGTGTGAATTCGATATGGATGACATGTTCCCCCACCCCAACCCCACCCCACCCCCACCCCATACACACCTCCTTCTCCTAAAAAACCCGATAATGAAACCATACACTTTTAGGTCATCACCATCCGATTTCCTTTTATTTTATTTCTATCTCATGTGTGACATCCGATTCCCTTTTATTTTATTTCTATCTCATGTGTGACATCCGATTCCCTATTATTTTATTTCTATCTCATGTGTGACATCCGATTCCCTTCTATTTTATTTCTATCTCACGTGTGACATCCGATTCCCTTCTATTTTATTTCTATCTCATGTGTGACATCCGATTCCCTATTATTTTATTTCTATCTCATGTGTGACATCCGATTCCCTTCTATTTTATTTCTATCTCATGTGTGACATCCGATTCCCTTCTATTTTATTTCTATCTCATGTGTGACATCCGATTCCCTTCTATTTTATTTCTATCTCATGTGTGACATCCGATTCCCTTCTATTTTATTTCTATCTCATGTGTGACATCCGATTCCCTTCTATTTTATTTCTATCTCATGTGTGACATCCGATTCCCTTCTATTTTATTTCTATCTCATGTGTGACATCCGATTCCCTTCTATTTTATTTCTATCTCATGTGTGACATCCGATTCCCTTCTATTTTATTTCTATCTCATGTGTGACATCCGATTCCCTTCTATTTTATTTCTATCTCATGTGTGACATCCGATTCCCTTCTATTTTATTTCTATCTCATGTGTGACATCCGATTCCCTTCTATTTTATTTCTATCTCATGTGTGACATCCGATTCCCTTCTATTTTATTTCTATCTCATGTGTGACATCCGATTCCCTTCTATTTTATTTCTATCTCATGTGTGACATCCGATTCCCTTATATTTTATTTCTATCTCATGTGTGACATCCGATTCCCTTCTGTTTTAATTCTATCTCATGTGTGACATCCGATTCCCTTATATTTTATTTCTATCTCATGTGTGACATCCGATTCCCTTCTGTTTTAATTCTATCTCATGTGTGACATCCGATTCCCTTCTATTTTACGACGACGGAAATGGATTTCCAAGTTTGACCATAATAATGGCCGATACTATAATCGACGAAATCTATTTCCACCCCCCCCCCCCCCCCCCCCCCCACACACACACACACACACACATCCGCCGCCCCATTCCTCTCCTTCCCAACCAGGCATCTAATTCGGAGTACATAAATCTGTTCAGAGAAATTAAATTGAACGTGTATATTCAATTGTATTCCACTACCATTCAGAGCTATTCCACTACTTTTCTAGATTCATTCGCCCCCCACCAAGGCAGCCAAACACTAAACGTGTGCAATCGTTTTTATCTCATTTTCAGTTCATACATTGCATCTTGTAATAAAACAAACAAGTCCAGGACCTTAGGGGAATATTGTGCTGATGTGTCTACAAGCACCAAATTTGGCATAGATGTAGACCAGAACATACTAAATCCATTTTTGGAGGGCGCCAAAGCCGATGCTCACTGGGGCGGCCATGTTGGCAAAATCCAAGATGGCCGCCAGACCCTATTTGATTTTGTCCTAACTTCAAAACCAAGAGTCATAGGATCATGTATTAAGGCTTGTTTACAGGTTTTAGACCTCAAAGCTTCCAAATGTGATTTTTGTTTTGAAGTAGAAGTGCGTTTTGGACAATTTAGTGGTTGAAAACATATTTTATTCAAACCAAATATATTTTTTATGGCCATTTTACCTCACAGAAAAAGTTTACAACTGAGAACAACATGAGAACAACATGCAAGCCTAAATATTTTTAGTGTAAGTTAAACATCACTGTGGCAAGGTTTAATATAATTGATCGAGGTATCGTGATTGTTCACACATCCACCTTCACATTTGCATAACCCCGTACAGCGGACTCCAGCTCTACTGCATTTACAGTTTCCGGTGCAAGACCTTTCACAACCGCAATGCAAAAGGAAGGAACATGCTTTACTGGCATCCTCGAGAGTTGTCCAGTATGATGACCAGATACCACCGTCTTCCTTTTGCCACCCCCATTCACCACAAGTCCGGGATTTCCTGGTGAACTGAGGCTGCTTGATTCCAGTAAAAGCTTGCCTGAAGAAGTGCCCTTTTTATGTGTTCAAACAAGGCTGCCTGAGTGGGTGGTAAATTCTCAAGCGTTCTTTTACCAGTTGTAAAAAGATGATGTCTGGCTTCATTGACTTTAGCCAAACCACACCCCTTGCTATACATGATAACCACAAATCGTTCCAGCCTCTGCATGTGAAGAGACTCAAGACTGAACAGTTCTGGTTGATTGGTTAGTGTCACCAGTGTTTCAGTGAGTCCTGGTGTGTTTTGCCCAGATGCCCAGGCAGTTTTCTTGCCACACCCAAGGAGCTGTGATGTCGTGTCGCACCCTGTGATGGAATGGAAAAGCGGCAATGCCAGAGACCTTGAAGGCCCAAGATGAGAACAGATATCATTGATGGGAATATCGCGAATTTTGTTCCCGCTACCAAAACACACCCACAGCTCTGAGAGACCAAGTGTAGAGAAGAAGCGTATGGCAAGAACTACCACATCACTATCAACAGTACGGACATAAGCTGTTTGGTGCCCCTCTGCTACAGCATGTGCCAGATGAAGGAATATCCTTGTAACTGCTTCAGAGTGGTTACAGGGTTGGAGAGCTGATACATCGCATGGTCCATTGGAAAGAACACTCTCAAATTTGGTACTGAGAAGGAGTCTCCCGCCCAAATCTTTTTTGACAAGCTCCTCACTGAGGAAAGAGAATAACTCCTTTTTGTTATCCTCGTTTTTGAGAAATCCACTGTTCCAGTCATGCTTTGGGATTCGTGTGTGGCCATTCCCAATCCTAGTCCGTGGACCTGTACCACGACGCTGATGTGTGAGGGATTTGAGGTTGTTTTCTGGGTAGTTATCCCATATGGCATCTATACGTGCAACTGTTTCGGTTATCTGAGACTCCATGAATGGCACAATGTGTTGTGTAACATACTCAGCAAATGTCTTCGCTGATGTGGGCCGCACCATATGAACAACAGCGGCCATGTCAAGCACGACAACTGTGGCTAATTTGGCTGGAAGTGCTCGACCAGTTGGCGCTTTGGTGCATTCCAGAATATCAGACTTTTTGCCGAATCGAAGTGAACCACGATCAGCCAAACTTGGTGGTTCCCTTTGATTTTCATATCTACATCTGGTCGTGATTGTAGTGAAAGGAAAAGTGTTGTGATCAGAGTCATATTTTTCTTCTGTAAACCACTGGTTTTGTTTCCTTTTTTGGTCAGATCAGGACGACTGGCGAATGTCAGGATTTTATTACGTCGGATAGTGTTTGACACTGGCACTGTCACCTTATCAAGTGTCTGTGAAACCTATTGTGCATGAAGGTCTTTGCCAACTTCATGAACCCTAGAGAGAGATGTAACGACTTCCTGTTCCATAATTTCTTGTGTGTCGAGTGCTACAAGTTCTTGACCACTAGTAAAGGGATTGCCTAGCTGCTCAACAATCTCAACAAATGACAGGACATCCTTCATATACTTAACTTGCAAGCTATGTGCTTCTTCGTGGTGAGCAGTGCTAGACTTTGGTGTGTCTAGGACAGCTTCAAACTCTGCAACACATCTCGAGCAGTCTGGACCTACCAACATGAAGAGTCTTAGTACTTCAGGGTTCTCATAGAGTCCTGCTGCTCTGCCATGTGCCTGTAGACTCTTATTGGATTGTTCGTGTGACTGATCCTTTCCAATGAGGCTGAACTTGTGTGGTGACTTTTGAACGACAAAGTTCCCTTTGAGAAATTCAGCATGTATGTTCGGGTGTTTCTCTGACAGCTGGACCATATCCCGCACATGCATTGGTAGCCATCTTGCATAGTTTGTGTGGTCCATCACATGAAACCATGGGCAGAGCTCATCACATACATGGACATAGAGAAGGAAATCTCCCTCACATAGAGACCGAATGAAGCTACACATCAATAGCTCAAGCTCCATGATGGTAGACCAGAACTTGAACTGAGGTTTTTTGGTTTGGGATCGTTGATCCCACATCTCCTGTGACTCAGGTGGTCCATGAACATTCGAGCAGTAAGTAGAATATGCCTTGTGCTTAAGGAGGTGAAGAGACATTACAGATACTTGGTGGGCATAACGTGTGTGCTTGATATGCTGCACATTAAGAACTGACTCAGCACGGCCAGATGTTAGAACCTGTGCCTGAGAAAGTACTGTAGTCCAACCTGAATCATGCAACAACTTTCCAATCATATGATGAACTTTGTCTTCAATATGCAATGCTCCCATCATCACAACCAACTTATCTTCTCCTAAAATGTCTGGAAATGTCCATTGTAGTTGCTTTGCTATAGCATAAATGGGCTGATCTGCACCCAGAACACCCGTCTGACCGGGATTCAGGAACTCTGTACCTTGCATGGTGAGTTCCATTGTATGTTTTATCATGGATGGAGATGCTGCTTTGTCTGGAAAGAGAGGAAAAACCCCTATCACTGCCTGAGGCTTCAGAGAGTCTTCTTCTGAACAAGTGCCCTGCTGGAGCACTGTGGTGACATGTGCCATGCAGGATTCGTCCTTCGTCTTGGCCCTCTGCACCATATCATGACATGGTCGAATTTGGCTGTTGATGCTTCTAGGTACAAACAAGGGAGTGTTGTGTAGCTCAACTGGATGTATGATAGCATATGATTCAGATGTATCAGAGAAGTCCAGTTGAATAGGAGCTCGCTCTACTCCTTGGTCTTCCCAAGATAGATGGTTTGTTGCACTCAAAGCAGTGCCATGAAACTCATCCTGTGAAAAGTTTCCCTTGTTATGACTATCCAAGTTGTCCACATCAAAGGTGACAAAAATATTGCATCGCAGATTAGTTGGCAGAACAATTCCATCCTCAGAATGGCGCTTGCAGACTGCTCGTGCAATAGCTTGTTTCACCTCCATAACACGGCTATAGGACACTGATAGGCCGAATTCGTGGGCATTCTCGATCTGTTTCTTAAGTCGTGCATCTCCGTGCATCTTAAGGCCTTGGTAAAGGGGGAATGGTGTCTCTTATACGCTTTTCTATGTCGTATGGTGCTTGTTTTGGTTGTGTGGTGTGTCCCACTACATGTGTTGTAAATGAGCAGTTGTGAGATTGTACATGCAATTTTTACCCTCCCGTGCACACATTCATCCATTTCGATATTACTTGCTTTCCCAGAATTGATGCACCTTGGAGGATGATATTGATGAAGCTACGAAGCTCGTCTGGTACAGGAGAGGTTAGGCAGTCTGGGGAGAAAGACCCATGGAAGGGTCCTGCTTCTGGAGACAACACCTACGCAAAATCACCGCTGCCCGCATCAGTAAAAGGGCATCATCTTGACCAAGTTGGGGCTCATGAGCTTTCGCGAGCAGATCTGCAATCTTTGTATTATTAGAAATGTAGATTTCCTTACCCTGTGAAAACTCAGCCCATTCCGGAAGAAGATTGAGAATATGCTCTTTAAACCTTGTTGAATGTGGCTGCCTAGTATCATGGCAGGGACTTCCTTGTTCTTCCATCAGATTTCGGTACATCTGCCGAACTGCTGATAGCTTATAAACTGAGTCTGAATCCTCAACAAGAGCTACGATTTGCGATGTAGCAATTGGATGAAACGCAGGTTGAGCAGGGCTTGTGGATGCTCGACGATCAGCAGCGTGTGCACAGTCTCGCAGATGCAAGTAGCATTGGACATGGTAAAAAACATCACCAGCATGGGCATCCACAGCTTGTGCAATCAATTTACCCATTAACCGGAAATTATTATTTGACTTTGCCCAGCTTTTTAGATTTGCATCTACGTTGTCAGTTGCCACCTTGCGTAAATTGGTCTGGTCATCTCCATCACAAATAATGCAGCATTTGACATCACTGCCTTTTCCATGTGATGTTCCCGCTGATCTGAGTTTTTTTGGTGAACTCTGTGCACTGTCCTCATGTTTTTGACGCAGCCTCTTCACACGAGAACTACTACAGTAGCTCCTACAATACTTAGCATTATTGGATCGGAGTGTTGCTGCAATACCTGATCCATCATTTAGTTGATCAAAGACGACTGTAATACCAGACGGAACGGCATTGATTTTCTTAAAGTCAGTCAGGTCTCTGTCAAGAGTCAAAAGCCCTTCCTCCTTTGGTGTTTGCAACTGTCCACTTTTATCTGACTGGCAAAGACAGCAAAGTTCCCAACTGAAACTTTCCATTGTTGGCGCAATATCACAGGTACAATTAACTATTATTTCACCAGCACCACTGTTCTCGCCAATTCAGCTAAACACACCTTCAAAGACGGAATATATTAACACATTCACTGGACAAGTAAACATATAGGCCACCTATGCGGGAGTAATGCCCAATTAGTCATGACAACCTTTCTCAGCGTTTCTGGAAGAAGAACAAAATACATGCAAGAAACAATTTATGTGACCTTTTTGTGTTCAATAATATAAACCATCAACCACCAAGCAGTGCATCATCTCATTTGCAGACCAAAAATTAACATTACTGTGTCGCATCAAAATTAAGTGAGTGAGTGAGTGAGAATTATCGTCACATCGGCAGTATTTCAGCCATACCGCGACGAAACAGTTATAATAATTACATTTTGATTTAATAAAAAGCTGTCAACGATGGACAGTAAGATAACTAGAATATCACAGGTTCAATAGTAAAACTAGTTGAGAACAGTTAAAACAATACATTTATAATCAACAAGACAATATAAAATTGGGCTATAGATCACCAGCAACCAAAGTTAGGCCACCTTACAAGGGACCGAGGGGACTTACATTACTTTTGCTACCTGCACGGCTCCCCAGTAGGATTTACACCATCCCTTCAGCTGCTGGTAATGGTATGCAATTTTAGCCAACCATTAAAAGAAACAAATATACTACGTTGTAAAACCGAGGTAAGAATAAATGTACTTTGAATGATGTGGTCTTACATATCCTCTCAGGGGGACAATAATTTTACGCTACTTCAACCCCCTTTGAGGATATAGCCACTGACCATCGAAGTTACAAATTATACATTACCAATATAAAATATAGCTATGTACACAATTCAAAATTTATCAAAAAGTTCAATTTCTTTTAAAAAACCTATGATTAAATGAGAATTGATTCTATTAAAAAGATCCTTAATTGATGATGATGTAAAATATTTATCCCTTGTGATGGAAAAATCAACACAGTCAAGCAGGACATGCTTGACCGTGATTCTTTCATCACAAGGGACACAAAATGGAGGATCCTCACCTTTTAAAGATATTCGTGTGTATACCTGCTATGGCCAATACGACATCGTCGCATAATGACCTCTTCAAATCTGGACTGACAGCCCAAGTAGGTGTAACCAATATTTGTTTTAATTTCATGTAATTTATTGATACCTACTTGGGAGTCCCACTTCTTTTGCATCAGATCACAAATATAAGATCTGATTACAGGTTTAAAATCAGTGTATGGGATAAGAAGTGGTGTCACAGATTTGTTGAGTGCTGCTTTTGCAGCAGCATCAGCCATTGAGTTGCCTTTGATGCCCACATGACTGGGCAACCAACAAAAGACGATGTCGTATTGGCCAGTAGCAAGTTCATTAAATAATTCAATAATTTTTATTAAAAGTGGATGTTGACATGAGATGTTATGGATAGCCTGCAAGCAAGAAAGAGAATCGGAAAATAGGATAAACTTCTGATATTTTGACTGTTTACTGATATACTGTAAAGCTGTTAAAATGGCATTGGCCTCAGCTGTGAAAATAGAACTAGTATCGGGTAATCTGGAGGAGATAGTCCTGGATCCAATGACAGTGGCGCTAGCAACAGCGCCACTATCCTTGGATCCATCAGTAAATATAGATTTGTAAGTATTATATGTGTTTCTTAATTCATTATATTTTTGTTGATAAATAAGTGGATTTGTTTCCGATTTCTTTAATTTAGTTAATGACAGATCCACCTCTGGCTTTACTAACTGCCAAGGTGGAGAAGACAAAAGCTGCGTGGGGGCTATAGCATGAAGATTAATTTTAGCGGCAGAAATATCAGATTGAAGTCGTATTCCAAGTGGGGGGAGAACCGATGATTTTTTATTATAGAGATTTTCATAAAGGGGGTTAAAAACACAGTCATATGCAGGATTCGAGTTATTAGAGCGTAATTTAGTGACATATTGTAAGGATAATTTAATTCGGCGTTGTTTGAGGGATGGTTCATCAGCTTCAACGTACAGACTGTCAATAGGAGAAGTTCGGAAAGATCCAAGACAGAGTCTCAGACCTTGATGGTGGATAGAGTCCAAAAGTTTAAGATTACTTTTGCAGGCTCCACCATAGATGATGGAGCCATAATCAAGTTTAGAGCGAATAAGTGCTCTGTACAGTTGAAGGAGGGTTTTCTGATCCCCTCCCCACTTGGAATTTGAAACAACTTTTAGGAGATCAAGGGCCTTCAGGCATTTATTTTTCAAATATTTTATGTGAGGTAAAAACGTTAAATGGTGGTCAAAAATAAGACCCAAGAACTTAGCCTCTTTTACTACTTTAATCGGAGTGCTATCTAAAATTAAATCAGGGTCTTTATGGGGTTTGTATTTCCTACAAAAGTGGATACAATTTGTTTTGGATTTTGAAAATTTAAAACCATTTTCTAAACACCATTTATTTATCTTATTTAGACATAATTGTAATTGTCTTTCGATAGTATGCATGTTTTTACCACGACATGATATGTTAAAATCATCCACGAATAAAGATCCATCAATGGAGTCATTTAAAACCTTAGAGAGACTATTTATCTTAATACTAAATAGCGTAACAGACAAAATACTGCCCTGTGGGACACCCTGATCCTGATGATAATGATCAGACAGGGTAGAGCCCACGCGGACTTGAAATTGCCTGTCAGTTAAAAATTCAGATATAAATTGAGGCAAACGGCCTCGTAATCCAAAATCATGTAAATCTTTTAAAATACCATGTTTCCATGTAGTGTCATATGCTTTTTCTAGATCGAAAAAGATAGACACTGCATGTTGTTTATTTATTATTGCATTTTTAACAAATGATTCTAAGCGAACCAAATGGTCGATGGTACTTCTGTTTTTCCGGAAACCACATTGTATATTAGTAATAAGATTATTGGATTCCAGGTACCAAACGAGACGATTGTTTATCATGCGTTCCATGGTTTTGCAAACGCAGCTTGTCAATGATATTGGTCGGTAATTGGATGGATCAGTGTGATCTCGACCGGGCTTGGGAATCGGGACAACAATAGCATCACGCCACGAAGGAGGGAACTTCCTTGAGGTCCAAATGACATCAAAAATATTCAATAGTGTTTCTAAGGATGATTCGGGTAAGTGCTTCAGGAGTTGATAATGTATGTTATCAGCTCCTGTAGCAGTATCATGAGCTTGTCCAAGGGCAGTGTGGAGTTCATGAATAGAGAATAGTTCATTATAATCTTCCCCATTATCGGAATTAAAATTAATAGGTTTCTTTTCTTGCTGTTTTTGATACTTTTGGAATTGAGGTACATAGTTAGATGAGGAAGAGTGTTTTGCCAAAGTTGCACCAAGTTTATTAGCAATATCTGATTTATGAGTTAGAAGTTGGTCCCCATCTTTAAGATGGTGAATACTAGATTTAGTGCCCTTACCTTTGATTTTGTGGACCATGTTCCATACCTTGGACATGGACGTCCGAGAATTTATTTTAGACACATAATTTCGCCAAGATTGGCGTTTACTTTGTTTAAATGTTCGCCTTGCCTTAGCATTTAATATTTTAAATTTGTTTAAGTTATGGACCATAGGATGGTGACGGAAATAACGCTCAGCCTTTTTCCTCGCCTTCCTAGCTTGCTTGCAGTCATCGGTAAACCATGGTTTACGTATGTGGGGAATTCCAGAGGACTGAGGAACACATTTTTCAGCTATATTGATAAGTTCATCAGAAAAACATTGTATTGGGTCAGGAACGTCAGTGAAATGATCAGGTGTTAGTTTTTCTGTACACAGAATGTCATATAGAGGCCAGTTGGCTTTTGTAAAGTTCCATCGAGATGATGGAGGAACATCAGATGGGGTAATAGGGTTTAATATGGTTGGAAAGTGGTCACTTCCACAGAGGTCATCGTGGACCAACCACTCAAATTCATTCAGCAGGTTTGAATCGGTAATAGACAAATCCAAAGAAGAGTATGTGCCTGTACCAGGGTGTAAATATGTGTTGGAATTATCGTTAAAAAGGCATAGATTATTGTTGGAAATAAAATCTTCTAAGAGCTTGCCTTTACTGCTTGTACGATCACTACCCCAAAGTGGATTATGACCGTTCATATCGCCCATGATAATACAGGGCTTAGGAAGCTGGTCATAGAGAGCTTGAAGATCGGTTTGCTGAAGAGATGTAGATGGAGGAATGTAAAGAGAGCACAGAGTAAAAACAATGTGCATAGTTATACGAACTGCGGTAGCTTGTAGAGGGGTAATGAGAGGAACAGGGCTATGAATAACACCCTGCCTCACCAAGATTGAAGAACCTCCAGTGGCTTTAACCCCTGGAGGTGAAAAGAAATGATAGGAGTCGTAGTGTCTAATGGTTAGGTGATCAGTAGTTTTAAGGTACGTTTCCTGCAAACAAAAGGCTGATGGCTTGAAATCTTGTGTTAATAGCTGCAAATCATTAAAATTGTTTTTTAGTCCTCTGCAATTCCATTGTATTATCGGGTTAGAACAGGTCATGGTGGTTCTACTGGGGTTCTGGAGCGGGAGGGAGGTCCACTCCCATGACCTGTTGGAGAAGGAGTGACCTCCATCGCCAAAGGTTCAAATTGATTTTGAACCTTAACAGGTGTAGGCTCAGAAGAAGGCACCTCCAAGTGTTGGAGGGCCCTGGCCGTTTTTTTCAGTTTCTTTTTTTCAGTTTTAGTTAAAGGTAAGTCTTCAATAATTGTAGATGATTTTGGTTCTGTTCTTCTGGATTCCACTAGCTCCGTCTGTGAAGCTGATGTTGCTCGTGTTGGTGCACTTGAAGATGTTTGAGCAGTATTGTCCTGTAGCATCTGCTGAGTACCAACCCAAGAGATGGTTGTTTGGCATCCTACAGATACTGTGGTAGCCTTGACAACAGGAGTGACAGTTGCTGCTGCTGAGTATGATTTTGTTGAGTTATTCGGAGATTGTGACTGAACTAGCTTCTTAGCATCATAAAAAGAGATATTGTTGGTGTGTTTAATTTTTAGAATTTGAGATTGAAGGAGAAAGTGTGGACAATGTTTGGATGAGGCCAAGTGGTCCCCATCGCAATTTGCACACTTAATGGCATCATTGCACTCAGTGCTCTCATGAGAGCCACTGCAGCGCACACAGACAGTTCTGAGAGTACAGGTCTTGGCACCATGTCCAAAATGTTGACATTTATAACATCGGAGTGGGTTTGGAACATAAACTTCCACTCCGATATTAAAGTACCCAGCTTTGATAGATTTAGGAATAGTTGAAAGGGAAAAAGTAAAAAGATAGGTGTTTGTCTTGATGATGTTATTATCTTGTTTTCTGGTGAAACGCTTGACAGCTGTAACACCTTGTTTGGTTAGTTCGGTCACAATCTCATCTTCACTCATGTCCGCTAAACATCGGGCTCTGTCTCTCACGATGCCTCGACACGAGTTCAATGTTCTATGTGCTGAAACAGCAACCTCTACATTTCCAAACTGGCTGATGGACAAAAGGTTTAGAGATTGCTGTTTCCTGGCACATTCCACAAGTATGGAGCCATTACGGAGGCGGGTAACATTGTCAACCGAACCACAACAACCATTGATGGCCTTAGAAATAGCAAATGGGTTCAATTTCAAAGGCTGATGATCAGAAGCCTCGATTACAATGAATCGAGCCCAGGAATCTAATTGCAGATCAGTTTCGTCATCAGATGAGCTAGCATCTAGATGTTTCCTTTTCGAACCAGAGTGTTGTTTTGACATAATGAAAGGAAGTCGTTCTGCACCCCTGCTCCCCACCCACCACCGAGTGTCAACAAGGACGGTGTCTTATTGCATTGGATATCCAAAATGCAAACACCAGGGCTACAGGGGTGTTATACTCCAGCAAATATGACATGAACAGCTATATTTGTCTACTAAATTGATTGCCAAGCTGGTTCTGCAAATAACAATAATTTAGAGACATACAGAATTCAGCGGTCAACATTACCAGATTGGCCCATGAGCCACCGCCTTCTGGCGTAAGACTCTAGGCAATTAAGTCCATCCAAAATTGGTAATTCATACAAAGTATGTTTGGCCAAGACCGAAATATACATGATAACACAACACAGGTGTGCATATACAATAATACGCACAGGGCCTGGCATGACCAGCCGATTGATAAGACCGGGCCCATCTTACCACCCGTCTAGGCGAAGTAAGGGTCAAAGTAGTGTGTTGGGCAAAGGAACACAGTTCCAGGAACCAGTGCCCTCAACTACCAGACTCCCGTCCTCCGCCGACACAGGGACGCAACCCACGGCAAACGGGCTGCCCACTTTGGTCGCCTCTTACGACCAGCAATGGGGTGCTGTGGAAATATTCTACCCCGGTTCCACACGGGGGAAGAGCTATTAGCGCTACCCAGCACTCACCACGAGGAGGTTGCTCTTCACGAGTGCCCATCAAAATTAAGCCTGAACCAGGAAGTGTTTGCCCTCAATACTCTGACAATTAAATTGTCTAAAGCATATTTTGTATGTCAAAACAAAGCACAGTTTGTTATGGTTTTTTTTATATTTCTTATGTTGTTCTCATTTGTGAACTTTTTCTGTGAGGTAAAATTACCATAAAAAAGATATTTGATTTGAATAAAATATGTTTTCAACCACTAAATTGGCCAAAAAGCACTTCTACATCAAAACAAAGATCACATTTGGAAACCCTGAGGTCAAAAACCTACAAAAAGAGCCTCAATTCAGGATCCTATGACTTTTGGTAATGAAGTTAGGAAAAATCGAATAGGGATTGGCGGCCATCTTGGATTTTGCCAATATGGCCGCCCCAATGAGCGCCGGCTTTGGCGCCCTCCAAAAATGGATTAATCATGTTCTGGTCTACACCTGTGCCAAATTTGGTGCTTGTAGACACATCTGCACAATACCTCATTATGGCTCCCTAAGGGCCTGGACTAATAGCAAGAAGACATTTTTTTCTTTGTTGGTTTAAGTCCATTCAGTACTATCCAGCTTCACGGCAGTGTGCTGTACGTTATGGGCAACGTTGCATGGTGTGGTAGAGCCAGCACGCAAGATTAAATTTGCTATTTGAACAACAGCGAATACATTTTGACATCAACATTTGCTGTTTTGAAAACAGCGAATAAATTTTCCTGGGAGTACTAGACTTTAAGTACTCACCAACATACTGATTCCCTCTGTGGTCCCATTTGCAAGGTCGACGTTCTGTCTTACAGGACACGTGCACGAATCATCAATTCTCACCTTCATCAGCTCAATATCCATAGAATGCCACGGACAGCAATCGACACAGACCTTTTCCCCGTTGAACACGTCTGGGACATGATAGGACAACGTGTGCATCAACGTCACAGGCCGCCGGCCACGTTGGCTGACCTTGGGCAGGCGCTGCAAGAGGAGTGGACCAGACACCATTGCGAGACTCCGACGGAGTATGCCTCGTCGAGTGAAGGCATGTTTGACAAATCGTGAACACATAACACACAAATGATCAAGATACGTAAGGTTTGAAATTTTCGGTGTTGGCGGGGGATATAGAAACGGGCTCCGTCCGTCCGTACTTCCGTACGTCCGTCCGTCACGTTTCGTTTCCGGGGCATAACTCAGAGACCGTTCAATATTTTTTTCTGAAACTTTGCATGTCTGCCAGGTACATGCTGAACTGGTGCCTTTTGCTATTTAGACATTTTAGAAATGTTTATTTTTTACGTTTCCATGGCAACAAGATGGACTTAGGCTCTGTGAGGGTAGGGTTCGTTTCCGGAGCATAACTAAAAAAACGTTCAATAGTTTTTCATGAAACTTTGCAGGTCTGTCAGGTACATGCTCAACTGCTGCCTTTTACTATTTAACATTTTTGGAAATTTATGTTTATATAAGACTTGGCCACGTTCTTCTTTTCTAACAATTTCCATGACCACAAGTTCCACCTCGGTTAAAACAGGTTAGGTTTTTTTTAGATATAATTATGTCATAAATTCTGCAACAGGGGCGGGGATATAGCCACATTAGTTGCAAACTCTTGTTCAATTCTACAATAACTAGATTGGAACAGATTTAATAAAAAACTAGTATCATAGCATTGACATGTTATGACTATTATTAGACAGTACCGAAACTGGGCTAAAGATCGCAAGCAAGGTACATGGCTACATCAGGAACCACTTCCGGTTGCCCTGCTACCTGCATTTCGTCATCACGCCAGCTGCTGACGGTTGTTTCCACTTGAAAGCTGCGTTTAACAATAAACGAACAAACAAAACCATTCCGCACTTTAACATGAACTGACCAGTCTTTGTTATATCCACTTAAGGAGGAGTGCAAGGCAAGGAGGTGAAGGTGAGGTGAAATGGGGTTTAACGTCGCGTCCAAGATTATTGCACTTATATAGCGACGTGCATGTACGTGTGTGTGTTTGTGTGGCTGCTTGTACTAGTCCGGACTGATTCCGATTTATAGTGCTAGCTCACTGAGATACCATGCTGCAGCTTAACATGAATACCCCACTCAGACAAGGTATACTGACTCCGAGCCGACCAGTCCTTGTTTTAGCCCCTTAATACCGAGCGCCAGACAGGGTGACAACAAGTACCATCTTTTAACGTCTTTTGGTATGACGCGGCCGGGGATCGAACCCCGGACCTTCCGCTCTCCAGGCGGACGCTCTACCACTAGACCACGGAGGCGGTCACGCCAGGCAAGAAAACGCCAAGTACCAACTTGGGGAAGTGCATACTATTATTGACACAGAGACTTGTGAGGTACTTAATGCGATTGGCATAGTGAATGCGTGAGGCAGATGGGTTTATGTCGCTATGAACAGTATTCCAGTTATATCACGGCGTGTCAGCTTGATTTGGGAGGAAAGCCCGAAGTGTTGCAGGTATCAGACGTTTACCACTTCGGTGTAACCCACGAGCACGGGTATGGTGCTGACAAACCTAGAAACATAATCGGGGCGAACCGGAAATCGAACCCATGTTCATAGATTTCTGGCGTGCCCAAAGGACGCAACTCTGCAGAGCGAATTGCGGTGCCTGATATGACTGGGCCACCAGTGTTCCCAGACTTACACAGAGACTGAGGAGGTACATAAAGAGATTGACACTGAGACTGAGGAGGTACATAAAGAGATTGACACTGAGACTGGGGAGGTACTTAATGAGATTGACACTGAGACTGGGGAGGTACATAATGAGATTGACACTGATGCTCGGGAGGTACATAATGAGATTGACACTGAGGCAGGGGAGGTACATAATGAGATTGACACTGAGACTGGGGAGGTACATAATGAGATTGACACTGAGGCTGGGAAGGTACATAATGAGATTGACACTGAGACTGGGGAGGTACATAATTAGATTGACACTGAGGCAGGGGAGGTACATAATGAGATTGACACTGAGGCTGGGAAGGTACATGGTGAGATTGACACTGAGACTGGGGAGGAACATAATGAGATTGACACTGAGGCAGGGGAGGTACATAATGAGATTGACGCTGGGACTGGGAAGGTACATGGTGAGATTGACACTGAGGCTGGGGAGGTACATAATGAGATTGACACTGAGGCTCGGGAGGTACATGGTGAGATTGACACTGAGGCTGGGGAAGTACATAATGAGATTGACACTGAGGCTGGGGAGGTACATAATGAGATTGACACTGGGACTGGGGAGTTACATAATGAGATTGACACTGAGGCTGGGAAGGTACATAATGAGATTGACACTGAGACTGGGGAGGAACATAATGAGATTGACACTGAGGCTGGGGAGGTACATAATGAGATTGACGCTGTGACTGGGAAGGTACATGGTGAGATTGACACTGAGGCTGGGGAAGTACATAATGAGATTGACACTGAGGCTCGGGAGGTACATAATGAGATTGACACTGAGGCTGGGGAAGTACATAATGAGATTGACACTGAGGCTGGGGAGGTACATAATAAAATTGACACTGGGACTGGGAAGGTACACGGTGAGATTGGCACTGAGGCTGGGGAAGTACATAATGAGATTGACACTGAGGCTGGGGAGGTACAAAATGAGATTGACACTGAGGCTGGGGAAGTACATAATGAGATTGACACTGAGGCTCGGGAGGTACATGGTGAGATTGACACTGGGACTGGGGAGGTACATAATGAGATTGACACTGAGGCAGGGGAGGTACATAATAAAATTGACACTGGGACTGGGAAGGTACACGGTGAGATTGGCACTGAGGCTGGGGAAGTACATAATGAGATTGACACTGAGGCTGGGGAGGTACATAATGAGATTGACACTGGGACTGGGGAGTTACATAATGAGATTGACACTGAGGCTGGGGAAGTACATAATGAGATTGACACTGAGGCTGGGGAGTTACATAATGAGATTGACACTGGGACTGGGGAGGTACATGGTGAGATTGACACTGGGACTGGGGAGGTACATGGTGAGATTGACACTGAGACTGGGGTGGTACAAAATGAGATTGACACTGAGGCTGGGCAGGTACATAATGAGATTGACACTGGGACTGGGGAGGTACATGGTGAGATTGACACTGAGACTGGGAAGGTACATGGTGAGATTGACACTGAGGCTGGGGAAGTACATAATGAGATTGACACTGGGACTGGGGAGTTACATAATGAGATTGACACTGAGGCTGGGAAGGTACATAATGAGATTGACACTGAGACTGGGGAGGAACATAATGAGATTGACACTGAGATTTGGGAGGTACATAATGAAATTAACACTGGGACTGGGGAGGTACATAATTAGATTGACACTGAGGCAGGGGAAGTACATAATGAGATTGACACTGAGGCTGGGGAGGTACATAATGAGATTGACACTGAGACTGGGGAGGTACATAATGAGATTGACACTGAGACTGGGGAGGTACATAATGAGATTGAGACTGAGGCAGGGGAGGTACATAATGAGATTGACACTGAGATTTGGGAGGTACATAATGAAATTAACACTGGGACTGGGGAGGTACATAATGAGATTGACACTGAGGCAGGGGAGGTACATAATGAGATTGACACTGTGGCTGGGGAGGTATATAATGAGATTAACACTGTGGCAGGGGAGGTACACAATGAGATTGACACGGAGGCAGGGGAGGTACATGATTAGATTGACACTGAGGCTGGGGAAGTATATGATGAGATTGACAGAGACTGGGGAGGTACATAATGAGATTGACACTGAGGCTGAGGAAGATATTAACCCAAAACATTTATGTATGTAAACACCAGTCAGTTTATATGAAACATAAGCCTGAATGTAGCCGTGTGTCTCCTCAGGGATTTGGTTGATCACAGGTGTGGGGAGTGTGTGGGTGATTGTTGCTTAACGCCAAATAACAATGCAGAGACGTCTTACTATTTGTAAACAAGCACAACGTAAGTGATGTTGGAAATCGCTTAGATCTCAGTAAAATATATTAAGGAGTAAACAACTGACTTCAAATTAAGATCTATACTTTATCATAGAAATTGATTTCTTTTAAATATGGTACAATCAGGTTGTTAGAAATTGATCTGAGAATTCAAGCAAGGCATGGACATTATTTTTACATATGTGATACGTGAATAATCTACACATTCAGGCAAAATGGAGCTTAGTTTGTCAAAACTTGTGTATTTCAACATGTTGCAAATGTTCACTCTATTGTGAAATAAAGGGTTTTAGATTCCGATGTATAAACAGCAGCCTTTGCAACATCGAAGGGTAGTCAAAGTCAACAAAACATGCTATATTTTTTTCAACTAAAGACAAATTGAGATGCTTCCTTAAAATGAGTGTTTACTTACGGATTATCGTAAAGTCTTAACCTGGAATATCAACGGTATATCATCTAAACTCGATGATTTTGATTTTCTAAAATATTTATCAGAGTTTGACATTTTGTATTTACTGGAAACATTTAGTGATAAATATAAGAGCATTTGTCGGCAGACAAAACAAGCTTATCAAGCGAAAAAAGCAGATATGTTAAAACAAACAACAGATAACCCTGATAGATTTTGGAGAGTCTTAGGGGTATATCCACAGTACCCCGTCATGTTTACACTATCAGCCAGAATATGTGGTTTACGTGTTTCAGTGAAATGTTTTAGTCCGACAGTTTAAACCTCAAGGTTAATCAGATTAATATTGAAACCCAGCCTTTAGATGAAATTGATTATCTTATCCTAGAATCACCTTTTACTGAGGAAGAAATAGAAAAGGCTCTTTATCATAAACAAAATGGCAAATCCGCGGGTATAGTTAAGATATTGAGTGAAATGTTAAAAAGTACATCAGACAGTTTTATGCCATTTTTTATTTGTCTTTTTAATAAGATCTTGAACTCTGGTATATTTCCTTCAGTTTGGACCCATTCTATTATTGTACCGCTACATAAGAAAGGAGATTAGACGATTCCAGACATCTATGATGTACGCCAAGGTTGCATACTTAGCCCTTTGCTATTTTCTCTATGTATAGGAGAACTATCAAAAGTTATACATGAACATGGTAAACACGGTATAAAATTATTTCCTGATATTTATGAATTTCTGTTACTGTTATATGCAGATGATGTCATCCTTGTCTCAGAATCTGTTGCGGGTTTACAGACCACGCTTAACATCCTTAAAAATCAAACGTAGTTGTTTGCAGAGGGGGAGTCTTGCAAGGACAAATTGAAATACAAAGACACCCCCTGTCCATAGTTAACAGATATAAGTACTTGGGTGTAATATTTTCGTCAAATTTCAAGATGACAAAGTGTGTTGCTGATCTAGCAAATCGTGGAAAACGGGTTTTGATGGAATTGAATATAATTTTGAATAAAATAGGAATGATTGATCCAAATGTATATTTTATAATATTTCATGCAAATTGCCAATACTTTTATATGGGTCAGAAGTATGGGTTACCATACTTAATTAGAACGAGTTCATATTTTGGCATGTAAAAGTTTTTTAAAGGTGGGAAAACAAACGCCAAATGCCATTGTCTACAGTGAATGTTGTCGCTACCAGCTTTATGTCAATGCCCCTGTCCGTATTATAAATTATTGGTTAGAATTAACCAGAATGCACGAAGGGCGTGTCCCAAGAAAGGCATATAACATGTTGATGTATTTCAACAACATTGCTCATAATACTTGGGTAGCATCTGTTCGTAACATTTTAGTTTCGCATGGTTTGGGAATGTTATGGTCAAACCAGTCGGTTGGGGACAATATAGCTTTCATTGGGGTATTTAAAACGTGTCTTGTCGATGAATTTTGTCAAAACTGGATGTCAACACTCAACAATAGTACCCGATATGTGATGTATAAAGAATATAAAACACTGTTTGAACCTGAAAGATATTTGCGTATTTACAATAGTAAACATGTACGCAGTTTTGTTATTAAATTAAGATATAATGTTTTACAATTACGACAGAACGAGGGAAGATGGCAATCTATTGAATCATGTTTCTGTATGTGTTCTGTTTGCAATATGTCTGTTGAAGACGAATATAATTTCGTATTGATCTGTAAACATTATATTGAACTACGCAAAGTTTATTTGTCAGAATTGTATTGGAAATTTCCAATTATAAATAAATTCAAAAGTTTGTTGTGTACAACTCAGGATGATTTATTAAAACGTCTTTGATATTAAGTACATTATGCATACAAAAAAAGACATGACGTCGTAAAATCCGTGTAATGTGTTTCACATTGTGCTATTGACATCACATTTTTTGTGTATGGGCCAGTTATATATCAGCGTGACAGCTTAATGTTGGAGGGAGTCCCGAAGTGATGCAGGTCTCATACGTTTACCACTTCAGTATAACCCACGAGCACGGGTATGGTGATGACAAACCTAGAAACATAATCGGGGCGAACCAGGATTCGCACCCACAATCATAGGTTTCTGGCGTGCCCAAGGGACGCAACTCTGCACATTGATTCGCGGCGCCTTAGACGAATGGGCAACCCGTGCCTCCGTCAGCATATTAGCTGTCATAAAGAGCGCAAGTGAACTCATCAAGTTCATTCATGACCCCGACAGGTACATGCCCTGTATCATCCATACTGACAAGAAGTGCAACGAATTTATTTTTGAGTTTTCAAGGGTTTTACCTTAGCATGTTCCTTTTAGGGACTCGTAGAATCACAACCAGTGTACGCATGCAGCGCCATCAGTGCTTGTGTCAAAAATGAATTTTGATTTGCTCCAAATGAACAAAATTCACGATGTGCCCTGATTTAGAGATATTATTGCATCTGTTTATGACTATGAGAGTCTGGTTCAAATCCCCCAACACTTGATCACGGTGACACCACAAAAAGTAGGAATAGCATACCAGTGTATACGATTAAATCCACCTCACATGGAAGAGTATTAGAACTTACCAAATTGTTTTGACAATTAACCAATTTGTTTGTAAGTATGTTCCAAGTTTCTGTTTATGCATGTGATTTTGTGCAAATTATAACATGGGTGGTATTCATTCACTGTACTTTTGTTTGGAATCTACCACTTTCATTGAGATAACAACACATGGTAATCGAGGTGTTAGATGTTTTCTCTTTATTTGACATGAGTTGCTGACTGACCGGCTTTCACGCGTCTGTATAGATTAGGTTGACCGTTTCTAAACAAACCAGTGTGGCTAAGTCGCCATGTTAGGTCCAAGATGCGTACAACGTGCACGTTGTTTTCACAGAGTGGTAAACATCTCGTACCCGCACAACGTCAGACATCCCTCCTACTTTAAGTTCACCCACCCTGTTACCTTCTTGTCTAAACCAATAACCGCACTGCCTAGTTCAAAATTGATAATCTATTTGCCACCGTCATTAAACTCGAATCTTGCTGGATGTGATGTCAAACAAAAAACAACAAATCTTTCTAAATGTACATCTGATAAGGCCCGCTTAGACAACACAGATTTTACAAAGCATGTGTCAGGCAAACTGGTGTGTGATAGACAGCAATGCGTCTTGCCTCCCATACGAAGAGTCACTTGGGATTTGAATTAATGACGTGTCTAGTTCATGTGGCAGAGAAAGTGAATCAAGTCTTAGGCAGAACCCAGGATTGTATTCGGGTAAAATCGTAGCAGTGATCCTGGAGACCACGACCACTGATTTCCTGTGATTTAAAACAATAAACGAATGATCACCCCTTGCTCCTTTGGCTATAGCATGATTAAAAGATTGCGTAAATTCTTAATTCGGATGGTAATGTGGGAATCAAGGCCAAGTTTTTGATACAGTTGTATCATGACGAAAAGTCAAAAGTCAAAAGTATTGTTTTGACGCATGAGAATGTTCTTAATATGACAATTGTGCTTCAAGTCCTACCAGTTTAGGCCCAGACTTATAATCATGAATTTCATTGTAACCGATGTAGGGTTGTCATTTGTTGTAAGAATGGTCGCACACTACTTTTTGAAAACATGGGTTTTGAATGATATAATGCTGAGACCAAAGGGCTCAGACCCAGCTTGCCTTTAACTAAAACCATAGGATTAACAGTGTAGTGTGACATGATATTATATACGCAATGCCTAGAACATCTACAACAGAAAGTTACCAAGTAACTCAACTTGAATGAGATGATGGTGGAGGATACACGTATGCAACAGAAGACCCTTCCAAATTCACAAAATGAATTGTGGTTTACACAGATATTTCACACAAGGACTTGCGTTGGGGATAACATTGACGGCCTTTGATTTCGAACTGATGTATGTATCCACATTTCCCAGTTGACTTTCCAATTTTTCCGGGGATGTAGGTTGAGCCGTCAGTCCAAGTTTTGGAGCCACCATCATATTTCAGACCGATACTCGCTGCAAAAAAGGTGCACTTGAATCAGATTAACAAAACACACATTTCTTATCTGAAATACCTCAATGTTACGTGGTAAGTTGATATGGGGCGAAGAAAAACTTGAACGGAAGATCACTCAAGAGATGAACACTTTGAACAAACACATACTTCATATACAGTGAGGCTGTTGAGGTTTATCATGAGATTGACTGAGAAGTTGGACAGGTTAAGAAGGAAGAAGGAGGGTGGTTAAACCTGTTTAAAACTTGAGCCAGAATGTAGGCGTGTTTCTCTTCCGTGTTGTATATGATCAGGCGGCCACCTTGACTCTCACATCGGGCCTGACTGTCTGCCCAATTCAACGCTGTCATGTAGAGCTTGTAAGGCTATCCATAGTTGGATAGCCAATGTAACCCTTTCAATGTTTCCAAAAGTTTTCAAAAGATTTGGTCACTGCAAAGTGTTTCAAAAGACCTGCATATTTACTCCAAAAACGAAAATTGACGCGTTTCTCAAACACACAAGGTAGAACAATGTCTTGTTCGTTTGGTGACTTGGAATTTCTTTTGCTGGAGAGGTGAAAAACACGTTTTTTTAATATTAAGCGATTTTCGTGCATGATGACTCGTTGGAAAGCTGTTGAAATTCTAAGACGTTTGATACCAAATACGACAGACATATAATGGGTCGTTAGGGAAATACAACCGTTTGAAGATGTCCAAATTGACGTCAGAGGCCTCTGTTAGGTTGCTACCGAACGCGCATGCGCTACACCATTGTGGTTATTTTAACATAGTTGGATAGCCAATGTAATCCTTTCAATGTTTCTAAAAGTTTTCAAAAGATTTGGTCACTGCAAATGGTTTCAAAAGACCTGCACATTTACTCCAAAAACGAAAATTGGCGCGTTTCTCAAACACACAAGGTAGAACAATGTCTTGTTCGTTTGGTGACTTGGAATTTCTTTTGCTGGAGAGGTGAAAAACACGTTTTTTTAATATTAAGCGATTTTCGTGCATGATGACTCGTTGGAAAGCTGTTGAAATTCTAAGACGTTTGATACCAAATACGACAGACATATAATGGGTCGTTAGGGAAATACAACCGTTTGAAGATGTCCAAATTGACGTCAGAGGCCTCTGTTAGGTTGCTACCGAACGCGCATGCGCTACACCATTGTGGTTATTTTAACATAGTTGGATAGCCAATGTAATCCTTTCAATGTTTCTAAAAGTTTTCAAAAGATTTGGTCACTGCAAATGGTTTCAAAAGACCTGCACATTTACTCCAAAAACGAAAATTGGCGCGTTTCTCAAACACACAAGGTAGAACAATGTCTTGTCCGTTTGCTGACTTGGAAGTCCTTTTGCTGGAGAGGTGAGTGAGTGAGTGAGTGAGTTAAATTTTACATCGCATCGGCAATATTGCAGCCATATTGCGATGAGAACAAGATAATAATTTCGATATTCCTGTCAACAAAGGACAGTAAAACGGTAGGGTAAATATCACAATTAAACAATAAAACAAACCATATCAAATTTAAAACATCAGTAAATACATAGAATAATAATAGCAATTAAAAATAGGCTATACACCACCAGCAACCAAAGTTAGACCACCTCACTGAGGATCATGGGGACTTACATTACCTTTGCTTCCTGCATGAATCCGCTGGAGAGGTGAAAAACACGTTTTTTTAATATTAAGCGATTTTCGTGCATGATGGCTCGTTGGAAAGCTGTTGAAATTCTAAGACGTTTGATACCAAATACGACAGACATATAATAGGTCGTTAGGGAAATACAACCGTTTGAAGGTGTCCAAATTGACGTCAGAGGTCTCTGTTAGGGTGCTACCGAACGCGCATGCGCAACACCATTGTGGTTATTTGAACATAGTTCGATAGCCATTGTAACACTTTCAATGTTTCCAAAAGATTTCAAAAGATTTGGTCACTGCAAAGTGTTTCAAAAGACCTGCACATTTACTCCAAAAACGAAAATTGGCGCGTTTCTCAAACACACAAGGCAGAACAATGTCTTGTCCGTCTGCTTCCTTTGAAGTCCTTTTGCTGGAGAGGTGAAAAACACGTTTTTTTAATATTCAGCGATTTTCGTGCATGATGGCTCGTTGGAAAGCTGTTGAAATTCTAAGACGTTTGATACCAAATACGACAGACATATAATAGGTCGTTAGGGAAATACAACCGTTTGAAGGTGTCCAAATTGACGTCAGAGGTCTCTGTTAGGGTGCTACCGAACGCGCATGCGCAACACCATTGTGGTTATTTGAACATAGTTCGATAGCCATTGTAACCCTTTCAATGTTTCCAAAAGATTTCAAAAGATTTGGTCACTGCAAAGTGTTTCAAAAGACCTGTACATTTACTCCAAAAACGAAAATTGGCGCGTTTCTCAAACACACAAGGCAGAACAATGTCTTGTCCGTCTGCTTCCTTTGAAGTCCTTTTGCTGGAGAGGTGAAAAACACGTTTTTTTAATATTAAGCGATTTTCGTGCATGATGGCTCGTTGGAAAGCTGTTGAAATTCTAAGACGTTTGATACCAAATACGACAGACATATAATAGGTCGTTAGGGAAATACAACCGTTTGAAGGTGTCCAAATTGACGTCAGAGGCCTCTGTTAGTGGGAATGAGGCACGTTATTCCCCGTTAAATAAACAACAAGTCAAAAATATCATGTCGGGCATTTTAATTAAACAGAAGACAGAAACACAAACCTTCATTGCCACACTAACCAAATCGCCCCAAAATGTAATGTTTCTATATATTCATCAAAAGTGAATAATTGACCACTTTCTGTTATAAAGTGGATAATGGAAGTTAATTCTAGTATTAGCAAAGGCAATCTCCTGACTGGAGCTCTGAGGACGTCTTCGTCCCACAACGAATAAATGTCAACTTTCACATGTTACCCCGTTCAACGTAGTGGTCCGTCTCATCAGCATGACACGCACGAGATTTACCACAAAAAAAGAACATGAGCAACAGGTGCGTTTGGGCGAGCACTTCCATATTAATCGAGTGTATTTGGACGAGCTATACCAACCCAACCAAGAACAACTGTTTCCTTCTGTTCATACCCCCCTCCTTGACAGATTCCTGGCAACACAATACATACAATATCAACACAATATCAACACAATATCAACACAATACTAACACTTCTAGCGTTTGCAATGAATTGAAATAAAACTGTACCATACTTACAAAATGATTGAAATTATAACAATCCATTAGTCCTTGAATATCCATGAATGCTCATATCACATTTTACAATGTCACAGTTCAAGAGTCACAGTTTACAACACATTTCAGTTTCACGATGTCACTGTTCACGACGTCAGTTTCACGAAGTCACATTATCCGAAGTCACATTCTCCGAAGTCACAATATCCAAAGTCACAATATCCAAAGTCACAATATCCGAAGTCACAATCCCCGATCACAGTTCACATTTGACCACTCCAGTGGACAAATCTTGTTTGCTGCTCTAGTAATCACTGATTGTCCGATCCGTACATCCACGACACGCACATGTCCATCTCTTCCTGGGTATGTCTTGACAATTCTACCAAGTGGCCACTGTCCCCGTGGAGTGTCAGGAGATATCACCAGCACAACATCATCGATACACAGGTCTCTGCTTGGAGTTCGCCATTTCCGTCTTGGGTTCAGACCTGGGAGCCATTCCTTCATCCAACGCTTCCAAAAGTGCCTCATCAGTTCCTGAATACGTCTCCAGCGCTTCCTTGGGTGATAATCGGTTGTGTCTACGGATTCCGGAGCAAACATTCCTCCAATCTGGCCATGCAGGAAGTGATTCGGAGTCAGAGGAATCTCATCTTGGGGATGAGTCGACTGATATGTCAGAGGGCGCGAGTTGATCAGCGCTTCAGCTCCTGTGAATGCCGTTTCCAGTTCCTCATCTGTGACGTCACCATTCCCCAGGATAGCGAAGATAGCACGCTTAGCCGATTTTATCATCGTCTCGAATACCCCTCCAAAATGCGGCGAGTATGGAGGGTTGAAGTGCCATTTCACTCCTCGATTGGCCATGGAACGCCGAACAGCATCTTGATCCAGCATGTGAAGAAGTTCCTTGAGTTCTTTGACGGCACCAACGAAGTTTGTTCCATTGTCAGATATGACATCTTGTGGTAGACCTCTTCGATTTACCATTCGGTAAAACGCATTTAGGAATGCGCTGGTGTCCAAGCTGTATGCCATCTCTAGGTGAACAGCTCTTGTAGTCAAACAGGTGAATAGACACAAATAACGTTTCTGACGTGATTTTCCTCTGCCTTGGACTGTTATGAAAGGTCCAGCATAGTCAACAGCAGCCTGGCTGAATGCACGGAAGGATTTTCGAAGTCTCATTTTTGGTAACGGAGCCATCATTGGATAGGCAGGTTTTGCTTTGTCCCTATTACATCGAGCACATTCTTTCTCCCATTCACGTATTGCTTCTCGTGCTGAGATAATCCAGTATTTAGATGACACTGCAGCCAATGTTTGGTTTGTGCCCAGAACATGTTTACCATCTTCGTGATACTGTTTTATGATGAGCTTTGTCACCCAACTTCTACGAGGTAGAATTATGGGAAATCGTGCTCCAAGTGGCAAACATTCAGCATCGCCTAAGCGTCCACTCAATCTCATGACCCCATTTTCATCTAGTTGTGGCTGAAGTGCAAGGAGTTTGGAACTGGAAGCCAACATCTTACCTGACAACAAAGTTGCATATTCACTTGCAAATGCTTCCGCCTGTGCATCAGCAATAATTCTGTGCTCAGAATCTGCTATTTCCTCTACCGTCAGTTCACCTTTCATTTTGTAATCATCTGACGTGGAACAGTTATGCAAGAATCTGAAAATCCAAGCATTCACACGTGTCAATTTTCTCCAGCTGGAGAATCTGGAAGGATCAAGTCTCCACGTCGCAAGGTCAGGTTTCTGTATTGAAACTAGAGCAACCTGCTTATTGCTCGTTCTTCTTTCATCATCATTGATGATGTCAAGGGAAAATGCTTTATCAGATGGCCATTCAGTTTCATCTCTGAGCAAAAACGTAGGACCAGACCACCATAACTCATTGTGTATGAGTTGTGAAACAGACAGACCTCTTGTTAAGTGATCTGCAGGATTTTCTGCAGATGGTACGTGTCGCCATTGAGATGGATTTGTAGTGCTGTGTATTTCTCCAACTCTGTTGCCAACAAACGGTTTGAAAGTACGACTATTGTTTCTTATCCAACACAAGACATTCCTACTATCTGACCAGAAGGTAACCGTTTCAATCTCAATCTGAAGGACTTTGACCACTTCAGATACAAGTCTGAGGCCAAGTACAGCTGCCATCAGTTCAAGGCGTGGTATGCTACAGGCTTTCAACGGAGCTACACGACTCTTTGCAGCAACTATCCTGCTTGACTTCTTTCCGTCCATGTAATTATAGATGGCATAAACAACGGTGCCATATGCATCCTGTGATGCATCAACAAAGGTATGAATAGAGACTGAACAAATCTCAGCATCAAGGCGCAAACATCTGGGTACCTGAACACCTTGTACTTCTTTCCATTGTACTAACCATTTTTCTATTTTCTGTTGCAGGTTCTGAGGCAGTTCATCATCCCAATCGAGTCCTGTTAACCACATTTCTTGTAACAGAATCTTTGCAGTGATTATAAATGGTCCTATGAATCCAAGCGGATCAAACAGTCTTGCAATTTGCCTGAGAAAACCTCTTTTAGTGGTTTCTTCTTCAGGAAACGTACCAACTTTGAATGTGAACATATCTTTTTCAGCCACCCACATTAACCCAAGTGCTTTCACTGATGGTAAATGGCCTTTACAAAGATCAATTTCAGAAGCCCTATCTTCTTCAGGAATGTTATCAAGGACATTCAGGGAATTGGACAACCATTTCCGAGCATGCATTGAAGCACTGGACCATAACTGAGTTAATTGGTTGTACAGTTCTATACCTTCATCCACATTCTCTACCGAGTCCATACTGTCATCCATGTATGTGGATTTTATGACAGTTTCTGCAGCCATAGGCAGATCTACCAGATGTGCCTTAGCATGTTCCTGGGTAACATACTGAGCCAAGAAAGGAGAAGAGGTGTTACCGAATACAAGACGACTGAACTCGTATACCTCAGGAGGCATATCTGTATTCATAGATCTCCAGAGAAATCTGTGGTAAGGTCTATCTTCCGGTGATATTTTGATCTGCAAGAACATCTCTGCTATATCACAAATGAGAGCTACTGGTTTTCTCCTGAACCGTATCAGCACATCAAAGAGCTCACTATGAAGCTTCGGACCTGGACTGATTACATCATTCAATGATGTGTCCTGATACTTTGCCGAAGCGTCAAAAACAATACGGACCTTTGTTGTGGTCTTATCTGGGCGCAATATCGGGAAATGAGGAAGATACCACACATCTTCCCTCGATTCCTCATGATCTACTTTATGGATATAGCCTTTTTCAACATACTGCAAGATGATATTGTCATAGGCTAGTGCCGTGTCCTGGTCTTTGGATAACTTCTTTTCAGTGCTAAGCAGCCTACGAAATGCCATGGCATAGTCATTTGGTAATGATGGAACGTTCTTCCAAGGAATACCAATCTGGTATTGGCCATTCATATACACTAGTGTCTCCTGTGCTTTGTGAAGAGCTTGCTCGTCATCTGGTATAAGGCGTGTGAGAGGAGTCTTCAACTCTTCAATTTCCCAAAATGACTTCACTAATGAGCACAATTCACTGTCTTTGCTGTATGTGTGGTATGTATATGCACAGTGTGTTTGGGATGTTGCCTGACTGCTTACATTGCCTATGCATGTCCACCCAAGAGGCGTTCTCCTTGCAATAGGATCGCCTACATCTCCACAAACATCTTCGAATGACTGATGTAATTGCACATGATCAATACCTATCAGGAGATCGATAATTGGACGTCGCCCAATACTTGGAAAGCTTATGTTCTTCAAGTGACTCCATCTGTGTCTACATTTTTGCCAATCAATCACTTGCAAGTCGCCCGTGACCTTAGTAGTAGTCAGTGCTGTCATTTCCATATCCACCCTACCATCTTCACTCTCAATTCCAAATACCACTGGCTTGGTCTCAAATGTTTCTTTCTTACCATTCAAGACACTTACAGATATTTTCTCTATTGACCCCTGCATCCCTAATTCTGAAGCTACATCAGCATTAATGTATGACTTGGTACTTGCATCATCCAATAATGCGTTGACACGGATCCTTTTAGTTCCATTCTTCAGCACTACTGGAACTGTCCGAAGTGCTGTGAATGGATGGTCAAATTCCAATGGCATAGTTGCATGTGCTCTTTCAGAAAAGCCCTGGTCATGACCTTTTGTTTGAGAACCTACCTGAGTATCCTTCTCCACAACTAAACTATTTTCTGCAAAATCCAGATTGCCTTGTGCAATGTCAATTCTGGGTATGTTCTCATGTAAGAGTCTATTGTGGGTTTTCGTACACCCATTGATCCCACAGCGATATGCATATCTACATTGTGAGCCACGATGATTACCACCAAGACAGCGAAAGCATACTTTCATTTTCTTAGCAGTGTTCCATCTCTCAGAAACATTCATATTCTTGAACACATTGCATTTCCATAACACATGCTGTTCACCACAAACCTTGCATATGACCTCCCTCTTTGACTTTCTATTCAGCTCACCAACAAATGAGCACGATTCTTTTCTTTTGAACTCTAGTCTTTTGTTTTTATCAGAAACACCATGTATTGTTTCCGCTGCTATCGTTTGGTATTCAGCTTCCTGAAGTACCCATTCTCTTAGAGTCTCGACAGACTCTTGCCTATCTCTATCATGAAGCCATCTTTGGTATTGTGCGATCATTGACTCAGTCATTTTCTTTTGTAAAGTGGCATAAAATAACCCATTACCAAGCTCTTCTATTCTATCTGCTTCTTTCAGACTAACGACTGCAATGTCCAAGATATCAGCAAATCTTTGAACATCTCTAGCATTCCCTTGGCGAATAGGCTTCAAATTTGTCACTTCTTCTAACTGTAACGCTACTTGACGCCTCCTACCACCATACTTCCTTTCTAGGCGCTCTAATGCAATGTCATAAGCTATAGCACTATGCCCCAAAGCTTGTACTGTTTTCAAAGCCTCACCAGAAAGATACTGCCTTAGCTGTAATAGCTTGTATTCAGCAGTTGCTGGTGCTTGGTCTATGCATGTCAGAAATGCAGCCTTCCAACTTTCATAGCATTTAACATCTCCAGAAAATACTGGGATAGAAACACGCTTGAGTTGTTTCCATAGATCAGTGCCTATTGCATAACTGTGTGACTCTGCTTTATAAGCATGTGTGTGTTCATGTGGTATGCTATGAACACCATGCCCAATGTCTTTCTGAATACATGGCTCACTTCCCGCAGCCTGTTCAGGTCTATACAATCTATTGCGTCCCTTACTTGACAAGGAAGTCACATCTGACCTATTATCTAAGTGAAATTGTGCCTGTTCAACTACAGCATTAGTTTCATCCTCAAGGTGACTAATCTCTCGTTCAGTTTTAGCGACATTTTCACCTTGTTGATTCTTTGCAAAAGCCAGAGTGAGTTGTGTCATAACATCGATTGCTTTCACCAGACTTTCATTTACTTTATCTATACCATCTCGTATGTCTATTCGAGATGGTTGGTCAGAAGATTCTAGTAAGCTGTACAGCTTGTTTTTGGCTTTTGTAAAGGTTGATTTAACATTTGCTTTTTGTTGTTTTAGTTTCAAAATATTCTCCAGTTTTAACAGAGACCCTTCTGTTTCTTGGGCCAGAGACTCATTGCTCTTTACAGAGCCTCCCTCCTGCAGATACGACATAATTTATTTGACTTACCTTTTGAAACCACGCTCTGCTACCATATGGGAATGAGGCACGTTATTCCCCGTTAAATAAACAAGTCAAAAATATCATGTCGGGCATTTTAATTAAACAGAAACAGAAGACAGAAACACAAACCTTCATTGCCACACTAACCAAATCGCCCCAAAATGTAATGTTTCTATATATTCATCAAAAGTGAATAATTGACCACTTTCTGTTATAAAGTGGATAATGGAAGTTAATTCTAGTATTAGCAAAGGCAATCTCCTGACTGGAGCTCTGAGGACGTCTTCGTCCCACAACGAATAAATGTCAACTTTCACATGTTACCCCGTTCAACGTAGTGGTCCGTCTCATCAGCATGACACGCACGAGATTTACCACAAAAAAAGAACATGAGCAACAGGTGCGTTTGGGCGAGCACTTCCATATTAATCGAGTGTATTTGGACGAGCTATACCAACCCAACCAAGAACAACTGTTTCCTTCTGTTCAGTTAGGGTGCTACCGAACGCGCATGTGCAACACCATTGTGGTTATTTGAACATAGTTCGATAGCCATTGTAACACTTTCAATGATTCCAAAAGATTTCAAAAGATTTGGTCACTGCGAAGTGTTTCAAAAGACCTGCACATTTACTCCGAAAACGAAAATTGGAGCGTTTCTCAAACACACAAGGCAGAACAATATCTTGTCCGTCTGCTGCCTTGGAAGTCCTTTTGCTGGAGAGGTGAAAAACACGTTTTTTTAATATTAAGCGATTTTCGTGCATGATGGCTCGTTGGAAAGCTGTTGAAATTCTAAGACGTTTGATACCAAATACGACAGACATATAATAGGTCGGTAGGGAAATACAACCGTTTGAAGGTGTCCAAATTGACGTCAGAGGCCTCTGTTAGGGTGCTACCGAACGCGCATGTGCAACACCATTGTGGTTATTTGAACATAGTTGGATAGCCATTGTAACACTTTCAATGATTCCAAAAGATTTCAAAAGATTTGGTCACTGCAAAGTGTTTCAAAAGACCTGCACATTTACTCCGAAAACGAAAATTGGCGCGTTTCTCAAACACACAAGGCAGAACAATATCTTGTCCGTTTACTGACTTGGAAGTCCTTTTGCTGGAGAGGTGAAAAACACGTTTTTCTTAAATATTAAGCGATTTTCGTGCATGATGACTCGTTGGAAAGCTCTTGAAATTCTAAGACGTTTGATACCAAATACGACAGACATATAATAGGTCGTTAGGGAAATACAACCGTTTGAAGGTGTCCAAATTGACGTCAGAGGCCTCTGTTAGGGTGCTACCGAACGTGCATGTGCAACACCATTGTGGTTATTTGAACATAGTTCGATAGCCATTGTAACCCTTTCAATGTTTCCAAAAGATTTCAAAAGATTTGGTCACTGCAAAGTGTTTCAAAAGACCTGTACATTTACTCCAAAAACGAAAATTGGCGCGTTTCTCAAACACACAAGGTAGAACAATGTCTTGTCCGTTTGCTGACTTGGAAGTCCTTTTGCTGGAGAGGTGAAAAACACGTTTTTTTAATATTAAGCGATTTTCGTGCATGATGGCTCGTTGGAAAGCTGTTGAAATTCTAAGACGTTTGATACCAAATACGACAGACATATAATAGGTCGTTAGGGAAATACAACCGTTTGAAGGTGTCCAAATTGACGTCAGAGGTCTCTGTTAGGGTGCTACCGAACGCGCATGCGCAACACCATTGTGGTTATTTGAACATAGTTCGATAGCCATTGTAACCCTTTCAATGTTTCCAAAAGATTTCAAAAGATTTGGTCACTGCAAAGTGTTTCAAAAGACCTGCACATTTACTCCAAAAACGAAAATTGGCGCGTTTCTCAAACACACAAGGCAGAACAATGTCTTGTCCGACTGCTTCCTTGGAAGTCCTTTTGCTGGAGAGGTGAAAAACACGTTTTTTTAATATTAAGCGATTTTCGTGCATGATGACTCGTTGGAAAGCTCTTGAAATTCTAAGACGTTTGATACCAAATACGACAGACATATAATGGGTCGTTAGGGAAATACAACCGTTTGAAGGTGTCCAAATTGACGTCAGAGGCCTCTGTTAGGGTGCTACCGAACGCGCATGTGCAACACCATTGTGGTTATTTGAACATAGTTCGATAGCCATTGTAACACTTTCAATGATTCCAAAAGATTTCAAAACATTTGGTCACTGGAAAGTGTTTCAAAAGACCTGCACATTTACTCCGAAAACGAAAATTGGCGCGTTTCTCAAACACACAAGGCAGAACAATATCTTGTCCGTCTGCTGCCTTGGAAGTCCTTTTCCTGGAGAGGTGAAAAACATGTTTTTCTTAAATATTAAGCGATTTTCGTGCATGATGGCTCGTTGGAAAGCTCTTGAAATTCTAAGACGTTTGATACCAAATACGACAGACATATAATAGGTCGTTAGGGAAATACAACCGTTTGAAGGTGTCCAAATTGACGTCAGAGGTCTCTGTTAGGGTGCTACCGAACGCGCATGCGCAACACCATTGTGGTTATTTGAACATAGTTCGATAGCCATTGTAACACTTTCAATGTTTCCGAAAGATTTCAAAAGATTTGGTCACTGCAAAGTGTTTCAAAAGACCTGCACATTTACTCCGAAAACGAAAATTGGCGCGTTTCTCAAACACACAAGGCAGAACAATATCTTGTCCGTTTGCTGACTTGGAAGTCCTTTTGCTGGAGAGGTGAAAAACACGTTCTTCTTAAATATTAAGCGATTTTCGTGCATGATGACTCGTTGGAAAGCTCTTGAAATCCTAAGACGTTTGATACCAAATACGACAGACATATAATGGGTCGTTAGGGAAATACAACCGTTTGAAGGTGTCCAAATTGACGTCAGAGGCCTCTGTTAGGGTGCTACCGAACGCGCATGTGCAACACCATTGTGGTTATTTGAACATAGTTCGATAGCCATTGTAACACTTTCAATGATTCCAAAAGATTTCAAAAGATTTGGTCACTGGAAAGTGTTTCAAAAGACCTGCACATTTACTCCGAAAACGAAAATTGGCGCGTTTCTCAAACACACAAGGCAGAACAATATCTTGTCCGTCTGCTGCCTTGGAAGTCCTTTTCCTGGAGAGGTGAAAAACATGTTTTTCTTAAATATTAAGCGATTTTCGTGCATGATGGCTCGTTGGAAAGCTGTTGAAATTCTAAGACGTTTGATACCAAATACGACAGACATATAATAGGTCGTTAGGGAAATACAACCGTTTGAAGGTGTCCAAATTGACGTCAGAGGTCTCTGTTAGGGTGCTACCGAACGCGCATGCGCAACACCATTGTGGTTATTTGAACATAGTTCGATAGCCATTGTAACACTTTCAATGTTTCCAAAAGATTTCAAAAGATTTGGTCACTGCAAAGTGTTTCAAAAGACCTGCACATTTACTCCGAAAACGAAAATTGGCGCGTTTCTCAAACACACAAGGCAGAACAATATCTTGTCCGTTTGCTGACTTGGAAGTCCTTTTGCTGGAGAGGTGAAAAACACGTTCTTCTTAAATATTAAGCGATTTTCGTGCATGATGACTCGTTGGAAAGCTCTTGAAATCCTAAGACGTTTGATACCAAATCCGACAATCATATAATAGGTCGTTAGGGAAATATAACTGTTTGAAGGTGTCCAAATTGACGTCAGAGGCCTCTGTTAGGGTGCTACCGAACGCGCATGCGCAACACCATTGTGGTTATTTGAACATAGTTCGATAGCCATTGTAACCCTTTCAATGTTTCCAAAAGATTTCAAAAGATTTGGTCACTGCAAAGTGTTTGAAAAGACCTGCACATTTACTCCAAAAACGAAAATTGGCGCGCTTCTCAAACACACAAGGCAGAACAATGCCTTGTCCGTCTGCTTCCTTGGAAGTCCTTTTCCTGGAGAGGTGAAAAACACGTTTTTCTTAAATATTAAGCGATTTTCGTGCATGATGACTCGTTGGAAAGCTCTTGAAATTCTAAGACGTTTGATACCAAAAACGACAGACATATAATAGGTCGTTAGGGAAATACAACTGTTTGAAGGTGTCCAAATTGACGTCAGAGGCCTCTGTTAGGGTGCTACCGAACGCGCATGCGCAACACCATTGTGGTTATTTGAACATAGTTCGATAGCCATTGTAACACTTTCAATGATTCCAAAAGATTTCAAAAGATTTGGTCACTGCAAAGTGTTTCAAAAGACCTGCACATTTACTCCGAAAACGAAAATTGGCGCGTTTCTCAAACACACAAGGCAGAACAATATCTTGTCCGTCTGCTACCTTGGAAGTCCTTTTCCTGGAGAGGTGAAAAACACGTTTTTCTTAAATATTAAGCGATTTTCGTGCATGATGGCTCGTTGAAAAGCTGTTGAAATTCTAAGACGTTTGATACCAAATACGACAGACATATAATAGGTCGTTAGGGAAATACAACCGTTTGAAGGTGTCCAAATTGACGTCAGAGGTCTCTGTTAGGGTGCTACCGAACGTGCATGCGCAACACCATTGTGGTTATTTGAACATAGTTCGATAGCCATTGTAACCCTTTCAATGTTTCCAAAAGATTTCAAAAGATTTGGTCACTGCAAAGTGTTTCAAAAGACCTGCACATTTACTCCGAAAACGAAAATTGGCGCGCTTCTCAAACACACAAGGCAGAACAATGCCTTGTCCGTCTTCTTCCTTGGAAGTCCTTTTCCTGGAGAGGTGAAAAACACTTTTTTCTTAAATATTAAGCGATTTTCGTGCATGATGACTCGTTGGAAAGCTCTTGAAATTCTAAGACGTTTGATACCAAATACGACAGACATATAATGGGTCGTTAGGGAAATACAACCGTTTGAAGGTGTCCAAATTGACGTCAGAGGCCTCTGTTAGGGTGCTACCGAACGCGCATGCGCAACACCATTGTGGTTATTTGAACATAGTTCGATAGCCATTGTAACACTTTCAATGATTCCAAAAGATTTCAAAAGATTTGGTCACTGCAAAGTGTTTCAAAAGACCTGCACATTTACTCCGAAAACGAAAATTGGCGCGTTTCTCAAACACACAAGGCAGAACAATATCTTGTCCGTCTGCTGCCTTGGAAGTCCTTTTGCTGGAGAGGTGAAAAACACGTTTTTCTTAAATATTAAGCGATTTTCGTGCATGATGGCTCGTTGAAAAGCTGTTGAAATTCTAAGACGTTTGATACCAAATACGACAGACATATATTAGGTCGTTACGGAAATACAACCGTTTGAAGGTGTCCAAATTGACGTCAGAGGTCTCTGTTAGGGTGCTACCGAACGCGCATGCGCAACACCATTGTGGTTATTTGAACATAGTTCGATAGCCATTGTAACCCTTTCAATGTTTCCAAAAGATTTCAAAAGATTTGGTCACTGCAAAGTGTTTCAAAAGACCTGCACATTTACTCCGAAAACGAAAATTGGCGCGTTTCTCAAACACACAAGGCAGAACAATATCTTGTCCGTTTGCTGACTTGGAAGTCCTTTTGCTGGAGAGGTGAAAAACACGTTCTTCTTAAATATTAAGCGATTTTCGTGCATGATGGCTCGTTGGAAAGCTCTTGAAATCCTAAGACGTTTGATACCAAATCCGACAATCATATAATAGGTCGTTAGGGAAATACAACCGTTTGAAGGTGTCCAAATTGACGTCAGAGGCCTCTGTTAGGGTGCTACCGAACGTGCATGCGCAACACCATTGTGGTTATTTGAACATAGTTCGATAGCCATTCTAACCCTTTCAATGTTTCCAAAAGATTTCAAAAGATTTGGTCACTGCAAAGTGTTTCAAAAGACCTGCACATTTACTCCAAAAACGAAAATTGGCGCGCTTCTCAAACACACAAGGCAGAACAATGCCTTGTCCGTCTGCTTCCTTGGAAGTCCTTTTCCTGGAGAGGTGAAAAACATGTTTTTCTTAAATATTAAGCGATTTTCGTGCATGATGACTCGTTGGAAAGCTCTTGAAATTCTAAGACGTTTGATACCAAATACGACAGACATATAATAGGTCGTTAGGGAAATACAACTGTTTGAAGGTGTCCAAATTGACGTCAGAGGCCTCTGTTAGGGTGCTACCGAACGCGCATGCGCAACACCATTGTGGTTATTTGAACATAGTTCGATAGCCATTGTAACACTTTCAATGATTCCAAAAGATTTCAAAAGATTTGGTCACTGCAAAGTGTTTCAAAAGACCTGCACATTTACTCCGAAAACGAAAATTGGCGCGTTTCTCAAACACACAAGGCAGAACAATATCTTGTCTGTCTGCTGCCTTGGAAGTCCTTTTCCTGGAGAGGTGAAAAACACGTTTTTCTGAAATATTAAGCGATTTTCGTGCATGATGGCTCGTTGAAAAGCTGTTGAAATTCTAAGACGTTTGATACCAAATACGACAGACATATAATAGGTCGTTAGGGAAATACAACCGTTTGAAGGTGTCCAAATTGACGTCAGAGGTCTCTGTTAGGGTGCTACCGAACGCGCATGCGCAACACCATTGTGGTTATTTGAACATAGTTCGATAGCCATTGTAACACTTTCAATGTTTCCAAAAGATTTCAAAAGATTTGGTCACTGCAAAGTGTTTCAAAAGACCTGCACATTTACTCCGAAAACGAAAATTGGCGCGTTTCTCAAACACACAAGGCAGAACAATATCTTGTCCGTTTGCTGACTTGGAAGTCCTTTTGCTGGAGAGGTGAAAAACACGTTCTTCTTAAATATTAAGCGATTTTCGTGCATGATGGCTCGTTGGAAAGCTCTTGAAATCCTAAGACGTTTGATACCAAATCCGACAATCATATAATAGGTCGTTAGGGAAATACAACCGTTTGAAGGTGTCCAAATTGACGTCAGAGGCCTCTGTTAGGGTGCTACCGAACGTGCATGCGCAACACCATTGTGGTTATTTGAACATAGTTCGATAGCCATTGTAACCCTTTCAATGTTTCCAAAAGATTTCAAAAGATTTGGTCACTGCAAAGTGTTTCAAAAGACCTGCACATTTACTCCAAAAACGAAAATTGGCGCGCTTCTCAAACACACAAGGCAGAACAATGTCTTGTCCGTCTGCTTCCTTGGAAGTCCTTTTCCTGGAGAGGTGAAAAACACGTTTTTCTTAAATATTAAGCGATTTTCGTGCATGATGACTCGTTGGAAAGCTGTTGAAATTCTAAGATGTTTGATACCAAATACGACAGACATATAATAGGTCGGTAGGGAAATACAACCGTTTGAAGGTGTCCAAATTGACGTCAGAGGCCTCTGTTAGGGTGCTACCGAACGCGCATGTGCAACACCATTGTGGTTATTTGAACATAGTTCGATAGCCATTGTAACACTTTCAATGATTCCAAAAGATTTCAAAAGATTTGGTCACTGCAAAGTGTTTCAAAAGACCTGCACATTTACTCCAAAAACGAAAATTGGCGCGTTTCTCAAACACACAAGGCAGAACAATATCTTGTCCGTCTGCTGCCTTGGAAGTCCTTTTCCTGGAGAGGTGAAAAACACGTTTTTCTTAAATATTAAGCGATTTTCGTGCATGATGGCTCGTTGAAAAGCTGTTGAAATTCTAAGACGTTTGATACCAAATACGACAGACATATATTTGGTCGTTACGGAAATACAACCGTTTGAAGGTGTCCAAATTGACGTCAGAGGTCTCTGTTAGGGTGCTACCGAACGCGCATGCGCAACACCATTGTGGTTATTTGAACATAGTTCGATAGCCATTGTAACACTTTCAATGTTTCCAAAAGATTTCAAAAGATTTGGTCACTGCAAAGTGTTTCAAAAGACCTGCACATTTACTCCAAAAACGAAAATTGGCGCGTTTCTCAAACACACAAGGCAGAACAATATCTTGTCCGTTTGCTGACTTGGAAGTCCTTTTGCTGGAGAGGTGAAAAACACGTTCTTCTTAAATATTAAGCGATTTTCGTGCATGATGGCTCGTTGGAAAGCTCTTGAAATCCTAAGACGTTTGATACCAAATCCGACAATCATATAATAGGTCGTTAGGGAAATACAACCGTTTGAAGGTGTCCAAATTGACGTCAGAGGCCTCTGTTAGGGTGCTACCGAACGTGCATGCGCAACACCATTGTGGTTATTTGAACATAGTTCGATAGCCATTCTAACCCTTTCAATGTTTCCAAAAGATTTCAAAAGATTTGGTCACTTCAAAGTGTTTCAAAAGACCTGCACATTTACTCCAAAAACGAAAATTGGCGCGCTTCTCAAACACACAAGGCAGAACAATGTCTTGTCCGTCTGCTGACTTGGAAGTCCTTTTCCTGGAGAGGTGAAAAACACGTTTTTCTTCAATATTAAGCAATTTTCGTGCATGATGGCTCGTTGGAAAGCTCTTGAAATCCTAAGACGTTTGATACCAAATCCGACAATCATATAATAGGTCGTTAGGGAAATACAACCGTTTGAAGGTGTCCAAATTGACGTCAGAGGCCTCTGTTAGGGTGCTACCGAACGCGCATGCGCAACACCATTGTGGTTATTTGAACATAGTTCGATAGCCATTGTAACCCTTTCAATGTTTCCAAAAGATTTCAAAAGATTTGGTCACTGCAAAGTGTTTCAAAAGACCTGCACATTTACTCCAAAAACGAAAATTGGCGCGCTTCTCAAACACACAAGGCAGAACAATGCCTTGTCCGTCTGCTTCCTTGGAAGTCCTTTTCCTGGAGAGGTGAAAAACATGTTTTTCTTAAATATTAAGCGATTTTCGTGCATGATGACTCGTTGGAAAGCTCTTGAAATTCTAAGACGTTTGATACCAAATACGACAGACATATAATAGGTCGTTACGGAAATACAACCGTTTGAAGGTGTCCAAATTGACGTCAGAGGTCTCTGTTAGGGTGCTACCGAACGCGCATGCGCAACACCATTGTGGTTATTTGAACATAGTTCGATAGCCATTGTAACACTTTCAATGTTTCCAAAAGATTTCAAAAGATTTGGTCACTGCAAAGTGTTTCAAAAGACCTGCACATTTACTCCAAAAACGAAAATTGGCGCGTTTCTCAAACACACAAGGCAGAACAATATCTTGTCCGTTTGCTGACTTGGAAGTCCTTTTGCTGGAGAGGTGAAAAACACGTTCTTCTTAAATATTAAGCGATTTTCGTGCATGATGACTCGTTGGAAAGCTCTTGAAATCCTAAGACGTTTGATACCAAATCCGACAATCATATAATAGGTCGTTAGGGAAATACAACCGTTTGAAGGTGTCCAAATTGACGTCAGAGGCCTCTGTTAGGGTGCTACCGAACGTGCATGCGCAACACCATTGTGGTTATTTGAACATAGTTCGATAGCCATTGTAACACTTTCAATGTTTCCAAAAGATTTCAAAAGATTTGGTCACTGCAAAGTGTTTCAAAAGACCTGCACATTTACTCCAAAAACGAAAATTGGCGCGCTTCTCAAACACACAAGGCAGAACAATGTCTTGTCCGTCTGCTTCCTTGGAAGTCCTTTTCATGGAGAGGTGAAAAACACGTTTTTCTTAAATATTAAGCGATTCTCGTGCATGATGACTCGTTGGAAAGCTCTTGAAATTCTAAGATGTTTGATACCAAATACGACAGACATATAATAGGTCGGTAGGGAAATACAACCGTTTGAAGGTGTCCAAATTGACGTCAGAGGCCTCTGTTAGGGTGCTACCGAACGCGCATGTGCAACACCATTGTGGTTATTTGAACATAGTTCGATAGCCATTGTAACACTTTCAATGATTCCAAAAGATTTCAAAAGATTTGGTCACTGCAAAGTGTTTCAAAAGACCTGCACATTTACTCCAAAAACGAAAATTGGCGCGTTTCTCAAACACACAAGGCAGAACAATATCTTGTCCGTCTGCTGCCTTGGAAGTCCTTTTCCTGGAGAGGTGAAAAACACGTTTTTCTTAAATATTAAGCGATTTTCGTGCATGATGGCTCGTTGAAAAGCTGTTGAAATTCTAAGACGTTTGATACCAAATACGACAGACATATATTAGGTCGTTACGGAAATACAACCGTTTGAAGGTGTCCAAATTGACGTCAGAGGTCTCTGTTAGGGTGCTACCGAACGCGCATGCGCAACACCATTGTGGTTATTTGAACATAGTTCGATAGCCATTGTAACACTTTCAATGTTTCCAAAAGATTTCAAAAGATTTGGTCACTGCAAAGTGTTTCAAAAGACCTGCACATTTACTCCGAAAACGAAAATTGGCGCGTTTCTCAAACACACAAGGCAGAACAATATCTTGTCCGTTTGCTGACTTGGAAGTCCTTTTGCTGGAGAGGTGAAAAACACGTTCTTCTTAAATATTAAGCGATTTTCGTGCATGATGGCTCGTTGGAAAGCTCTTGAAATCCTAAGACGTTTGATACCAAATCCGACAATCATATAATAGGTCGTTAGGGAAATACAACCGTTTGAAGGTGTCCAAATTGACGTCAGAGGCCTCTGTTAGGGTGCTACCGAACGTGCATGCGCAACACCATTGTGGTTATTTGAACATAGTTCGATAGCCATTCTAACCCTTTCAATGTTTCCAAAAGATTTCAAAAGATTTGGTCACTTCAAAGTGTTTCAAAAGACCTGCACATTTACTCCAAAAACGAAAATTGGCGCGCTTCTCAAACACACAAGGCAGAACAATGTCTTGTCCGTCTGCTGACTTGGAAGTCCTTTTCCTGGAGAGGTGAAAAACACGTTTTTCTTCAATATTAAGCGATTTTCGTGCATGATGGCTCGTTGGAAAGCTCTTGAAATCCTAAGACGTTTGATACCAAATCCGACAATCATATAATAGGTCGTTAGGGAAATACAACCGTTTGAAGGTGTCCAAATTGACGTCAGAGGCCTCTGTTAGGGTGCTACCGAACGCGCATGCGCAACACCATTGTGGTTATTTGAACATAGTTCGATAGCCATTGTAACCCTTTCAATGTTTCCAAAAGATTTCAAAAGATTTGGTCACTGCAAAGTGTTTCAAAAGACCTGCACATTTACTCCAAAAACGAAAATTGGCGCGCTTCTCAAACACACAAGGCAGAACAATGCCTTGTCCGTCTGCTTCCTTGGAAGTCCTTTTCCTGGAGAGGTGAAAAACATGTTTTTCTTAAATATTAAGCGATTTTCGTGCATGATGGCTCGTTGGAAAGCTCTTGAAATTCTAAGACGTTTAATACCAAATACGACAGACATATAATAGGTCGTTAGGGAAATACAACCGTTTGAAGGTGTCCAAATTGACGTCAGAGGCCTCTGTTAGGGTGCTACCGAACGCGCATGTGCAACACCATTGTGGTTATTTGAACATAGTTCGATAGCCATTGTAACACTTTCAATGTTTCCAAAAGATTTCAAAAGATTTGGTCACTGCAAAGTGTTTCAAAAGACCTGTACATTTACTCCAAAAACGAAAATTGGCGCGTTTCTCAAACACACAAGGTAGAACAATGTCTTGTCCGTTTGCTGACTTGGAAGTCCTTTTGCTGGAGAGGTGAAAAACACGTTTTTTTAATATTAAGCGATTTTCGTGCATGATGGCTCGTTGGAAAGCTGTTGAAATTCTAAGACGTTTGATACCAAATACGACAGACATATAATAGGTCGTTAGGGAAATACAACCGTTTGAAGGTGTCCAAATTGACGTCAGAGGCCTCTGTTAGGGTGCTACCGAACGCGCATGCGCAACACCATTGTGGTTATTTGAACATAGTTCGATAGCCATTGTAACCCTTTCAATGATTCCAAAAGATTTCAAAAGATTTGGTCACTGCAAAGTGTTTCAAAAGACCTGCACATTTACTCCGAAAACGAAAATTGGCGCGTTTCTCAAACACACAAGGCAGAACAATATCTTGTCCGTTTGCTGACTTGGAAGTCCTTTTGCTGGAGAGGTGAAAAACACGTTTTTCTTAAATATTAAGCGATTTTCGTGCATGATGACTCGTTGGAAAGCTCTTGAAATCCTAAGACGTTTGATACCAAATCCGACAATCATATAATAGGTCGTTAGGGAAATACAACCGTTTGAAGGTGTCCAAATTGACGTCAGAGGCCTCTGTTAGGGTGCTACCGAACGCGCATGCGCAACACCATTGTGGTTATTTGAACATAGTTCGATAGCCATTGTAACACTTTCAATGATTCCAAAAGATTTCAAAAGATTTGGTCACTGCAAAGTGTTTCAAAAGACCTGCACATTTACTCCAAAAACGAAAATTGGCGCGTTTCTCAAACACACAAGGTAGAACAATGTCTTGTCCGTTTGCTGACTTGGAAGTCCTTTTGCTGGAGAGGTGAAAAACACGTTTTTTTAATATTAAGCGATTTTCGTGCATGATGGCTCGTTGGAAAGCTCTTGAAATCCTAAGACGTTTGATACCAAATCCGACAATCATATAATAGGTCGTTAGGGAAATACAACCGTTTGAAGGTGTCCAAATTGACGTCAGAGGCCTCTGTTAGGGTGCTACCGAACGCGCATGTGCAACACCATTGTGGTTATTTGAACATAGTTCGATAGCCATTGTAACCCTTTCAATGTTTCCAAAAGATTTCAAAAGATTTGGTCACTGCAAAGTGTTTCAAAAGACCTGTACATTTACTCCAAAAACGAAAATTGGCGCGTTTCTCAAACACACAAGGTAGAACAATGTCTTGTCCGTTTGCTGACTTGGAAGTCCTTTTGCTGGAGAGGTGAAAAACACGTTTTTTTTAATATTAAGCGATTTTTGTGCATGATGACTCGTTGGAAAGCTCTTGAAATTCTAAGACGTTTGATACCAAATACGACAGACATATAATAGGTCGTTAGGGAAATACAACCGTTTGAAGGTGTCCAAATTGACGTCAGAGGCCTCTGTTAGGGTGCTACCGAACGCGCATGCGCAACACCATTGTGGTTATTTGAACATAGTTCGATAGCCATTGTAACACTTTCAATGATTCCAAAAGATTTCAAAAGATTTGGTCACTGCAAACTGTTTCAAAAGACCTGCACATTTACTCCGAAAACGAAAATTGGCGCGTTTCTCAAACACACAAGGCAGAACAATATCTTGTCCGTCTGCTGCCTTGGAAGTCCTTTTCCTGGAGAGGTGAAAAACATGTTTTTCTTAAATATTAAGCGATTTTCGTGCATGATGGCTCGTTGGAAAGCTCTTGAAATTCTAAGACGTTTAATACCAAATACGACGGACATATAATAGGTCGTTAGGGAAATACAACCGTTTGAAGGTGTCCAAATTGACGTCAGAGGCCTCTGTTAGGGTGCTACCGAACGCGCATGTGCAACACCATTGTGGTTATTTGAACATAGTTCGATAGCCATTGTAACACTTTCAATGTTTCCAAAAGATTTCAAAAGATTTGGTCACTGCAAAGTGTTTCAAAAGACCTGTACATTTACTCCAAAAACGAAAATTGGCGCGTTTCTCAAATACACAAGGTAGAACAATGTCTTGTCCGTTTGCTGACTTGGAAGTCCTTTTGCTGGAGAGGTGAAAAACACGTTTTTTTAATATTAAGCGATTTTCGTGCATGATGGCTCGTTGGAAAGCTGTTGAAATTCTAAGACGTTTGATACCAAATACGACAGACATATAATAGGTCGTTAGGGAAATACAACCGTTTGAAGGTGTCCAAATTGACGTCAGAGGCCTCTGTTAGGGTGCTACCGAACGCGCATGCGCAACACCATTGTGGTTATTTGAACATAGTTGGATAGCCATTGTAACACTTTCAATGATTCCAAAAGATTTCAAAAGATTTGGTCACTGGAAAGTGTTTCAAAAGACCTGCACATTTACTCCGAAAACGAAAATTGGCGCGTTTCTCAAACACACAAGGCAGAACAATATCTTGTCCGTCTGCTGCCTTGGAAGTCCTTTTCCTGGAGAGGTGAAAAACACGTTTTTCTTAAATATTAAGCGATTTTCGTGCATGATGGCTCGTTGGAAAGCTCTTGAAATTCTAAGACGTTTGATACCAAATACGACGGACATATAATAGGTCGTTAGGGAAATACAACCGTTTGAAGGTGTCCAAATTGACGTCAGAGGCCTCTGTTAGGGTGCTACCGAACGCGCATGTGCAACACCATTGTGGTTATTTGAACATAGTTCGATAGCCATTGTAACACTTTCAATGTTTCCAAAAGATTTCAAAAGATTTGGTCACTGCAAAGTGTTTCAAAAGACCTGTACATTTACTCCAAAAACGAAAATTGGCGCGTTTCTCAAACACACAAGGTAGAACAATGTCTTGTCCGTTTGCTGACTTGGAAGTCCTTTTGCTGGAGAGGTGAAAAACACGTTTTTTTAATATTAAGCGATTTTCGTGCATGATAGCTCGTTGGAAAGCTCTTGAAATTCTAAGACGTTTGATACCAAATACGACAGACATATAATATGTCGTTAGGGAAATACAACCGTTTGAAGGTGTCCAAATTGACGTCAGAGGCCTCTGTTAGGGTGCTACCGAACGCGCATGCGCAACACCATTGTGGTTATTTGAACATAGTTCGATAGCCATTGTAACCCTTTCAATGTTTCCAAAAGATTTCAAAAGATTTGGTCACTGCAAAGTGTTTCAAAAGACCTGCACATTTACTCCGAAAACGAAAATTGGCGCGTTTCTCAAACACACAAGGCAGAACAATATCTTGTCCGTCTGCTGCCTTGGAAGTCCTTTTCCTGGAGAGGTGAAAAACATGTTTTTCTTAAATATTAAGCGATTTTCGTGCATGATGGCTCGTTGGAAAGCTCTTGAAATTCTAAGACGTTTGATACCAAATACGACAGACATATAATAGGTCGGTAGGGAAATACAACCGTTTGAAGGTGTCCAAATTGACGTCAGAGGCCTCTGTTAGGGTGCTACCGAACGCGCATGTGCAACACCATTGTGGTTATTTGAACATAGTTCGATAGCCATTGTAACACTTTCAATGTTTCCAAAAGATTTCAAAAGATTTGGTCACTGCAAAGTGTTTCAAAAGACCTGTACATTTACTCCAAAAACGAAAATTGGCGCGTTTCTCAAACACACAAGGTAGAACAATGTCTTGTCCGTTTGCTGACTTGGAAGTCCTTTTGCTGGAGAGGTGAAAAACACGTTTTTCTTAAATATTAAGCGATTTTCGTGCATGATGGCTCGTTGGAAAGCTGTTGAAATCCTAAGACGTTTGATACCAAATCCGACAATCATATAATAGGTCGTTAGGGAAATACAACCGTTTGAAGGTGTCCAAATTGACGTCAGAGGCCTCTGTTAGGGTGCTACCGAACGCGCATGCGCAACACCATTGTGGTTATTTGAACATAGTTCGATAGCCATTGTAACCCTTTCAATGTTTCCCAAAGTTTTCAAAAGATTTGGTCACTGCAAAGTGTTTCAAAAGACCTGTACATTTACTCCAAAAACGAAAATTGGCGCGTTTCTCAAACACACAAGGTAGAACAATGTCTTGTCCGTTTGCTGACTTGGAAGTCCTTTTGCTGGAGAGGTGAAAAACACGTTTTTTTAATATTAAGCGATTTTCGTGCATGATAGCTCGTTGGAAAGCTCTTGAAATCCTAAGACGTTTGATACCAAATACGACAGACATATAATATGTCGTTAGGGAAATACAACCGTTTGAAGGTGTCCAAATTGACGTCAGAGGCCTCTGTTAGGGTGCTACCGAACGCGCATGCGCAACACCATTGTGGTTATTTGAACATAGTTCGATAGCCATTGTAACCCTTTCAATGTTTCCAAAAGATTTCAAAAGATTTGGTCACTGCAAAGTGTTTCAAAAGACCTGCACATTTACTCCGAAAACGAAAATTGGCGCGTTTCTCAAACACACAAGGCAGAACAATATCTTGTCCGTCTGCTGCCTTGGAAGTCCTTTTCCTGGAGAGGTGAAAAACATGTTTTTCTTAAATATTAAGCGATTTTCGTGCATGATGGCTCGTTGGAAAGCTCTTGAAATTCTAAGACGTTTGATACCAAATACGACAGACATATAATAGGTCGGTAGGGAAATACAACCGTTTGAAGGTGTCCAAATTGACGTCAGAGGCCTCTGTTAGGGTGCTACCGAACGCGCATGTGCAACACCATTGTGGTTATTTGAACATAGTTCGATAGCCATTGTAACACTTTCAATGTTTCCAAAAGATTTCAAAAGATTTGGTCACTGCAAAGTGTTTCAAAAGACCTGTACATTTACTCCAAAAACGAAAATTGGCGCGTTTCTCAAACACACAAGGTAGAACAATGTCTTGTCCGTTTGCTGACTTGGAAGTCCTTTTGCTGGAGAGGTGAAAAACACGTTTTTCTTAAATATTAAGCGATTTTCGTGCATGATGGCTCGTTGGAAAGCTGTTGAAATCCTAAGACGTTTGATACCAAATCCGACAATCATATAATAGGTCGTTAGGGAAATACAACCGTTTGAAGGTGTCCAAATTGACGTCAGAGGCCTCTGTTAGGGTGCTACCGAACGCGCATGCGCAACACCATTGTGGTTATTTGAACATAGTTCGATAGCCATTCTAACCCTTTCAATGTTTCCCAAAGTTTTCAAAAGATTTGGTCACTGCAAAGTGTTTCAAAAGACCTGGGACCCGTTCCACAAAGCGATCTTAGTTTTGCGACTTTCGGAAGTCAGTGTTAAAGAATGGGAGACTTGGAAGTCCTTTTGCTGGAGAGGTGAAAAACACGTTTTTCTTAAATATTAAGCGATTTTCGTGCACGATGGCTGTTGGAAAGTAACACAGGCGTGGGGACAGTACTGACGTGTAGCCTTGAGACACGGGGCACGGGTCTGGGTGTGGCAGATCTGGAGCTAAAGGTATAGACAGTGCAAGATTAAAACTGATAACTAGATATAGTATGGATTAGCAATGTAATTACAATTGAAGCCAACTTTGTCATCAAACAGTTGATCATCTTCACTACCTAGTTGTCAGATACAATGTTACGATTGTGATAAAGAAGTTGACCATCCATCTTATCTTGCCTTGGGTTTCAAAGTGTAATTTGTTGTGAAACAATGATTGTAACTATATTACATTGTTTCTGTTCAGATTCAGAAGAAGTTCATTGCATTGTATTTGGACAATGATTAGTTTTCAGGAATGTAGTAATATTTAGTGTCAACAGTTATGGTGAAGTTATTATATTTAGAGAGAGTGAGTGAGTATGGTTTTACGCTGATTTTTGCAATATTCCAGCAAAATCACGGCGGGGGACACCAGTAATGGGCTTCACACCATGTACCCATGTTGGGAATCGATCCCGGGTCTTCGGCGTGACGAGCGAACGCTTTAACTACTAGGCTACCCGACCGCCCCTATTATTTCTAGATGCTCGAATTATCAGTAGACTTCCGAAATAGCATGGATGGATGTCAAGCGTTAGAGAAACATGTGGAATATTTTGTGATGTTCAAGTGACACTGGGCTGGTCTGGCACTGTGTAGAAAGTGCTGGAAGCTGGTTAGATCATAAAAGTGGAGCGGGTGCGTCCCTATCTCATCTCACATAATATCAAGACCAGCTTTCGTGTGAAGATCCGTTATCACCCCGGGTTCCCAGCATCTCGGAAGCTTGCCCACTGTTGCTGATAGGTGAATATATTATCATAACTGACTTTTGCTATTCCCACTGTTTTTGTATTTGATACTGACCACTGCTATCATTCTATAGTGTGTCATTGGATATTGTAAAGCACTCTGTTGTGTACTGTCATTGTAATTAATTTGTATTGACTTGTAAACATAGTTAATTTTGTAGTACAATGGTTGGTTGTATGCCATTTGCTGTTTGTTTGTTGATTTCACACAAAACTGTTTAACGTACAGAGTTCTTGGTTAACCTATTGTTTCAATTTGGACACGACACGTAACAATACCAAGCTCAAAGACAGTGAAAGACCATGACAAATACATATGCCGATTAGTCTGTTCAACCACAGGACAAATGTATGTTACACATCCTGACTCAATTACATCATCTCTGTTGTGAGATTTGTTTCAACCGTTAACGCAAGCCAATACAGTCTGATTCGTTCACAAATAAACATATATGACGCTTCAACGTTATTATTCTGACAAACACGTAAAGTGAGCTGAATATTTTTTTTGCAATAGATTCTAGGAAAAAAAACAAAATGGTATATTTGCAAGATCGCTTGTGACAATGATGTTGAGTGCAAACCATGATGCCCTGAACGAATCTGAATTAAATCATCAATATTACAAATCACGCAACATGGGCAAAAATGGCATCTACAATATGGCTGCAATAATTATGGTTACCGCTTTTACTATTTTGAATAGCTAGCGTTACAGGCCTTGCAGTGAAAGTTAACCTCGGATCGACGGACAAGCAGACAATAGGATGGCAAACAACGCGCAATGACAAAAGATCACTTGACATTCAGATGACCTTAAAAAATATAACATCACCAAACCTAAAATTAAGTTCATTATTTCTAACCTCCTTGCTTGATGAAACTCCTGGCGCCAGGAAGGGAAACACCCGAGGGAGACAGGGATGCATCATAGCAACACAGGCCTCATCCCTTACACAGACGGTGGTACAGTCAGGCATAGTCTCCGACTGGTTGATGCTGGTTGGTGTCTCACTCGCTCTAAGGTTGTCCAGAGGGATGAGTCTTGCAAATACATGTCTGGAAACCACATAGTTCTTTTAGAACACCACTTGAAAGAAGAGGAATAGAAGTATCTACAGAATCATTCTTTCTCTTCTACTTCAGTTAGATTCAATAGTTACTGAGTTACCTATCTTGAATGGTAAATAACGGTTTTCCACAAACACTACTTCCTAGCGCTGCAACATACACTCTTATAGTACACGCCCTTCCCACATAAGTTTTGATCAGTTGTATGGGCCAATTACGGGATAGTGCGTAAATGTATGAGTAGCATACACACTGTTATCGCCAGTCTTTGGACTTCCCTTTCAAATTAAACTGATTCGGCTTGATATAAGACACCTTGAGATAAGACACACTTGCTACAAGACACCTTGAGAAGGATTGTTTTAACCGGCTACAGCTCAGACATATTTACTGGCTTGTAATTGCGAATAGACAGTTTGAATAAATATTATTACGAAAATGTTCTTGCAGACATCTCCAGACAGAAGAATCAATAATTAAAACGTGTTATAAATTGTTTCAGTTGCAGGATATTCCACAAGCACCTCTCATTTTATGATTACGTTACATCGTGAGTGAGATAGTACTGTGACTAGTAAATACAAACATGAAGCTTCAATTACCTTTCACTTTTCTTTCACTCCCTACATCTTTTCAACAATGAGTCAATCGATAAAATCCAATAATCGGCTCCTCATAACGTCATTAAGGTTCTTCCATCGTATTTGAACAATGGTTTCTCGCAGAAAGAAGTTCTTGCATTCGCTAACGAGGAATTTGTTTTCAAACCTGTTGTTTGCATGGCCAGGATTTCTTAGAGCAAGAACTGTTTTATTCTTCAATTTAAATTTCTTCATTAAATCCACCCAACGTTGAAGCAAGAACGTTCACATACAAAAGCACTGACTACTCTCACCATACAAAGTCTAGGTGCTTTGTATTCAGAGTAAACCTTCTTCAGTAATGACGCCATGATCTAAGGTATATATATCGGACTAAAATTAATCTGACACAACACAGGTGCGTATCACAAACACAAACAATGCTAGAAGGAAAACTGAGTAAATACACTCACTGACAGTCATGAGTTACTTATGTAGAATCCTAGCTTCAAATTACGTTGGCATAGGTTTATTTCCAATATTTCCCTAGGATTCGATATGGAGACGTGAATAGAGGATCACCAGTAGCCCGTGATTGTCATAACAGCCAGGGGAAACGTCGGGAGTTACCCTTCAAGGTCAAATAAGTAACATGTCATCGATTTCATGACTTCAGCATGTAAAAGAATTAAATCATTTAAAGACCTGTTCTCTCATCACAATGTAATAGCTAGTAACATATCACATTTTCCACTTTTAAAACTACTTTGAGAACATAAACAACAGACTATTAAACATGGACTACATAAATTTCGGGCCATAGATCGCCGTTGTGACAACACCAAACTAGCGATGATAACTTTACACGGCCTCAGCTTCCTGCATCGATACCGCCATACGGATGTCAGTGCCTAACCATTCATTTACTCAATCAGTATATAAAGTGTTGATTTATTTTATGAAAGGTGTGTTATAGTTTAGGGATCAACTGTTGAAATCAAAACAATATTTAAAATGTCCTTAAGAGATGATGCTTTGAAGTACTTATCCTTTGCGATCAAAATCCAGCATGACAAGCAAGTCACGATTTCGGTTTTCAACAGAAAAGCCATGTCTACTAGTATATATTGTATGGCAGATATATCATCATAAAGTGCTCTAACAAAATATGGACCCACAAGCCATACAGGTGTAAATGATTGGTGGTTTGAATTGATTACCTACTTCTTTTGCATTACACCATCTGATCACAGGCGAATACTCACCGTATTGAATACGAAGTGGTTCCACAGATTTGTCGGGTGCTGCCTTTCCTGCAGCTATTGTGTTACCAATGATCATTATGCTGTTCGATCATTTCGATAGTAAAGTAAAAGTGAATGTTTACATATTGTGAGTCTCAGAATATTACAAACTGTTTATATCTAAAATATTTATTTATATATTCCAGAGCTGGTAATCTGGTCTTAATAGAACCTATAGATTTGCAGATGGCATATGTGCTTCTTAACTGAATACTAGTATATTCTTATTGATTCTTCATTTGATTGGGGCGGAAAGGTAGCCTAGTGGTAAAAGCGTTCGCTCGTCACGCCGAAGACCCGGGTTCGATTCCCGACATGGATTCAATGTGTGACGCCCATTGTTGGTGTCCCCCGCCGTGATATTGCTGGAATGTTGCTAAAAGCGGCCTAAAACCATACACACTCACTCACTTCAGTTGATTAGTACTTTTTTCTTGAGTTTTGTCAAAACCAGATCCACTTGTGACTTACTTGACTCAGACTTAAAGAATACAATTCAAAATTTGCACCAAACTGACTCGCAAACCTGCAAAGCCAATTGGTCCAATATCCTCCTATTTGTTAATTATTGGTAGTTATCAACACATTACAGTAAACTACGGTTATAACGAACTCAAATGGACCTCTTATTTTAGTTCGTTATAACCGTAGTTCGTTGTAAGCATACATACAACATCTATACAGCAAATTGCCGGGACCAAAAAGTAAATTCGTTATATCCGTCAGTTCGTTATAAGCGTGTTCGTTATAAACGTATTTTACTGTCATATCGTCCGAGTGTTTGGGTTGGGCGATTGTTGTTGGCCCTTGGGCACTTTGCTATAGCTAAAAGAACCAGGATATCAATTGTCATTGATTACACCACTCAGTGTCCAACTAAGTTAACTGTTTAAAAATCATATGCGTACACCAACTCACAATAGGGCTGAATTATGGCAGTCATATTTTCACAAAATTGTTTTTAAATATAACTCTCATGACTCACTTGTAAAATGATCAATTATGTCTTGTCGCTTTATGGCTGAAATAATGGCGATTCGACGTTAAACTCTTACTCACTCACTCACTCTCGCTCCATTATTTGACAGAGGTGGCCCAGTTGTCGAAGGTGCTGGAGTTCGCTTTGCAGAGTTTCGCCCCTAGGGCCCGCAAAAAATTATGGCAGTCAAGTGGCAGTCATTCGTCAACTCTCGCTACTTCCTGCAGTAGGTTCCCGAATAGTATAAGACGTAAGGAATCTGACCGATCCACACCTTGAATAAATCGAAGATTGTAATGTGAATGTGAATAATTAATTCTTTGTTTTTATATTTGGTGTGATGATTTTACCATCTGACAGCATTGAAGGATCTGTCCAGAAGGTTGAAGTGCCGTAAAATGATTGTCCTCTGTGTGACACTTAATTCCTATCATGATCGATGTAACTGTCATTAACCAGTGTTTTTAAGCCAACTCATTGCTGAGCATTTTTTTAAATTTTGTCTAGTATTGAGCACAATCTCCAGTGGCATAAGTGATGATGTAAATCCTGCTGGGGTCACCATGATCCCCAGCGAGGTGGCCTAGCTTCGGTTACTGGTGCCCTATATCCCGTGTTTAAACTGTGAATATGATATTGTTATGCCCAAATATGTTTCACAAAATTGTTTTTAAATATAACTCTCATGAGTCATTTGTAAAATTATCAATTTGGTCTCGTCGCTTTATGGCTGAAATGATGGCGATGCGACGTTAAACTCTTACTCACTCACTCACTCTCGCTCCATTATTTGACAGAGGTGGCCCAGTTGTCGAAGGTGCCGGAGTTCGCTGTGCAGAGTTTCGACCCTAGGGCCCGCAAGAAACCCATGATTATGTTTCTGGGTTTGTCAGTACCATACCCATGCTCATGGGTTTCACAAAGTCCTGCATCTCTTCAGGCTTTCCTCCCACATCAAACTGACTCGCCGTGATGGAACGCGAATTAAAAACGGCGTTCAACCCAACTTAGTCACCCATAGCATTATCAGTCAGAGCGTAAACAGTAGTCCGGTAGGCTTTTTTCGGTTTATGTGCAAAAGAGTGGTTTGTTTGGCCAATTAAATGCCTTGGAAGCATTTTCATTTTTTAGATTATTATCATCACGGTGACAAGAAGGCGCGCATGTTTCACGATTTCTCCATTATCACAAAAAATGCCCACCAATTTGAAACAATGTTTTTCAGCAGATGCACTCGGTGACCTCTGTTTGGACCGATTGAAACCAAACTGGAGCTCGCTGTCTGTTGCTAACCTAGAGTAGTCTTGTCTTCTACGCATTAGTACTTAGACAGCGGACGAAGTCACAGGGCGAATCTAACGAGAGATGCCGGTCAATTTGAACGGTTAAAATTTAAAAAAAAGCCTTTTTACATTTATGAGTGAGTCAGTGGGTGAATAAGTGACGCTTTCATATTCCAGCAATACCACGAGAACTGGGAATTGAATGATAAGGTGTTGATGCATTGTTACCGAAATGACACAGGCATTCAATTTTCCAAAGACACATACTATTTGTCGTTTGCCTGACTGGAGAAGCTATGAACGGGAAGCTATTTTTGTGCGATCATTGACTTCCACTGTGGTTTGGACAGCAAACGTTGTAACCTTGAGCTTTCACACGGACATACAGAATGTATTCGGATCTTTAGACCAAAGACCTATACTGCAAGCACGATGGGAAATACGATTAAACGTGACTGGAGTACAATGAACTTTATGTTACAACGATAAATGTTTTGCTTCTGACCTTGAGTACTTGGAATTTACTCAAACATTTAATGTTATGGATATTGTCGGTCTTCAAAAAGGTTCCAGTTGTTGGTGGATTGATGAGATGATTGCCTGAACATTCTCCTCTCGGTTGTCAATAATAAGTGTAGTTCATTGTCCACATAATCACGGCATCCAGTCTGGCAGAATAAACAGAAGCGATCTTTATATGAAGGTTTCGAGACTATGTATGTCGACCACTTTTCAACCACAACGGGATATTGTGTTCCGTTGATATGGTCACGGTTTAAATAAATGTCCTTATCTAGAAATGATTTAAATTGAGAATGATAATCACAGTCAGATGAAACACTGAGTTAGTGATGCCAATATTGGAAGAAGGAGTTATAAATTTTTTTTTAAAGATTTCCATTAATGATGAGATGCATCTCATATATTGAGACAGCTATATCAATCTAAATCCATATTTATGTAACATACTTTTTATATGTGATGCCCATACATTTTTATCATTATTAGCGTAAAAGGCGACTATGCTTTTCGTAAAAGGCGATTAACGGGATCGGGTAGTCAGGCTCGCTGACTTGGTTGATGCATGTCATCGATCCCAATTGCGTGGATCGATGCTCATGATATTAATCACTGGATTGTCTGGTCCAGACTCGATTATTCACCGACCGCCGTCATATAGCTGGAATATTGTTGAGTGCGGCGTTAAACAACCAACCAACATTATTAGCAAGAGTTTTCATAATAATATATGCTTGATGCGGAAGTCTATGCTGTGGCAGCTTAATCGGTACCTAACCTCTCTGGATGCATCATGCATGGAGTGTGCACACTCTCAATTATATAACAATAAGTAGTCCTCATATCCCAGATCCATAGCAGAGAACAGGTGTGACCATGGTATCAAAAACGTTAAAAAGATCACGATGATCATTTATGTAAAGTGTATGGTAGTTGTTGATTGAGAAAACTGCTGTGTTCGGTGTAGCTGCTTACAATGTTTTAGCCTTGACCTATGACAATTTAAGTGAAAAATCAATAACAAGATTTCTGTACATGCTGACAAATTGGATGTCTTCGGAACCATTATTATTTCTGCGGAGAGGACCTCCATTTCGAAAGATTCCAATAATACTTGGAAAGATCTTTCATTCTCGTTTCTGAACAAACACTTCGAAAACATAACTTTTCATCAGAAGCTGCAAGTGATAATGAAAACACATCAGAAATATGAGGAGATATATGAGGTTCCATAACTCCAAAAGTATGTGCATGGCCGGCCTCCCGCATCCCTTATTAGCCCCCGGTGAATCAGCTGACCAGTGCACGCCTGACCTATGACCTGGTCACTCCCCCACGAGGGGTTTGCTTCAGGGAGAAGGGGAAGAAATGTGAGCTACTGCCCAGCGCACACCGCTCGCGGTCCACTGTATGTTACTGCATGTGGTATGCTGCATGTTACTATTGAAATACTGTATACTGCATGTGGTATGCTCTATGTTACTCTTGAAATAGTGTATACTGCATGTGATATAAGGTTGCAATCCTGTTAGCATTCATTGCAGTTCCGCTTCATAAAGTCACAATAGAAGCGGCCCAAAAATAACTGGATTTTATGTAAAATTGCAATGTCGTATGTTAACAAAATACCTACATTCCCGTACCTGATAAAAACTGTGAAATAATTTATTAATGATGATAAAGAAAATGCTAAGAAATTGGCCTAAATGACAGTCCGCGGAAGATAAGATCTGCATTGTTTAGATCCATTTTAGAAACACACATACGTTTTGGATGCAAAAATGTGAATGTTTACCACGGATGCATAGTTTGCACCTTTACAATTAAGCCATGATTGAAAACTTGACATTATTTCATTAACTGCAAATGCATTTAAGAAAAGGACCTTTCATTTGTAATGAAGACGAGATTGTTGATGAAGTAAAAGAAAACATAACATACATGTATATCTTGAAAATAAAACTGAAAATATAAATACTGTTCATTTGGTAAACAGATATCTAGTATCGATGTTTTCGGGCCTTACCATTTCAGTCGGTTATGACCTACTGATAAACAATGACATTGACACTGGACATCTGTCATGCTATTGCTATGCACGGTCAATGTCCAGCTATGCTAAAACAGAGATGGCTTAACGCCTTGTCACAAGTAGCGTTGTCACTGTTATTCCCTGCTTTTAAATACACGAAAAATCTTTTCGTAGTCCTACATGTACATGCATGTGAAGTAGTACGTGAGTATGCTTTTACGCCGCTTTTTGCAATATTCCTGCAATACCACGGCGGGGGACACCAGAAATGGGCTTCACACATTGTACCCATGTCTTCGGCGTGACGAGTGAACGCTTTACCCGTCCGCCCCGCAGGCGATGTCAACCAATTTCAAGTCCAGCCATATCAGGGCGAGGGACAAACTTTATAAAAATATTAATAAATAATGGTATGTCTTCAACGGGTCGACTGAACAAAACTACTCCCAGTCCGTGAGAAAATAGTAGGGAACAAATAGAAGCCTAGTTATTATGGCCACACTTGTCGTTACATACGTGTACAAGCACGTTATAAGATTTTCTTGGTATCCTATATTCATCCATTTCAGTCAATTTCAACCAATACTTTGCAGAACGACACAGAGCAATTGCATAGAGTGGGTAACGCCGGCAATCTCAACACACCATAGCATTCGGTGTTTGCAGAATAAAAACATTACCAAACGTGTTGCAAGCTATCATAAGCGAACGTTCTTTTTTCAACCCTATTTCCGCTCCATATACATGTGTGTTTATGAAAAATAGTGGGATACCAGGTGCCCGCTAAACGATGAGCGTATCCTTCTGTGGTGGTATACAAAGTTGAAAAATCAAATGTGTTGACAGAATTGAATTTGGTTCTTTTCAGAAGTTGCAAAAAGTCAAGCAAATCATTTGAGGTTTTGAGACACCACATGGTATTATTTGCACTTGTCTCAAATACTTTATGTGATTATGAAGAAAGCACGTCTTTAGTTGTATTTAAGGGACATGGTTAAAATTTTGAAACAGGGATTTGATTGTACATTTGCTGGACCCAGCAATATATATCTCCTTTTGAACGGAACTTTAGAATCATGTACAAGAGAGGAATTGACATGTCTTAGTGTTTAGAGTGCTGAATTCAAAATATAGTAATACTGATGCATAGCAATCTACGTATTGACGGTAAGAGGTGAGCTGAAATGGGGTTTAACGTTGCGTCCAAGATTATTGCACTTATATAGCGACGTGCCTGCACGTGTTTGTGTGTGTGTGTGTGTGTGTGTGGCTGCTTGTACTAGTCCGGACTGATGTTGATTTATAGTGCTAGCACACTGAGATATCATGCCGCAGTTTAACATGAATACCCCACTCAGACACAGTATACTGACTCCGAGCCGACCAGTCCTTGTTTTAGCCCCGTAATGTCGAGCGCCAGACAGGGTAACAACAAGTACCATCTTTTAACGTCTTTTGGTATGACGCGGCCGGGGATCAAACCCCGGACCTTCCGCTCTCCAGGCGGACGCTCTACCACTAGACCACGGAGGCGGTTATTGACGGTAAGAGCTGTTGTTAAGTGACCTGAACAGTCCCGCCAAAATAATGTAACAATAAAATAGAAACAAGCCAAAAACAAAATCAGCCCCCACAAAACGAAAACGAAAACCCTATTTTATCCCAAAATGTCAGATGAAAGTTTACGATAAACCTCTTTCGCATGCCTGCATTTCGTCGCTACACAGCTGAACCTCTTGGTGCAACATAAAGTCGTATGATCTCATGATGACGTGGACGTTGAACAGGAAGCAGCTTATGCTGTGACTGACGTGAAAGTGTTTAGTGCAGGGTGGCTCATCCAGACGTCACATTCTGTTTTCAATTAACTGACTAACAGTAGACTTCGACTGTTCTGTGTATGGGACTCAATTATAGAAGTTCATGATAGAATTCCGCTATGTACGACCATGCAGCTTAAATGTCAATCGATAACGTGTGCACTTGAAGGAAAGTAGGACATCACTGACTTACTATATCTCTATACATGTAATGTGGACCGCCTCCGTGGTCTAGTGGTAAAGCGTCCGCCCGGAGAGCGGAAGGTCCGGGGTTCGATCCCCGACCGCGTCATACCAAAAGACGTTAAAAGATGGTACTTGTTGTTAAATGTCAATCGATTACGTCTCGTGAACAAGTTTCATTGATACATGTGCACTTGAAGGAAAGTAGGACATCACTGACTTGCTATATCTCTATACATGTAATGTGGACCGCCTCCGTGGTCTAGTGGTAGAGCGGCCCCTAGCGCGGAAGGTCCGGGGGTCGATCCCCGACCGCGTCATACCAAAAGACGTTAAAAGATGGTACTTGTTGTTACCCTGTCTGGCGCTCGGCATTAAGGGGCCAAAACAAGACTGGTCGGCTCGGAGTCAGTATACTGTGTCTGAGTGGGGTATTCATGTTCAATTATGGCATGGTATCTCAGTGAGCTAGCACTATCAATCGGCATCAGTCCGGACTAGTACAAGCAGTCACACAAACACACACGTGCATGCACGTCATTATATAAGTGCACTAATCTCGGTCGGCCTCACCTCAGTGATGTTGCTCTGCATCGTTGACAGTTCTTATGTGTATCCTACGTCGCTATATAAGTGCAATAACCCATTTGACCTCACCACATAATAATAATATTGATACACCAACGTCAGCAAGGAAAGAAGCCGTGCCTGTTATTATAATGTGCTGAGTCAGTTGTTTTTCGATAGCCTATGTAATTATCAAGACAGGAACATGAAACCAAATACTATTTGTCACAAAGCTCTCTGTTATCAGTTGTGGGTCGGTATCTGAGACGGTTGTTGATAAGATGAATGTAGTATCCGTATTACTTCAGTTGTAGCACGGGGTGTCAGTTTTATTTGGATTGAATGCGAAAGGGATAATTTGGAAGGAGAGTGAGTGAGTGAGTGGTTTTGATTTTATGCAACTTTTAGCAATATTCCAGCAATATCACGGCGGGGGACATCAGATAATGGCTTCACACATTGTACCCATGTCGGGACTCGAACTCGGGTCTTCGGCGTGACGAGCGAACGCTTTAACCACTAGGCTACCCCACCGCCCCTTGGAAGGAGAAGTAGTAAGGGGTAACAGAGAGGGGATGAAGGAAACCGACGGTAAATCTGCACTGGGATTCGAACCCACAATCATAGGTTTCTGGCGTGCCCAAAGGACGCAACTCTGCACAGCGAATCGCGGCACCTTAGACGACTGTGCCACCCGTGCCCCCGAATTACAAAGAACAGAGAGGGAAAGAGGTATTGTATAACACAGAGGGGAAGATGAAGCCGAACACACCAGCATGCGGAACTACATATTTCACTCATAGTGAGTGAGTATGGTTCTACGCCGCTTTTAGCAATATCCCAGCAATATCACGGCGGGGGACACCAGAAATGGGCTTCACACAATGTACCCATGTCGAGAATCTATTTCACTCATAAGTGTTAACTATGAACTATAATCGAACGTGACAATGTCGTATGACTATAATCGAACTTTAATCTAGGATTAATATGACACAAGACATTTTAATTAAAATAATACATACATCGACACTATGGAGAATAAGAGACAAAATATAGCAAGGAAATTTGTCACTACCCACAGTTCACTGTTATATTTAATTCACTGTGAATTCGGCGTCAACGTCGAGAGCAGAGTCTCTCCCCTGAGTTGCACCCCGGAAGAAGTGCACACCTATCACAAACACACGCGGAGCCACACACATTTTGGTGGTCCTGTACAAGTTGCGGTCTTCCACATCAATGTTGGAAATTCCACGAATCCTTCCGCTTCATTTGACAATGAGCCAGTAACGTTTTGAATGGCTTGAACGTTTCATTATGTAACGCACTTTAATTTTTTTTATAGTAGACATATGGAGGACATTTGCACGCATAAATGATAAACAATTGACTTGCCTTTACATGTGTTTGTGACGGGTGCCTCCGGTATTTGAGAGTGATTAAACTCTGCTCATAATGTAGTCGGAACTCTCGTGCGGGATATTTTTTTTTCTGACACTCGATTCGATAGAATCATTATGACGCACTCGTGAATGCATCAATCTCTCAAAATAACGGAGATGTATTAAAAAACGGGTGGAAGATGTATTAGTTAAAGGAGAGAAGATGTATGAGACATTCTTGAATCCGGAAAATGTTTGCTGGAAGTTGTCAACAATTCGGTGTTTGACACTATATCCCCAAACCGGACTTAACAAGGAACTAAGACGTTCGTCGAAAAACGCGTCGAAAAAGGCGTCGAAAAGGGTCAGCCTCAGAGAAATTGCCCGATCCCGAAATTTCTCCAACGATGAAGCCTGGTGTGTGTGTGTGTGTGTAAACAACAAGGGGCGGTAACCCTAAATTCCACTCACGCCGACATACATGTATTAAAAGCGTTACAAATAAACTTTCAACTGTTCGTACTGTCACATAACAATATGACTCTGATAATAACGTCATAAGTGTCAGCATGTGAAAATCTGACATTAAGAAATCACATGAACTGTTTCATGAAGTTAAAATACACTTTACCTAAATAAACGTCCTTTTACTTCTTCGTGATAACTAAGGTCACTTTTAATGCACAGACAGTTCAATGGTGTGAACAGGTGGTGAAACTACGTTCCTTCTTCCCAGCAAAGCTTTCACAGCCTCGCGATAGTCCCTCATCCTGTAGGTGTAGATGACAAGATTCAGACCCGTTCCGGCAAAAGGACAAAGCCACGACGCCTGCAGCCAGTTCCCGACATCAAATGACATCATGTTCAGAACACGAATAACAATGACGGGCATCCACGACAACGCGTTTACGACCACAATCATAACCACCACTTGTGCTCTACTCTCTTGGTTCCTGATCCCAAATTCAAAGTCACGTCTCAGGTGACGCCTACTGATAAAATAAACACGACAGTAAACAATGCAGGTTACGGAAAGCAGCATCGCCATGACAACAAGTTCTATGCTTATCGCCACGTTCTCTTGATTAAAGTAGAACGTGCAAAAGACAATGCTTCGAACAATCCCGAAGGTCCAGCTCGTTGTGGACAAAATTAGGGCCGTGGCTGTGGTTACATGGGATTTGTAGAAAAAGGGGTACTCTATACCAAGAAATCGTTCACAGGCGATGACAAAGATGTTATTCAAGGACAAAGTGAAGACAAGATGCAATATGAATACCCTTATATAAACAAACGTACTGTGACAGAACAGATGATGTTGGAAGTCGGGGATGACGTAGATAGGAAAGCCGATGAAGCCGTAGAGGAAGTCCCCAAATGCGAGGTTGGTGAGGAGGACGTTGCTGGGCTTGCGTAAGGATTTGACCGTTATGAAAGCAGCAAGGATGATGCCATTGCCGACGACACAAACAGCACTGACCACAGCCCCGACGATGGTGAGAGTGATCAAATTGTTGCCACACATCCGTTCAGGAATGGTGCAACCAGAGACATTCATACTTCCAAGGAGTTTCTTATGTTGTGTCACATGCAATTGGTCAAATAATTCATGAACACATGCTTTAGTTCTGTTACTAGTGTCAAATACTAGTAACATTGATCAATAGACTTCATTGTACTCAAAGACATAACTACACATTCTTAAAAGGGCAATATTATGTTCGGTACCTTTGCTGTATGTGAATTTAAATTCCTTTAAATATTCAAAGTTTGATACAGACCCCACAAATGCATGTTGTTGATTCCCGTGTAGCGATGGTTTCTTTCCATGTTAGAATACGTGTTCGCGTCAGCCACCCTCTTCCGTGCCCGTATCAGGGATTTCGATTTAATCAATGTATAGCAGATATATAACACTTCACAATCTCTTTTTGAACGATGATTACTTGAAGAGACAAACTACACTTTTTTCCAATTCCACTCAAATCACAAGATCATGGTGATCTTACACAGGAAGATGTATCAATTATACTTGCTAAACTATGAGCCAACAGTTCAGTCTCAATATTTCTTCAATTTAAGTTTCGTTATACGTCCGTTGTCAATGTTGACGTTCGTGTTGGTTGAGTTGATGACGTTGTCGTTGAGACTCTCATTGTCGATTTTGAAACGGCGGTTTCACTGTATTTGAAATTAGCGTTGATATCGATGTAATTATAGACGTTGATACTGGCGTCGTTGCCGTTGATAATGTTGAACTAACGGCGTTGTTGACTCCGACGTGATACTGCCATTGTCAGATGCTGTAACGTTAACGTCGCCGTTGGAGCTGGTGAAGTCACTGCGCTGAATATCGCTTTTAAAATAGTGGCAGATCTGACGAAACTACGACTGGCGTGTGAAACAGACTACAACAACCTGATATCCGCGACGGTCTCCATACCTTTCTGTACTGAGGACAGACGCAATTCACGTCTTCATGCTGTGGACATAACAAATGCTATAAAAATATGTTCCTAGATGAAAATATTATAAATATGTTTTCATTTGTCTTAACAATGATGAGATTGATCCAGTTATTTATAGTGATGGCTTGATTAGTTTGCCGATCTAATGTTTTACTAATTACTTCGGTTGTTCGGAAATGAATTATCTGTAATTACACGAAGGATCATATTTTAGTTTTGTCTTACGCCGCTTTGAAGGGTATTCAGGTATAATGGCGTGTCAGATTGATGTCGGAGGATTCTTGCCGTAGTCTGAAGTGATGGATGGCTTAGACTTTTACCACTGTGGACAAACGGAGATAAAGTCTGCATCTGAGGAATACATTTGCAGCCCATTGGCCTTGGTTGGTCAATGTGCCCCCGATTTATTTAAGAACACTCACTGGAAGAGGTTGTGATTACTGGCTACGATTTCATCAGCATGTTTAATAAGTTCTGGTCAAGCTGTCAGTTACTATTTTAGAAAATGAAGTGACAAGTCTAATATGTATGCGCAACTTATGTAAAATGCAACAAAAATGATAAATTTAAAAAAATTCATTTACACCTACTGGCAAAACATACCTAGAAACAGAGATATAATGATGATGATGATGATGATGATGATGATGATGATGTGCTAGTGACACACTATACATGAATCATGGTTATCCTCTGCAAGACTACATCTGATGACAAACACACGTAATAATTACACCATGTTTATTTGTATCGAGGTGAGGTCTAGATATCAGACAGAAACTGACCGACGTCTATATACTGATATTAGTACATTATTATAAGCACATAATTGGGTGAGGGAGTGAGTTGGTAGATATGGCTTTACACCGCTTTTAATAATATTCCCGTAATATAATCCGAGGTAGAATAGATCTCCAGCAACCCATGCTTGTCGTAAAAGACGACATGCTTGACGTGAGAGGCGACTAACGGGATCGGGTGGTCAGGCTCGATGACTTGGTTGATGCATGTCATGGATCCCAATTGCGTGGATCGATGCTCATGATGCCAATCACTGGATTGTCTGGTCTAGACTCAATTATTTAGAGACCGCCGTCATATAGCTGGAATATTGTTGAGTGCGGCGTTAAACAACAAACACAATAACATCATCTCATGTGATATATTAACTTAGTGGACTGTGTTTCATTGTGTATACTATACGTGCATTCGATGTGCATTTGTATCCGTTAATATAGAAATTTATTACCGAGGACATAAATATCGTCATGACAATGATGTGGCTGTTATAAAGATCGGGGGATCAATAGTTTATAATAAATGAATGTAATTCAGGCCATTTCTATACCTGTCCGCGCAGTTTTCAACAGGTGTTGGCGTCATTTTGTGCGGTCTGAATTCATATGCATTTACTCGTCAATAAGTTTAGAGAGTGAGTTGGAATGAACTCCAATTCAATAATTTTATCATTACAGTTTGGGGGCACGGATGGCCCACTCATCTAAGGCGCCGCGATGCGCTGTGCAGAGTTGCGTCCCTTAGGCACGCCAGAAACCTATGATTGTGCGTTCGAATCCCGGTTCGCCCCGATTATGTTTCTAGGTTTGTCAGCACCATACCCGTGCTCGTGGGTTTCACCGAAATGTTAAACGTCTGAGACCTGCATCACTTCGGGCTTTCCTCCCACATTAAGCTGACACGCCGTGATATAACTGGAATACTGTTAAAAGCGGCGTTAAACCCAACTCACTCAGTAGTATTACAGTCACACATCCAACTGACACCGTCATATTACTCAAATGCGTTTAACCCACTCACCACTCACCCTAAGGTCACCTTCCTTTTCCATATGACACCGTCATGTTACTAGCATACTGTTTAAGGCGGCGTTAAACCCAACTCACCACTCACCAGCCAAAAGGCCACCTAACACATCTTGTGTAACAGTCTCTATGTACAGAGACCGATGCGTGACATTTACAGGAATTGCCTGGTCGCGTAAGGGGACCTATATAAGTTGTATATAAGTGTCATTTATTAGCTCCCTGTCGCTGCATACAACAGTGAGCTATTGATTTAATAATACATAACACATTGTTGAGCCGTTTATTCACATCCAAATATGCACGTGTTCCCACATTTACGGAATAATAAACGGCAATGATGTCATTTGTATTCAGAAATGTTGAATTGTGTATGATGCTAGAACTGATGGAATGATGGATCTGATGGAATAAATCCATAGTTTCTGTAGACCAATGCGGGGCGGTCGGGTAGCCTAGTGGTTAATGCGTTCGCTCGTCACATCGAAGACCCGGGTTCGATTCCCGACATGGGTACAATGTGTGAAGCCCATTTCAGATGTCCCCCGCCGTGATGTTGCTGGAATATTGCTAAAAGCGGCGTAAAACCATACTCACTCACTCATTGTAGACCAATGCAAGCTCGGATACAGGGTTTTGGGACAGGAGGGGTGCAATAAGTTAGTGATTTGACAAATTGCGTTCAGATATAGACAGACGGATTGTTTATTGTTTATTTCCAGATGGCAACGCCGGACCTACAGGAGGCTGAGATGAGTAAAACATACATGCTTATATACTATGTACACACTTTCATTATAAATAATAAAAACACCCTTCTAGTGCTTATATTAAAAGGATTAAATGAGACTGGCTTCCTCTGTTTTAAAATAGCACAGCAGGTTTCGGCCGTTACATTATGCATATATAATGATATAATAAAACAAACATGTTGAATTTCACAGGGATAGTTAATGTTACTAGATACCTCGTAAATATTTTAATATGCAGGCACTAATACATGTATAAGAAAGTTTTTTGTACATGCGCCAAGCATTACTTAAAAAGCAAAATACATTATCATATGTGTTAAACTGGTGAGTGGTTTTCGAGTGAGTATGGTTTAACGCTGCTTTTAGCAATATTCCAGCAATATCACGGCGGGGGACACCAGAAATGGGCTTAACGCATTGTACCAATGTACAATCGAACCCGGGTCTTCGGCGTGACGAGCGAACGCCTTAACCACTAGGCTACCCGACCCCGTGGTTTTCGAAAATAGAAATCAATGGCACAGGTGCATCTAGAGCAAAGGCACTTCTCAGTCGACTGGTTAAATTAGGAACATTATTAAATCATGAAATATAGTTTTCAAGATACTTAACAATGACATAGTGTATCATTCTGTTCCTGGGGGTAGGGGCTAGCACTGGGCTTACATCTACTACATACATTGACGTGTTCCTATAAACGTCTTAATAAAATAGAAACACTTGACACGTCGTGACGTCAGGTATTCAGGGATATATCAAAAGGATCAAGCGATTCCATAATGTAGCTGATCAACTGTTACAATGTTAAGTCAGATTCAATTTAAAACACCAGAAACATGTACATATCAGTCGTGACATATCTTCAAATGGAAAGTAATTCACAGTCAAGCAAAAACGAGTTAGACAAATGTAAACACGTTGTCCGATGTAACTAGATGGATTATGATTGCTTCATGGGTGATGGCAGCGGGTGTCTCGAGGAAAGATTTGTTCTACTCCCCTAAAACCAGATATGTACTGGTAAAGGCAACGAAGTGAAAACGAAAGGCGGATAACATGATGGCACAATGTGTCCATAGAACAAGCAAGAATGTCCTGACCATCTGCCAGTTCTGGGCAAGTAAACGTTAGTATAGGGATAACGTTTTCTTCTGTGGAACAGCTTTAAATACACGACACACCACGGTATGATGTAACCAGGCGATCATTTGAAGAACCAACAGGTCATGTCAGTTTTGTCCTGGGAACAGTAACTAAATTGAAGACAATTACCCCGGAAACACATTCAAATACACCATGACACCGTGTGTCCATAAAAACCCAGAGAGCTAAATCTGTCCTTAAGAAGGGACCAAAATGGAGGCGTTCCCCTTTCGGATACAAACACAAATACTGACGTGACACATGGTGTTCCTCAAGAGGTTCCACCAGCCTCAAGCATTGCTGGAACCTTTTCGTAGTTCAGGGCCTACTCTGGTGTAATGTTTTACAAGTTGCTCAATCACTTTGTAAATGTAAACGTCGTCCTCAGCTGAAACCTCAACGTACCCATGCTCCCACTGACACGTGATATTGAGATCCCTGGTGACACTGTCCACCTTCTCGGTAGGCCCTGCAATGTCCACCTTGTTGGCAACGAAAACAATAGGAACAGCGATGCCATGCTGGTCAAGGAGCCTCTCCCTGTGGGCTACCACAGACTGGAACGACGCAGCATCAGTCAGGGAATAGACGAGAAGATAGGCATCGCATACTGTAACTCGTTCCAGAGATGATACACGTGAGGTGTTCCGTTTGGTGACTGCGAGACCCATATCTGAAATGCCATACGCGTCATAGGTGGTCTTCGTTGACACCGAGTCCACCGTTTCCTTCCAAAGTTCCTTCAACTTGGAGATAAGGGTGCGCTTCCCTACCCCGTGGTCACCACAGACTGCAATGTGGAAGCTGCCAAGTTCGTCATGGTCACAGCAATCATTGTTGAGGGTGATCTTCGACTCCCTGTTCATTTTTGGCGCTGTGTTATTCACTGTGGTCTTGCCGTTCTCCCATCGAGATGCATATACAGTGTCTGGGCGACGGTTATTAAACGGGAACATGTATATATATATATACATGTACGTTATAAGTGCCTGATCAATATCCCATTTGTCAACGATCCTTATGAATGATTCAGTTCACTTAAGGTGACGTTGATTTAATGGTGTATATGACATATTCTAGAATGTGGTTACATTGTGACTTTGTTTCATGCCGATAGCGTTTTCAGTGATGCGTATATTCAGGACTTATATAAAGGTTTGATCATATTGATGTGTATGTATGTGTATGTATGTGAATGTGTATGTGTATGTGTATGTGTATGTGTATATGTGTATGTGTATATGTGTTTGTGTTTGTATGTGTGTGTATGTGCATGTGTATGTGTATGTGTTTGTGTATGTATGTGTGTGTATATGTGTGTGTATATGTGTATGTGTATGTGTATGTGTATGTGTTTGTGTATGTATGTGTGTGTGTATTTGTGTGTATGTATATGTGTATGTTTATGTGTATGTGTTTGTAAGTGTGTGTGCGTATGTGCATGTATTTGTGTGTGTGTTGGGGGGGGGGGGGTGTATGTGTATGTGTGTGTGCATGTGTATGCATATGTTTGTGTATGTATGTGTGTGTGCAGATGTATTTGTATGTATGTGTGTGTGTGTGTGTGTGTGTGTGTGTGTGTGTGTGTGTGTGTGTGTGTGTGTGTGTGTGTGTGTGTGTGTGTGTGTGTGTGTGTGTTTATGTATGTGTATGTATGTTCATATGTATGTGTGTGTGTATGGATATGTGTATGTGTGAGCATGTGTCTCCGTGTGTGTGCCCGTGTATGTCTCCGTGTGTGTCCCCATGTGTGTGTATTCGTGGTGGGTGTTGGGGGTAGAACTGGGTTAACACGAAGACAAGTGCGACTAGTAGTCATAAATACATTTCTGCAGAAATACGTCCAGACTCGATACAGATCTCCATAATACTGACTTGGAAACTCAATGCTACTGGTCGATATATCAGTCACCAAACCGCCAGTACAGGTAACCAATGTCATGGCGAGTTAAAATTGATCAACCTCATGACTGGCTTAACAATTCGTCAGTATTTCAACTGCACAAAGGCAGGTGGTGAAGGAATCAATATATTATTAAACGGAACAGTGAGCGCAGTTAGTCCATTGATCGTCTTCATATCATCACACACAACATGTCGGTATGGCGATACCTAGTTGTTGTGTTATGGACAGGGGTGTACGGGCACTACAACGTCCCGAGAAATATCAACACTACTGAAGTAAGTATATGCGGTTATACATGTTACATATGTCATGGAGGGGGTAGTTCATGACATCAGACAAGACACGTTTGCTAATGAAAGGATCTGTCAATGTATGATTCCTATATTAGGAACTTTAGGGTGTGTTTGTTTTGTTTGTTTGTTGTCTAACGCCGCACTCAGCAATAGTCCAGCTATATGACGGCGGCCTGTAAAATAATCGAGTCTGGACCAGGCAATCCAGTGATTGACGTCATGAACATCGATCCACGCAATTAGGATCGATGCCCTGTATCAGCCACGTCAGCGACCGTGACACCCGATCACGTTAGTCGCCTTTTTACTACAAGCATAGTCGCCCTTTACAGCAAGCAGGGGTTACTGAAGACCAATTCTAACCCGGAATCTTCACTGGTGGAGGAACTTTAGAGCATCTAGTTTGTAATCACAAGTAAATACTCGTTGCTTTATCGATCAACATATGTCGGCTTGCATAACGAAGGTGAGGTGAAATTGGGTTTAACGTCGGGTCCAAGATTACTGCACTTATATAGCAACGTGCATGCACGTGTGTGTGTGTGTGTGTGTGTGTGTGTGGCTGCTTGTACTAGTCCGGACTAATGCCGATTTATAGTGCTAGCCCACTGAGATACCATGCCGCAGTTTAACATAAATACCCCACTCGAACGCAGTATTCTGACTCCGAGCCGACCAGTCCTTGTTTTAGCCCCTTTAGGCCGAGCGCCAGACAGGGTAACAACAAGTACCATCTTTTAACGTCTTTTGGTATGACGCGGTCGGGGATCGAACCCCGGACTTTCCGCTCTCCGGGCGGACGCTCTACCACTAGACCACGGAGGCGGTCACATAATGCAGGATGATGATGTCCGGTGTTAACAGAACAGATATTCCCTTGTTATGTTGGAATGTTCACAACACGACCACTGTGATGTCTGATGTGACGTCATGTGTTTTGTTCTGAAACGTGCGGTGTTCACAATATTAGCCCGAGGAAGTAGATACAAGGATCTCTTGAATAAGTCACTATTACTATACTTTCAAAATATCCGGGTGGGAATTTTAACTTACCAGTACTGTCTCAGAGAGAGAGAGAGCAAGAGAGAGAGAGGGAGAGAGAGCAAGGGAGTGGAGTGAGAAAGTGGAGAGAGAGTGGGGGAGATTGAAAGAGAAAGAGTGAATGAGAAAGAGAGGGAGAGAGTGAGAAAGAGTGAGTGAGAAATTAAGTGAGTGAGAAATTAAGTGAGTGAGTGAGTGAGTATTATTTTACGCCGCTTTTAGCAATATTCCAAGAAATATCAAAGAAATCACAGAAATGGGCTTCACACAATGTACCCATGTCGGGAATCGAACCCGGGTCTTCGGCGTGACGAGTGAGCGCTTTAACCACTAGGCTATCCGACCGCCCCTGTGAGAAATTAAGAAAGTGAGAGTGGAGAGATAGAGAGAGAGAGTGAGAGAGAGTGAGTGAGTGAGAAAGAGAGTGGAGAGAGTGGAGAGAGAGGAGAGTTAGAGAGAGAGAAAGGGAAAAAGAGTGTGAGAGAGTGAATGAGAAAGAGAGTGGAGAGAGTGGAGAGAGAGGAGAGATAGAGAGAGAGAGAAAAGGAAAAAGAGTGTGAGAGAGTGAGTGAGAAAGAGAGTGGAGAGAGTAGGGAGAGAGGAGATAGAGAGAGAGAGAGAAAAGGAAAAAGAGTGTGAGAGTGAATGAGAAAGAGAGTGGAGAGAGTGGAGAGTGAGGAGAGTTAGAGAGAGAGAAAAGGAAAACGAGTGTGAGAGAGTGAATGAGAAAGAGAGTGGAGAGAGAGGAGAGATAGAGAGAGAGAGAAAAGGAAAAAGAGTGTGAGAGAGTGAGTGAGAAAGAGAGTGAGAAAGAGAGTGGAGAGAGTAGGGAGAGAGGAGAGATAGAGAGAGAGAGAAAAGGAAAGAGAGTGTGAGAGAGTGAGTGAGAAAGATAGTGGAGAGAGTGGAGAGAGAGGAGAGAGAGAGGAGAGATAGAGAGAGAGAGAGTGAGTGAGAAAGAGAGTGAGATAGAGTGGAGAGAGCGGAGAGAGAGGAGAGAGAGAGAGAGGGGAGAGATAGAGAGAGAGAGAAAAGGAAAGAGAGTGTGAGAGAGTGAGTGAGAAAGATAGTGGAGAGAGAGAGAGAGAGAGAGAGAGAGAGAGAGAGAGAGAGAGAGAGAGAGAGAGAGAGAGAGAGAGAGAGTGAGAAAGAGAGAGACACAGAGAGACGGAGAGACACAGAAAGAGAATTAATAATACAAATTATGAAGAATACGTAATAGAATAAGAAACATACAAAACTGTGACCGGTCCCTTGCAACTCAGTGTCCCATGTTTCAGCATGTCTACGTGTTTCAAGAAACAGTCCATGCAGACAGTGACGCCACTTCACATCAATACAAGCTGACTGTACCCAAGGTGAGGCACTTGTTAAACCAACTCCCCTCTCCTTTGGACTTCTGAGGTAAAGACAATATCCACTGCACACGGGTAATGTAATGCTGATAATCTGTACAATGAAAACTGATTCGTGGGAAAATATTTACAGTGCAACTCACATGAGGTCATAAACACACGATGACAATCCAACTGTGACGTCATCTTGTTGTGACGTCATCTGGGGATGTTGCCTGTTTTATTCTGTGTGTTTTATCTTCGAGTTTCATTCTCCTTCATGTACATCTTTATCAGGTTTAATTTCAGGAATTTAAGTGTTCTTTGGTAAGCTGTAGAGTAGCAAAGTGGTCAAAGTGTTTGCTCATCTGGGTACATTGTTTGACGCTTTTTCTGACGCAGTGATATTGCCTGAATGTTGCAACAACTATACTTACTCATTCGATACGTCTCTTGGCTTAACATAGAATGAAATTCCAGATATACTAGAAAAGAACCAAACACCGTTTTGTTGAAGTTGAAATACTTCGAGATAGCCGATGTTCGACATACCCGAAAACTGATGAATGAAGAAGTTTTTGCTTGGAGACAACCATAAGTTCGACTCATCAAAGTTCGACACAACGGTGTTTGACTATATATAGTGAGCGGTATTTAACACGATTCTAGGTGTGTATAAATCTCTAGGCTCTCTCAAGGTAATGCGGCATCTGATGCAAGACATGATCATTCTACCGTCCCTTACTTCTTTCAAGACCTCCTCTGGGGCGGTCGGGTAGCCTAGTGGTTAAAGCGTTCGCTCGTCACATCGAAGACCCGGGTTCGATTCTCTACATGGGTACAATGTGTGAAGCCAATTTCTGGTGTCCCCCGCCGTGATATTGCTGGAATATTGCTAAAAGCGGCGTAAAACCATACTCACTCACTCACTCAAGACCTCCTCCATAGAGAGCGAAATCCCCTGGTTCGATCCTCGATCGCGTTATACAAACTTACGTGAAACGATGGTACTAAATTTAGCAGCGGACTAGCATTATAAAATCGGCATTTGTCTTGACCAGCACAGGCAGCCATACACACGCACGTCGCTATGTAAGTGCAATGATCTTGGGCGCGACGTTAAACCCCATTTCACCTCGCCTACACCTTTCCATCAGTATAAAAACGTCAAGTGAAAAGAGGGTTTTTACAGTGTATATATATATATATATATACGACGAGTGCAGGGCGTGTGTCAGTCAATAAATGAACCTTCATTTTCTGGTTCCAAGCATCTACTGATATTTCATTGAGTGAGTTAGTATGGAGAGCATTACTGTATAACACGGCGCGTCAGCCTAACATGGGAGGAAAGCAAGACGTGACCTAGGCCTGAGACGGACGGACGGACACTCAGACAGATTGCTTATTATTGTCTCACCTCAATAGAAATACAGCAAAAAGGCCAATAAATTTTAACAAGTCCTATATGGAGGTATAAGATATTATGAAAATGTGTAATAAACTACAATATTCGTAATATATGCATTCAGTTGAATATACATGAACAAGGAGACATGAGTGAGTGAGTGAGTGAGTGAGTGAGTTGGGTTTAACGCCGCTTTCAACATTATCCCAGTCATATCACGGCGTGTCAGCATAATGTGGGAGGAAAGCCCGAAGTGATGCAAGTCTCAGACGTTTACCACTTCGGTGAAACCCACGAGCACGGGTATGGTGCTGACAAACCTAGAAACATAATCGGGACCGTCCGGGATTCAAACCCACAATCATAGGTTTCTGACGTGCCCGAGGGATGCAACTCTGCATAGCGAATCGCGGCACCTTCGACGACTGGGCCACCCTTGCCCCAAGACATGTTTAAAGTTATTCATGGACATTAAAAGTATAAAATGGCAGGTGTTTAGCAGTAAGAAGGAACACATCGGGGGTTGGATGATATATAACTTTTGCAATTCATTACATTTTTATAATATTATCATATTCGGTATATACAGACGTTTACCACTAGACGAGGGAAAGGTGTCGTTAATGTGATATTGATATATATAGCTCATGTCAGTTTGGTATATACAATGTACTGTTAATTCTGCAGGGTCACACATTGGATCTAATGCTGTTTGATGCCTCAAAGACCAACTTGACAGCACAAAGATCTCGGGTAGGTTGAGGAAAAGGTGAAGGTTTATAAGCTTAACAGTATCGTATGTGGCCTGATGCGTCCAAAGTCGCTAACAGATGTAAGGCCTCGTTTGTCATCCATGACATTCCAACTCGTGTCTTTCAAGCGTAAGCATCGTAAGACACGAACTGAATTATTGTTAATAATGACAGTTAAACCAAACTCACTTACAGCTTTGTCATCAGACTCTTAAAGGTGTTACTAAATACTGTAAATCTTGAAATTAACGCGAGCGTGAATTAAATACGAAACCTGCCAGTGTTCCTTGCTAGCGTTATTAAACATCGCATATATATCAACATTTTGGATAGCAGAGATACCAACTTAGACATACGCTGAAAACAAACAACTATGTAATCCACATCACTGTTTATTGGTAACTTTATCGATCCTTAGTTAAGTAAAGAAGGGCTTACTTACTTAAATTAGGAATTTAACGTTCGCTTTCCGACATATGCGTATTTCGAGCATAACAACAAACAAACAAACATCATATGACATTACATCCAAGTTGAGCACGAGAACAAGTCACTCACTCACTCACTCACTCACTCACTCACTCACGCACAAACCCACCCACCCACCCACCCACCCACTCACTCACTCACTCACTCACTTTCAGCCTTGTGAGGATTCACAGGCCAAGGCTATATGGAGTCAAACGGTGGAGCCGCCCGGTGGACATTGCGACGACGTCGGCCAGTATGGAGAGTTATACAAGTGTTCTGGCACATTTTCGTTATCTGGAAACGATAAAAACACTTACAGATTAGCAATATGCAGTCATAATAATAAGGTAAGTATCTTATTACTGTATATTGTTTAATCGCGAAACACTAATATAAAAATTGTACCCGTGGATGAAAAATGTGACAGATACATTTTCTAAAACATTTTGTGTGTGCATAAATTCAACTGTGTCATCATTTGTTTGTTTGTTGTTTAACTCCGCTCTCAGCAATATTCCAGCTACATGACGATGGTCTGTAAATAATCGAGTCTGGAACAGACAGTCCAGTGAGTGACATCATGAGCACCGATCTACGCAAATGGGATACGATGACATGTATCAACCAAGTCAGCGAGTCTGACCACCCGATCCCGTTAGTCGCCTCTTTCGACAAGCACAGTCGCCTTTTTATGGAAAGCAAGGGTTGCTGAAGTCCTACAAGTGTGCATGTGTGTGTGTGTGTGTGTGACTCTGTGTGTGTGTGACTGTGTGTGTGTGTGATTGTGTGTGTGACTGTGTGACTCTGTGTGTGTGTCTGTGTGTGTGTGTGTGTGTGTGTGTGTGGACTAGTCCATTGTATATGTCATACGCTAGCTTCTACAATCATAAGTCTACTTTTCTTTTTCACAGGGCATAATAATAAGAGACTTCGAGTTACTGTCGGAAGAGAAGAACGACAACTATGATATTATGGTGATAGGGATATTATTGGGATCCATATTTCTACTGCTGTTGGCATTTTTCCTTGTGTACTTTGCTGGGCGGAAATGTTCGTCAGTCGTCCTCCACCATCCGGAAAAGAAGAAATGTGAGATTAGCGCCCACAAAAAGTTGCCTAGTGGACAAAACGAAACGGAGGCGTGATCGTGACAAAGTGGTCTACAACTACTACTACTACTACTACTGCTGCTGCTACTACTACTGCTGCTGCTACTACTACTGCTGCTGCTACTACTACTATACTACTACTTCTACTACTACTATTACTACTACTTCTACTACTACTACTAAACTACTACTACCACTACTACTACTACTACTACAACTGCGACTACTACTACTACTACTAAACTACTACTACCACCACTACAACTACAACTAAAAATATAACAACAACTACTACTACTACAACTACTACTTCTACTACTACTACTACCACTACAACTGCAACTACTACTACTACTACTACCACTAATACTACTACAACTACTACTACTACGACTATTACTACTACTACTACTAAAACTACAACAACTACTACTTCTTCTTCTACTACTGCGACTTCTACTACTGCTGCTGCCGCAGGATACGGAGACCCCCGCTGTTAAAGTCATCGCAATTGTGTTGAGTTGTGTCAGGATCCTACTACCGACTTTTAAATTCGTTCGGATGATGATTCCATACCCATGCTCATTAGTGTCACCAAAATGTTAACGTCAAAAATCTGCATCTATTTTGGCTCTCCTCCCACATTATCTGACACTTCGTGCATAACATGATGCGGCTAAACCCCATCTCAAGTATAAAGGTTTGCCAGATTTTGACATCATGTTCTTTTTCTATTGCCATTAAAAAAAATTGTTTGTCACAAAAGTATCTATTCCTTGTATTTAATTGGAGACGTTAAACAAATGTTTCCTAAAGTTTTTACTTGGAACATGTAATTTTCATGTATTAAGTGTAATGTCCAATCAATTATTAACATGAGAAAATGTGATGTACAATGCTTTCAAAATCCGCGATAAAATACTCAACTTTTCACAGGGAAATGCTTGTTTCCATAAAACAATGATTACCTGTAAATATTCTAAACTATGTTAGTGTGCTTATCAGTTGATTGGTATATGAATTCCAGTTGCTTTTAGAAACGTCTTTAGAAACATTGATAATCTTGATCTTCCCTTGATGACGGGCAATCCAGTTCCATGTGGGGCTCTTCTATTTTGAAAATTGTTATGCGCGTCGAGAAGCTGAGTGAGTGAGTGAGTGGGGTTTTACGCCACTTTTAGCAATATTCCAGCAATATCACGGCGGGGGACACCACAAATGGGCTTCACACATTGTACCCATAACAAGAGTAGATTGTGACGTCTTTGACGATGAGGTCACTGTACGTTACATCAGAATTTTGTTCGACTGGCATATTTTGCAAATTTTGATCCAAGTCTTTCAAATCTCTCTTTGTTAAATACAAGGTTAAACTTTATAATGGTGATTACCCGAGTTGTGAAGACACTTATACCAAGACTTTTACCTATCCTTAATATCCTTAATACTACATGTCCATATGTTTTCTTCTCGTAGACACGATGCGCTGTTTCTGGGAAGCTCGCCCGTATCTTGCCGCATATAATGACATCATGACGAATCGTTCTTTTCAAATTGACGTCATCTTGACACGGTGTCATATATGACTCCTCTGAGCGTCATTATGCCCAATGTTAGCCAACTGTGGTGTCTTTCGATCTTGTAATAATTACCACTGGATTATCTGTACCTGGGTCCAACTGTAACTGATTGTTAGTGCTAACATTCTCTCAACATCAAGACAGCTTTGAAATCTTTCCTTGAAGTCGGTATCGTACAATCGACTCTGCTTTATGCAGAAATTTCTATTTGATATGGAAAGGGTTTTGTCGCTTTATTGGAAAGCAGGTATTTTTCTCAAACGTGCAAAAGGTTACTCTTTTTGTAGACAGTATCCATGTAGAAGGTTTGGAATCAGTCATAGATTTTCGCAGATTTTCGCAGTTGTCATCCATACATTCTCTTCCATAGGTAAGCATTAGTTTCCTTATCCTAAATATAATCCCTCGGCCCATAGATGATTTCGGCCTCAAGGAAAATAGCGAGTCATAATCCCGAGTAACGTCATCATGACATGTAGAAGGTGGAGTAAAACTTGCTGTAGCTTCAACTGTGATGAAAATAACGAGGTAAGGTGCGTGAAATGTGGGTTATAAACATATATGTAACAATTATAAACTCTGAAACATCTAGTATTGATATAGTCCACAACGAACAGGATAGGCTATGGATGTGTAACAGCTGTTGATATAAACATGCCTTCACGTACATCGTGACGGTGAAAGGCTCAGTGAGCACACGCTATATTCTTCGTGATAAACAAGGTTGTAGGTTGAACCATGCACTCTGTCAACTGATCACCACGATATGTCCTGAGGATGACTTTTGTTGATTTGAACCATTCCCTACTTTTAAGGAGTAGTCATTTCATATTTTGTAGAAGGCTTGGGATTTATTTTCATAGAATCAGAATATGCTTATGGCTACTGTTTTAAGATATATACTTATTTCCTCTGATAGCTCCTGCCAAAACATTTCTTCAGACATTCCGATCCAGCGATATCCAGCCAAGAGGTCGTTAACATAACGCTCAGGCAAAACACACATAATAGCAGATAGTCGGTCCTAAAATCGTCGGACCACTTCAGCATTTTAGACATACATTAAAGGAAGCAATAGTGCGATATCGAACGGCTTGAAGATCTGAGGTAAAACGTGGCATTAGTATATCACAGTGGAATTTCCTTTCGCAAACAACGACAGTGCAAATCCTACAAAAGTAACGCTGGAAGTCAAGATAATGTAACTGAAGCCTTTTTGGATTAAGCAGCGACTGGCATTTGCACTTGATGACAATCTTTAACTTGAAATTAGTAACAAGCTGAATATGAAACACTTACAATTGTTGTTCGGCACATCACGTGTCGACACGCCCACTCGACATTGCAGTATACAATGATATCCGGGTGAAACATCTGATGTTTTGTTTGTTTCTCGTTTAACGCCGTACTCAGCAATATTCCAGCTCTACGACGGCGGTCGGTAAATATGCGAGTCTGGACCAGGCAGTCCAGTTATTGATATCATGATATCACATTTGGGATACGATGACATGCATCAACCTGACCACCCGATCCCGTTAGTACCCTCTTACGACAAGCATAGTCGCCTTTTACAACAAGCATGGGTTGCAGAAGACCAATCTTCGTGGGTTTAACATTTGATGACATGCCCCGGATATGATCGTGATGTACACAAATCGCGCATTCTGGATAACAAAGACAAAAATTGTTATGGATGAGCAACTTCTTTATTACAATTGGGCGACGTTTCGGTGTAGATTCTAACGTTGTTACCAAGCAAATGATCAGGCAAATCATCATTTGTTTGATAACGGTGTTAGAATCTACACCGAAACGTCGCCCAATTGTAATAAAGAAGTTGCTCATCCATAACAATTTTTGTCTTTGTTACCTTTCCAACTTCTAAATGCCACTCAAAGAAGCATTCTGGATGTTTGACTACCTTGACAACCTTGATCAATAAGATTTGATTGTTGATGGGTTGGAGTCACACTGGACAATGTTCCAGATATACGAGGGAGACCTGTAGATAATCGAGTCTGGACCAGACAAACCATTGATTGATATGCGCAAAGATCTGCGCATTAGGGATACGTTGACACGCGACCAACCAAGTCACCAAGCTTGACCATTAATTCGCCCCGAACGACAAATATTTTCTTTTAATCCGGCATCCGGCACGTCTGTTCAATATGAACGATGTGTGGAATTTTGAACATATTTTCGTGTGTGCTTTATCACACACACACACACACACACACACACACACACACACACACACACACACACACACACACACACACACACACACACACACACACACACACACACACACTGTCTCAATAGTGCAAAAAATAAACATATTTACATAAACAGTGTCCTTTTTTGCCTATGCGTTTGTAGTAAATTCACTTACAATATGTAGGATTAAAAAAGTTGATTGAACTGATAGTGCATAATGGTTTATTATCAATTGATCCCTTACGAAATGCCATCACAGAAGAGAAGCAACAAGCAACATTTGACTGTGTGGTGCTTGTTAGTTATATGTGCAATACTTACCATATGTTACAGCTTATGACACGATACAATAAATACATGGAACACACGCTAATTCAACACTCATTGTATGATGAAACACATGTCGGGAAGCACCTACTTGACATTACAATAACAAGTTACTTCATGATGCTGGAAATGGTGCGAGACTCATTTAACGCTGCAACAATCATTACACCACTTAACTTATGACACAATCAATGATATGAAACTCTCACTTAATGACACAATAACAGTTACTACTTACCTCATGACACAATTAATGTTATGAAACTCATTTAATGACACAATAACATTGACTACTTACCTCATCACACAATTAATGTTAGGAAACTCTCACTAAATGACACAATAACATTGACTACTTACCTCATGACACAATTAATGTTATGAAACTCTCACTTAATGAGTGAGTGAGTATGGTTTTAAGCCGCTTGTAGAAAATATTCCAGCAATATTAGGGCGGGGGACACCAGAAATGGGCTTCACACATTGTACCCATGAGGGGATTCGAACCCGGGTCTTCGGCGTGACGAGCGAACGCTTACTTACTAACTTACTGACACGATAACAGTTATACTACCTACCTTATGAAACAATTAATGTTCTGAAACACTCACTTATAAATTAATGCAACAATGACTATTTACTTCTTACTTTATGGGGGCGGTCGGGTAGCCTAGTGGTTAAAGCGTTCGCTCGTCACGCCGAAGACCCGGGTTCGATTCCCGACATGGGTACAATGTGTGAAGCCCATTTCTGGTGTCCCCCGCCGTGATATTGCTGGAATATTGCTAAAAGCGGCGTAAAACCGTACTCACTCACTCACTCACTAACTCCTACTTTATGGCACAATCAACGTTCTGAAACATTCACTCATATCAACTATACACTGTCCAACTCAGTACGTACCTCGTAATACGACGCATGTCGGGAAACACCCACCTAATGCCACAATAACCAATACACTCTTTTCCTCATAACACAGCTGACCCGTGAAGAGCCGGGGTAGAATAGCTGTTCAGCAACCCATGCATGCTTGCCGTAAAAGGCGAAAATGCTTGTCGAAAGAGGCGACTAACGGGATCGGGTGGCCAGGCTCGCTGACTTGGTTGATGCAATTGATCCCAATTGCGTGGATCGATGCTCATGATATTAATCACTGGATGTCAGGTCCCGACTAGATTATTTACAGACCGCAGTCATATAGCTGGAATATTGCTGAGTGCGGAGTTAAACAACAAAACAAGCAACAAAACAGCTAACGACACGAAACCCTACACTGTCCAAATTAGTACCTCGTAATACGACGCATGTCGGGAACCACCCACCTAATGCCACAATAACAAATACACCACTTACCCCATAACAGAGTTAACAACACGAAACACTCACTTAACACAACACTGTCCAAATTAGTACGCACCTCGTTATACAACGTATGTCGGGAAACATATCCCTTCGTATATAATGCCATACCAGGTGCACAATAGCCGCAAGTCGCTGAATGCTGCACGTGCTCACTGAGGCTTTCACTATCACGATGTAGGCATGTTAATATCAACAGCTGTTACACAGCCATGCCCTATCCTGTGCGTTGTGGACGATATCAATACTTGATGTTTCTAAAGTTATAATTGTCACATGTTATGCCTATACAGTAACGAACTCAAAGGCACCACTAATTTTAGTTCGTAATAACCGTAACTCGTTATAAGCATATATACAGCATATATACAACAAATGTCCGGGGGGGCGGTCGGGTAGCCTAGTGGTTAAAGCGTTCGCTCGTCACGCCGAAGACCCGGGTTCGATTCCCGACATGGGTACAATGTGTGAAGCCCATTTCTGGTATCCCCCGCCGTGATATTGCTGGAATATTGCTAAAAGCGGCGTAAAACCATACTCACTCACTCACTCACAAATGTCCGGGACTAAACACGAAGTTCGTTATATCGATCAGTTCGTTATAAGCGTGCACGTTATCAATGTCGTTTACTGTAGCCCACATTTCACGTTGTCTTTTGCCTTTGTCACTGTTGCGTATTGGACATATGCAGGGCATTTTACGCGATAGGTGGAACGATATTTGTTGAAATCACATACTAATCAATACACACAGATGGATACACAATCCTGAATCACCAGCTGGGGCTGGTGCAGTGTTGCACTTGATTGTCAGACACTCGCGCAGGTCACCAAGCTCCTTCCCAGCGCGTGACACCTTGGTTACACTCTCGGTAACATCGCTGCCACCAGTGTGGGCGCGGTCATTACAAGAATCTTGAAATATGCCCTCTAACTCCAAATGTAGTAACGTTGATACTTTTGTTTATATCGTTGGGAAAGCCATCATATTTCATTTTGAAAAGGTTTACGACTGACCATGTTTTCCAGATGAATTTACTTTGTTGTTTGTATAATCAGATTGGTTTGAGATTGCAGACTAACGGTAAATCAACCAACTTCTCCCTTACATTCTTACTATATCAATAACATGATAGTTTTAATGAAAAAGAAATTCAAATTGACAAACAAAGAAAGTGATTTCGCAGGGGTAAGTGTATTCGGCGTCAGGACAGTCGTCACTTGTGTGTAAACATAACGGTCATTCGGTTGCGAGTTCAACTCCAAGCATGGTTGAGGCCACCTATCACATCGGGGAGTTTTGACTGGTGGCAGCGATAGTATAGTGAGCTCCGCGAACGGGCTATAGCTGCGAGGAGCTTGGCAGGTCACATGAAAAGGGAGGTAACTATTCACACCTTCGATCCCAGGTCAGGTGCAGCATCATTATTTCTGTTGTTTTTTTAACGCCGTACTTCGAACCACTTCACCAACGCTGTTCGTAAATGAAAAAATCTGAACCAGGAATCCATGGTTAATATCATGAGCAACGTCCATAGCCGTCGGAGTGCGATAACACGCAATCAGTCAAGTCATCGAACCTGACTATATACTTTAGTCGCCTCTTACACCTGGCATTGATTGCTGGGAACCTCTGTGCAGAGTTGCGTCCCATGGGCCCGCCAGAAACCTATGATTGTGGGTTCGAATCCCGGTTCGCCCTATCATGTTTCTAGGTTTGTCAGCACCATACCCGTGCTCGTGGGTTTCACCGAAGTGGCAAACGTCTGAGACCTGCATCACTTCGGGCTTTCCTCCCACATTAAGCTGACACGCCGTGATATGACTGGAATACTGTTAAAAGCGGCGTTAAACCTAACTCACTCACTCACCATAATTGCAGAATAACCCCCGACACCCCCCCACACACACACACACACAAACCCCACCCAACCCGGCCCCCTATAAATCCCTTCGAGAATCGTTTGTTTACAATATGTTTCATAACTCATGTTGCAGTGAACATAACACTTTAACGGAACTATTGTCATACAAGAGTTACCTCCCCTTAAATTATCTCGTTGTCGTGAGTGACTAGCCCGTACACAAACTGTTGACGTTCTTTTTTCGTTAGGTCCACATTGACAAGGCAAAATAATGATGGACCGTTGTTTATGGAGTTTATATCAGCGTTTGTTATACTCTCGAAAATGTTTCCTTAGAAACAGTAAATTTCCCATTTAACTCATCAATCGAAACTGTTTGTTTGCAAAGCGCCATTTTTGTCACTTGACCAGCGTGTATTCTTTCGCTTCCAAAGCGGTCTTCTAGTTTTCAAGAATATAAATTTATTTTTGTATATAATAATATCTAAACGATGATAAAGAATTTTCGTGACCCTAAAACTGTTTTAGTACTTTTGTTTATAATTTTTAAGATTTTGCAAACACGAAACTACTTTTTAAGTCGCAAATACAAGGGGTGATGAAACGTCCCTGTGTGTTAGGTAGGGAGAATTTACGTTTCAAGGTTTTACATTTGTAATGAAATAAATTTAATTTTCTGGTAGGCGACTACACAAAAGGTAAATGATAAATAGGATACATGTATTCCATCTGGTGACGGGAGAATGAGAGATACATAAAATATCCTCTATATGTTAAAGTGTGGGAGTTACAATCACCATAGAGCTACGATACTTTTGTTGAACGGACCCTGATGCTGGCACAACGTGCCTTCCTGTCAAGTTTATCTAATTAAAAGGTATTTCTAACAGAAAAAGAGAATGATCATGGTATTTTTGTTAAACACTTATAAAAGGAAATAATACTTTTATGATAATCATACGATGCAGATATCCATTACAAATATGCCAGTACATACTGCAGTTATGATCAACTATATATATGCTGTACATATCAATATTTATGTGTCTGTGTGTTATAGTATTTATATTTAAGTAAACTGTTATTGGAGAAAGTTTACAATGCATTTGAATTTCAAGGCTGATCCATGCGTGAAATATCAATTGTTTGCATCAGAATAAGTTCACGCATAATGGACACAGGGCCACCTGTTGCTTCGTGCAACTTATATCCACAAGTATGGAGAGTTAGTGCCGGCTTCTGTAGCTGGCGATGATTGTATCAGCTACTGCTGTTGGAAGTAAACTACTGTTGTGCTTACCTACTGTTGCTGGTGCTTACCTACATTTTGCTTGTGCTTACCTCCTGCTGTTAGAGATTAACTACAGTTGTTGGTGCTTACCTACTGCTGTTTGATTTTAACTGCAGTTGTTGGAGCTTACCCACTGCTGTTGGATTTTAACTACATTTGTTGGAGCTTACCCACTGCTGTTGGATTTTAACTACATTTGTTGGCGCTTACCCACTGCTGTTGGAGATTAACTACAGCTGTTGGTGCTTACCTACTGCTGTTGGAGGTTAACTACAGTTGTTGGTGCCTTTCTACTGCTGTTGAAGGTTAACTACAGTTGCTGGTGCTTACCCACTGCTGTTGGAGGTTAACTACAGTTGTCTCGTCTACTGTGGATAGTGCTGGTCTCGTCTACTGTTGAAAGTGCTGGCCTCGTCTACTGGGGATAGTGCAGGTCGCGTCTACTCTTGATAGTGCTGGCCTCGTCTACTGTGGATAGTGCTGGTCTCGTCTACTGTGGATAGTGCTGGTCTCGTCTACTGTTGAAAGTGCTGGCCTCGTCTACTGGGGATAGTGCAGGTCGCGTCTACTCTTGATAGTGCTGGCCTCGTCTACTGTGGATAGTGCTGGCCTCGTCTACTGTGGATAGTGCTGGCCTCGTCTACTGGGGATAGCGCAGGTCGCGTCTACAATTGATAGTGCTGGCTTCGTCTACTGTGGATAGTGCTGTCTCGTCTACTGTGGATAGTGCTGGTCGCGTCTACTGTGGATAGTGCTGGTCTCGTCTACTGTGGATAGTGCTGGTCTCGTCTACTGTGGATAGTGTTGGCCTCGTCTACTGTGGATAGTGCTGGCCTCGTCTACTGTGGATAGTGCTGGTCTCGTCTACTGTGGATAGTGCAGGTCTCGGGGTTATCGGTGATGCAAATGGAACTGGAGTATGCATAACGTCGTTATGTTATGATGAGAACACGTGTGCGTTTTCTCCTGTGTTTGTGTCTATCTACCTCTGTTGTATCAAGGAAGCAAGACATTATGAAAGAAGCTGGAAACATACACAATAGTGGCGTAAGTATAACATGGTGTCAGTCTGGTCCTGACTCGAAGATTTACATGCCGCTCTTATATAGCTTGGATATTGCGGCGTTAACTAACACTCTAAAAAACCTAATCGTTATAATGTAGGGCCTATGTGTTGGTTTAGGGGTGGGGAGATGAGTGACATTTGTAAGTCTTATGTATGTATTGTATGTTGGAGTTTAAATTTCTGATTTTCTAACCAGGAATTCCTACGGGTGGTTAACACTTAATACACATCCACATTTGTCAATAAAATAACCTGGGACAGTGGGGTTGCCCAGTGTTTAACGAATTTGCTCATATCTCTCATCGATTCCCCATATATATGTATGTATAATAAGTAAGGCCAATTTCTGATTCCCCGCAGTAATATTGCTGGAATATTACTGAAAGCGGAATAAATCTTCACTCACTCACTCTATCCCTCAATAAAAATTACCTTCACTTGTAAAAAGAATCTGCAGTAAATGACACAACTTTTTCTCAAACTCCATTGACGCAATTTATTGGTTAAGGCGATGGAACGACATAATGGACGATTATCGATGCCCCGTTTACGCGTATCGATTAATTCAATATTATTTTGAAAACCTCTAGTGACGGCTTAACGAGGCTTAGTATATAGTGACAGGTGCGTTGTGTTGTGAGTGAGTGAGTATGGTTTTACGCCGCTTTGAGCAATATTCCAGCAATATCACGGCGGGGGACACCAGAAATGGGCTTCACACATTGTACCCATGTCGGGAATAGAACCCGGGTCTTCGGCGTGACGAGCGAACGCTTTAACCACTAGGCTACCCGACCGCCGCGTTGTGTTGTAAAGAGTCATGCATATGTTTCAGATGTACATGTTCAATTCTACGTTCAGGACTTATAACCAGACGACGAGGATAGACTACAGTTTCCAGTTCCCTACTAACACGGTAAGTCAGGAAATCTGCTAATTCTACTCCAAAACTGTTTACTGGTGCAAACGGGGTTCTAGCATTATGTGATATTGTGATATTACGATATTGTAATATTTGCCACACACCGGCCCTCTATAAGATAAGGAGAGGTGAAATTGGGTTTAACGTGTCGTCAAAGATTATTGCACTTATATAGCAACGTGCATGCGCGTGTGTGTGTGCGTGTGTGTGCGTGCGTGCGTGCGTGCGTGTGTTTGTGTGTGTGTGTGTTAGTGTGTGTGGCTGCTTGTACCGGTCCGGACTGATGCCGAGATACCATGCCGCAGTTTAACATGAATACCCCACTCAGACACTGTATACTGACTCCGAGCCGACCGGTCCTTGTTTTAGCCCCTTTGTGTCGAGCACCAGACAGGGTAACAACAAGTACCATCTTTTAACGTCTTTTGGTATGACGCGTTCCGGGATCGAACCCCGGACCTTCCGCTCTCCGGGCGCAGGCCCTGCCATTAGGCCATTCTAGTCAGCTTGTGTACTTTGTTGTGAAAAACATATATCAATGACCTGTTCAACGGTATTCCTGACTAAGGTCTGATCAACAGTGAGATATACATGTGTAATGAAAACCCACCAATAAACTAACATTTACTCAAAGAATTGATCTCTTTAACTTACTTTACGGTAAAAACAAGAACCTTTATCTCTTTTACTTCTCTCTCTTTACAATTCAAAGTCCAGTGATTACTTTCGCTCAAATGGCCCCAACATTATTAAAGCATAACAAACGACATCTTTACTTGTTAGCTAATCAATGTTACATCTATATCAATGACCTGCTCAACGGTATTCCTGACTAACGTTTGATCAACAGTGAGATATACATGTGAAAACACACCAATGAACTAACATTCACTCAAATAATTTATCTCTTTTACTTACTTAACGGTAGAAACATGAACCATATATTTTACTCCCCCCCCCCCCCCCTCTCTCTCTCTCTCTCTCTCTCTAAAGTAACATTTACTCAAAGAATTGATCTCTTTAACTTTCTTTACGGTAAAAACAAGAAACTTTATCTCTTTTACTTCTCTCTCTCTCTCTCTTTACAATTCAAAGTTAAGTGACTACTTTCGCTCAACAGGTCCCAGCATCGACTATTAACCCATTTTTCCGTTTCGCGGTATCGGTAATTTACAATTTAAGATTTTCGCGATATAGGACCGACAGGGTACTCCATCAACGCAAATTGTTTTATTGAAGTCAATACTTATAAATGAATACCAGAACAATATTTACTGAACAGGCTGCTTATTTAATCAATAACACACAAAAGGACTGTAGACAACGATACGAATTCACTGACATCGTTCAGCGCGATAATGCAACCTAAGCCCCGCCCATTCTATTGTCAATCAATGAGGAAACAGTAGTTAGTGGGCGTGGCAAATTTATGCAAAAGAAAATGCCATGAAAGTACTCGCAATTTATTTATATAGATGTTTGCTGGAACATACTCTGTGTGTTACGTCACCAACAGTGACGGCATAACGTCTACCCTGACGTTGGTAAAAATAATTATATGCTTGCAACGAATTCCATACTTATTACTGGATAATGAAAAGAATAAGGGAATCTATACGTTTATTGAAAAAATACAAATGTGAGTACATTTCTTATTTGAAAAAAAAAAATGCATTTCAAATGAATTTTGTTTTTTGCAGCATAGCGTCGATTTGACATTTATGATCTTCACATTGGCTGACACAGAAGCTGATGTCACTTTGACTAAAGGCATGGTGAGATTCAAGTTTGAATGCCCTGACTTTGAAATAAAGAAAGCAATATCTCATCATTGAATATATTTTTCAACATCGAAAACGACAACGCGGAAAAGGTTGGTTGGTTGGTTTGTTGTTTAACGCCGCACTCAGCAATATTCCAGCTATATGACGGCGGTCTGTAAATAATCGAGTTTGGACCAGACAATCCAGTGATTGATATCATGACCATCGATCCACGCAATTGGGATCGTTGACATGTATCAACCAAGTCAGCGAGTCTGACCACCCGATCCCGTTAGTCGCCTTTTACGACAAGCATAGTCGCCTTTTACGGCAAGCATGGGTTGCTGAAGACCTATTCTAACCCGGAATAGTCACGGGTATCGCGAAAAAGGAAACGAATTGACATATATTTTTTTATTTTTTTCGATTAAGGATAGAGATGCATCATTTGGGTTTTGTTACGATAATATTTTTAGTGACATTAATGCGTACGCCCGAGGTTTGAAATGAGAACAGGAATGGAGTCGTGTCACCTGAGGTTGTAACAGTCATGTCATTCTTGTCTAGAGTTACGAAGATGCGTTAAACAAGTCAGTCTGGCACTACGACATCCTTGTACATACAGCCGGTGGCAGCTGCGATACCGTCAATAAACCAACAACTTGCAATGACGTAATTGACATGTTCCTACCCAAAAAGGACAGGTACAGATGTGCCATTGGTAACGTTGATGGATCGGTGAGTTATTTTTTATATATTCGGTTCTAGAAAGGTGAGTGAGGTTAGGTTTTACGTCGCCTTGAATAATATGTTAGTTATGTCAGGGCGTGCCAGCTTGATGTCGGGGGGAAACCTTGAGCTATGTAGCTCTTAGTCCTTTACCACGGGCACAAGAAGAAAGACCATCAAGGCAAGGACCAATGATCACAGGTTTCTGGCACACCTAAGGGACGCAACTCTCCACTGCAATGACTGGGTAACCATACCCCCTCTCCTGTGGAGGACATTAAAACCAGTGGGTTATATTCGTAGATGGTGGACGTCGCTCCGAACATTATTTTGTTTCCATCTATCTATGGATAGTTACATCGCCTCCGACTAAAAGTACATTTATAAAAGACCAGAGTCCACCCTTACCGACTGAGGCTGGAATAATGACATATTTTGGCTGGACTAACGAGTCTATGCATAGTCCAATCAAAATCGCCCAAACGAAACCGACATCCGGATCGTAAACTGCTGATTTCGGTCAATTGCAAGATTTGCAAAGCAACTGTACCGTCAACTTGGATTTGGCATATTCTTTCCAAATCTTTTCAGGTTTTAAATCAAGGTATTCAATTAATTTGATGCAGGTACGACCCGTTTCATTACAATAGAGATCTTGATTATCGATCAGATCTTTTTGACTGGGCGCCGCCATATTTGTTTGAAGCAAATGCAAGTAATATGATAGGTGGAATCTGACTGGCAATAGCAGGGACATAGAGGGGACAGAACTCGTAAAAGTCACTAGTGGCGTTACGATCTACCCACGAATTCATCCTAGTTCTGCAAAGGTGGAAATTGGATCTTTATTGGTTCATTCAATTGCCTCAGGAAGATAACACCTTAACGTATATATATACACATGGAAATTAGTTAAGCAATACCCGTATATTCTCAGAGTGAGCAACTGTAATGAACTAGTGCATTGAATGTGTAAAAGATTTCCATACAAAATAAATCCAGAGATTGATCCAAAGAATGAGGAGGCGTCTTGAAGCAGAAGTTCGGGTTCAGGGAGTGTACACAAGATACTGATGTAAAGTCAATATTTGGACTTGCAGGACATTAGTCTTCAATTCCGTGAACCAGATTCGTGCATGGTACCGACAGTTAAGTCTGTGCAACAAAAGTGACATTCGTAATTCTTTGGATGAAATCAAGTCATTTTCCAAATCTGTTACATCACCCAAAAAAACCCACATAATTTCATGGTAATCTTGGCTATGTTCTTCCTCAACCCTTTCTTTTCACTAAATAATGTAAAGGTGTGGACATCCTTTACACATTTCATCGACTAGTTCATTAAAGTTGCCTGATCTGAGAATATAAAGGCGTTGCTTAACTAATTTCCATGTGTATATTTATCTCTTACGCATGCACGTCGCTATATAAGTACACTGATCTCGAACGCGACGTTAAACCCATTTCATCACACCCTCTCACCACATGTATGTATGATATAGCATTACTCTTGAACAGGCCATCTGGATCACCCGCTACAAGCTGTGGATGTACCTGGAGCATGAGGAACGCAAGGTAGAATAAGTGAGTGAGTTAGGTTTAACGCCGCTTTCAACAGTATTTCACACATGTCACGGCGTGTCAGCTTGATCAGGGAGGAAAGACTGATGTTAAGCAAGGTTTAGACGTTTACCACTTCGGTGAAACCCAGGAGCACGGGTATGGTGCTGACAAATATATGTTTCCAGCACACCTAGGGGACGCAACTCTGTACTGCGAATCGTGGCGCCTTTGACAACTGGACGACCCGTGCTCTGAAAGGCAAAGAATCTGACACACATCTAAAATTTTTCTATTTTTTTTCTTATTTACGTTTTGGTGTAAGATTCGATATTCAGACTGAAGTAGACGTGTTGCGTTCGTTACATGCTTTCTCTTCAGTTACATATTGTGGTGAACAGATAGCAGCTGATAAAATCTCGAATGAAACACTAAACTATCACTTGACGATTTTTGGTTTGGTTTGGTTTGTTGTTTAACGCCACACTCGTCAATATTACAGCTACATGACGGCAGTCTGTAAATAATCGAGTCTGGACCAGACAATCCAGTGATTGACATCATGAGCATCGATCCACGCAATTTGGATCAATGACATGCATCAACCAAGTCAGCGAGCCGGACCACCCGATCCCGTTAGTCGCCTTTTACTACAAGCATAGTCGCCTTTTATGGCAAGCATGGGTTGCTGAAAACCTGTTCTATCTCGGATCGTCACGGGTTATCACTAGAGGAAGCCTATTGTACCAGTTTTTCAATCGGGTTGACATCCTTCCACAAAATAGTCCGTTTTAGGATCTGTCCGGATAAACTAGTGTCAAGTGACATTACGAACTGTACAGTGTAGCTGTAAACTATATCATTACTTGAAGCTAACAAAAACGTTCATTTCAGTTTCAGAGAGACTATGGAGAATTAGCCTTCGGTGTGGTCATGTTCGTCATGTTTGGCGCCACAATTCTGATAATTATGTTTGGCCTCCTACTGGAACTGTTGGTAAGCTGCTCACCAAACATGATGTGATTAGATAATTTATGGTTGTCAACTTCTTTAGTATGAGGAACACAACGTTTCAGAGTTCATATTTACCCCTTCAGGTGAATGGAAGTTATGAATGGATGCTGGTGACCTATTCTAACCCGCACAGAGTTGGGTTTAACGCCGCCTTTAACATTATTCCAGTTATATCGCGGCATGTCAGCCTTATGCGGGAGGAAAGCCCGAAGTGATGCAGGTTTCAGACGTTTACAACTTCGGTGAAGGCCACGAGCACGGGTATGGTGCTGATAAAACTAGAACATAATCGGGGCGAACCGGGATTCGAACCCACAATCTTACACGACTGCCCGCCAATGCTCAAATGTATGATATCGTACCAAATAATGTGCCCTCATGTGCACAAACTTACATAAGCTTTCACAGATCGGTAAACTACTTTCTACTAATGGGAGCCTTATGTAATAGTTTTGAAACAAGCAGGAATTACATTGATTTGCAAAGCTTACTGATAGTAGTTCATGCTACAGGTAGGTGACCTGCATAGTTTCGGATCGTAATACCAATTTTATAAGATTGGTTAATCGCATGGACAACACAATTCATTCTTAAGGAAAAAATATTCCCTTTCTCATGACACCCCTACTGACTTTTTTTCCGTTTCTGCATCAGATTCCTCCTTTTTGCACACATAATGTCAATCATAGGGTAACAGATTCGCAGGGGAACCAAGACGTGGTCACTCAGGCTACTACCCGTTTCAACATCATGCGAGCGACATGGAGCTCTGTTGTCACCGAGGACACGTGGTACATACATGTTCGTTACCAACAACAAAATATCACACACACACACACACACACACACACACACACACACACACACACACACACACACACACACACACACACACTCCCTACCTGGTTTTGTTTGTTTCTTTAACGCCTTACTCAGCAATATTTCAGCTATATAACGCCGGTCTGGAAATAATCCAGTCTGAACCAGACAGTCCAGTGATTGATATCATGAGCAATTTGGATCGATGACCTGCATCAACCAAGTCAGCGAGTCTGACCAATCGACCCCTACCTAGTAAGTTTTGAGAAAAACTCATACGAATGATTTTAATTTTAATAACACAAATAAAAAAGTGACATTTGTTTCTCTACAGCGGAAATATACACGGAAATCCCAACAAGCAGAAGGTAAGGCGCACTATCCAGTTCAGTATATACCTTGTTATATGTTGGACCTGTACATTTAAAGAAATGTATATAATTTATTGATTAAATGACTGAACATTTTAATCAAAATACTGAATACTTTTTAAATCTCAAATCCCACTAAAATCCAAACTATTTAATATACATCTTTCAGTGGCATTTAGAAGTTGGAGTGATGAAGTAAGACGAGTTCTATGGATGAACAACTTCTTTATTACAATTAGTGCGACGTTTCGGTGTAGATCATAACACCTTTATCAAGCAATAGATGGATAGGGCTAAACAACATAGGTATATATACACTTATTGACATCAAAGTTGTTACAGTGACTAGTTGATGGACACAGAGATGTGATTAAGCTAATTGGAAGCCAGTGGATGACTAATGAACACAGAGTAAACAAGCAGACAGATGGAGATGATGGAGCCACTGTATTAATTGGATGGACAAAGGGATTTAGCAATTAGGTGATGGTAAGCAGGCGGGATGTAATAGCCTTGGTCTCTGTTCATTGCTGGCTGGATCCTTGTATGTAGGAGAAACATCCAGGCCCCAACCCATTAGAATAAAAGAACACAAGACCTCAGTACAAAAAAAATGACTCAAAATCAGCCATCTCCGACCACACCCAAACCCACCCCGATCACAACATCCAGTTGAACAACATCAAGATCCTGGCCAACATCCAATCAGACTACAAAATCAGGAAACTCCTAGAAGCCATCTACATCAAAAGGATCCAGCCAGCAATGAACAGAGACCAAGGCTATTACATCCATAGAACTCGTCTTACTTTATTTGATATACAGTTTCTCTCCTTTCCTCTAAACCTCGACAGCAATAATTTCTGAAAATAGTGTTTTTTAAATTTCTTTCCAGAAGTTACAGACGATATATCATTAACAGAATACCATGATCTGGACAGTGAAACAAGAATGTCTGTGTAAACATTCAGCGATTGACACTGTGCCATGGTTGTGCTCGTCAGGACAGTCTCAACTTGACTAACATAGCTTGCCACTCCATGCTTTCATATAGCTATGATAAATGTGTTAATTCATCAACATGAGCATCCACATGTACATGAACGCTGTGATTTTGCAAATAAATGTGGTTTTTTTATGTAACGTGTACCATTAATTGAGATCGCACATAAGAATACCTTAGTCATCTGGGAACAAGAGACGCTGTGGCGGCCATTTTGAAATGGGTGGAACAAGCAAGCGCGTAAGAATATGGGTGAATATAGCATTTCGTCGTCTTCAACAAGCAAGCACTTAAAGTGTCAGCTACATTGGTCCATTTTCTGAGGGAAGGGATCGGAAGAAGGGCAGTTTTAAGTTTTATCACTACATTAAATGTTTGATCAAAGAACTTGGTGTAACAAATATTATATTGGGGATAACACTTTCTTAGTAAAGTACCAATTCTGGTACTTTGTTGGATTAAGTCAATTTCGGGACCAGAATCTGTACTTTATTAAGAAACTTGTTACATTTGATTGCTTTCTAAATGGCATTTTGTATTCATAGCTCTCGGCCAAGGGAGCTGTGCCAAATTTCACATGTCAGAGGGGTACACAAAGTATGTGTTCTAGACTACCAGTTTTCGGCTTTTCATTTTTGTGGAAGCCTCGGTGGTGGAGTAGGTACCAGAATCTGACTTTACTAAGTGTTATCCCAAATATGTGTTACATTTGGCCGTTTTCTAAATGGCATTGTGTATTGAAAGAACTTAGCATTAGGGACATAAGAAATAAGGCCACATATAAGGCCAAAATGTGAACTGGAGATGTGATCAGTCAAAACCACGCATCGGTAAAAGTAAAATCTAGTTTTGGCTTGACTTTGAAACCCGAAGGCATGCCCATTCATCGTTCGTTCTGGATTCCATACATTATGGCCACATAAGACTTCGTACAAAAACTTTTTTGGAGGGTCCAGCAAATATACCATTAAAGTCAAATCTCAAAGTGAGAAGTGTTTGCTGCAAAACAGCAATACCGGCGGTTACCATGCAGTCTTTCACAAATATATGCAACACAGCCTATAATAGTTGGCAAGTCTACATTACTGCAGTTTCTGAAAATGAAGAGAGTCTCTCGGCTCCTTTTCATTATATTTTATTTAGATCATTTATGAACTGTCTTTTTCTGTAAACTAATCTCATTTCGGAGACTAGATGTTAGTCTATGCAGGGCGATCTCATTCCACGGTATGACCCGGAAGTCATATATATGTGCAATACATTTCTGAAGTATGTTGTGAAAGAACTGCTCCCTCGAACATATTTATCAAAAAGGACAAGATTAGGTTTTTTGGCCTGGATGCGTCTGAGGCTTTAAATGGGCCTATTCCGAAAAAGTTTGTATTTGTCATTTTCCATGACGCCCTCTACATATTCCGGGTCGTACCATGGATGGACCTCTTTGTCAAAACCACAAGCATGGCGAAGACGGTAATAAAATGATCGAGCTACACCATCATGTCGCTTAAGATACTGTGTTTGTGCAAAATATATATTTAAAATTTAATTTTGAAAATACGTGTGAAAGACCATTACAGGGAACGCCCATGACAGACGCACGACACGATCAATCAGTGTCAGGTGGTTTGAGTAAATCTGCATAGTGCCTCATGAACCAAAATCTATCTGTATCCTCTACGACGCGTTACCTTCTCTTAGCATATTCGTCATGTCGGATTTGAATAATGCTAAAAAAAATATTCTTAAAGATAATTTTATTAAATTAAAATAGTTGGATTTGGCCGAAATATGTTTGAATTGTTACCTTGTTTCGTTTTGTCGCTGTGTGTACATCTGACTGTACTTCTTAACGTTATGGCAGGACAAGCCGACTGTTAACAACGTCTGAACGTGGCCATGACGTCTCATAGACTAGGGTTAGAGTAGCTTCCCTTTGACAAAGGACAGTTTCTCTTGCGGACAGACTGGTGGATTGCCAAAAAGGCAAGTAAAAACAATTGTTGTTTTGCGTATATGTTGCTTCGCCACTGTATAAGAAACAGATTTAAGTTGGAACTATATTGGCTACTATCACTGTCTGACTGACACATCACTTGCCCTGTGACGTAATAAATATTAATGCACGCATTCCAGGAAAACTCGTAATGTTTAGATAATGTTTGTGAGAGAGGGAAAGCGATTTTCAAACACAGAATTAAAGAATGACATGATATGATAAAGAGGTTATCACGCTTGTGTGTTTGGGGATGGTAAATATCCTGTAAAAGGAATAAACATTGTATTTAGCAAGCCTTGGCGAGATAACCTCTATTTACTGAAGTTTTCCAACAACAAGTGCAACGGAGGTCACATGGCCACCGTTTCCACCAAAGGTCATACCGACGGAGTTTGCTGTGTGGACCTGTGATTCAGGGACTATGAACTCCCACGTTCCATTTTGTTTCCCCCTCAGTCTTCAGAGCATCAAACAGCTTGAAGACACCGTGTGGCCATTGAACACTACTCCATGGGGTTTTGCATTGGCATTCTTGTCTCGGCTAACTCTCACTCTAAGATGTGCAAGATGACTGGAAGCCAGAGCTGGGTAGATGGATGGTGGTCTGTGCAGGTCTGTTTCTGATGGGGATGACCATGTCCTTACGTATACCGTAGTATGTGTTCTGGTTGCCTGTGTGTATTCCGCCAAAGTTGTAGTTGGTTTTGAACTTGTAGAAGCAGGTTGATGATCCAGGGAGGCCAACGGTGCCGTGAAGCTTGGACCTGTCGAAATGGTAATTAGGGTGAACAGCTGAATTGCCATTTTCGAACAGAATGCATGTTTCTTCGCCTGTAGAAGGGTTGACCCAGCTATAGGGGAAGTTGAGTTTTACATTCTGCCATTTAGAGCCATAGTTATGGAGAAAAACAACCATCTCTTTGTTGTGAAGGTTTCCAAGGGCAAGTGGTGCAACTATTCTCTCCTGTCCACTGTATTGACTCGAGACCCAAAGACACTTTTGATCATAACAAAAAAAATGCCAAAACGTGAAGACTTTGGTCATTTGTAGGGGATGACCATCCCTGGTAAACAAGGAACTTCGAAGTGATTTATGACCCGGGTATTGCTCATTTGAGAGGGGAAACAGTATAACTCTGTCGCTAAGGTTAAGAAAAAGTAAACATGAAGCCGTTTGGTTGATAAATAGTTTCAAAGTCTATCATTCCATTTTCATTTTCGGCAACTCCAAACACACTACCTCTTCCAAACTCACTGACAATTAATGGAACATTTTTCCCTTTCTTAAGATGAGAGTAATTTTCCACCATGTCAATAGAAGCAACCAGACGAGCTTCGTTGATACCAAAGGTGGTGTGACTTCCACCCTATACACGCACATAGTTGTAGGCGTAGAAAGAGAAAAAGTCCAGGTGATCAAGAGACATGTCCAGAAACTTAGCAGTTCTCTCCAGTAGCTGAAGTTATTTTCGTCTGATTTTCGTAAGGCCATACTGGTATATGTTGGTGCACCAACTTTCATTCCAAATCTTGATTTCATCTTTTGGGCGACGGCCTTGTGGAAGCCTATATTTGTTTGCGGGTCAATACTCTTTTCGACCCAATCAGGTTCATTGATGACTTCAAATATGAAGATACACTTAACAAATATTGAATATGCTCCAGGAATATCCATGGAATGATATCCCAAAATTTAGTGATTATAACAAATATAGTAAATTAAAGTCACATCTTTAGATATATCTATCTTCTTAACAGACAAATCATTAACAACTTGCGTTTTTATACATTTAGATTTCATTACATAGTTTTAATTTCAATTTGCGTGCAGTGGTAGAAACTTACATTTCCGTACACTAGGCCTTATGTTAACATATAGCAAAACCTTCAAAATGGCAACGCTTCTGTCTGCAGATTATCATATCATATAAACAAAAACGGGGAGTATCAATTGTAATGGGCAGTTTTATACATATATATAGATCTTCAACACGACTGTAAATTCAACATCATTCAATATTGAGTAAAATCAAACAATTGTTATCATTGTGAATAATTCTAGGAATACCACCTCTATCACATCAGTGCCATAAATTCCTGTTTATGCTGAGAACCACACTATAAATTTTTATAAATTTTCAACAGACGTCCACTACACTGCCAACATATCCATAGTTGTGAGGGAAACCCTATCCCTTGCCAGAGGCGCCACTGCACATGCGCAAGGCGGGAATCTAGTCACTTCTTTCAACCCATACTCTCATCAACTAGATGCAGATATTTGGGGAGGTGGGAGGGATTAATTCCTGATGTGATAGAGGTGGTATTCTTAGAATTATTCACAATGATAACTATTGTTTGATAATTCTTGTGAATACCTCACCTCTATCACATCAGTGCCAGTATACACCAGAGGGACCGGTGGGTTCTGGTATCTAGCATCCCATAGATATTTGGCTAGAGAAGTGGTAAAACCAAGGATTATATGCCAAAAGGGGTCTTAAACGGATGTGTCTAATTGTCTACTTACAAGACTTAGACGTATAGAATTTTCAAGGCGTCTTGTGATACTCATTTGTGACGTCACGTCCGGCGATGACGTCATCTGTGACGTCACTTCCGGTGTCACTATTCTCCCGTATCACTTATGACGTGGTTTACCGTTATGCCCTTTTGGATAGTGATATTTAACGTATCTTAACGTTTCTCCGTTGTGATGACTCCTATGACGTCACTTCCGGTGGTAGTACATTGACGTTCCTATCATGTAGATTACCGTATATCACTTAATCCTTCGATCTCTGATTTCAGTGTTGACATTTGCCCTGTTTTACTAACTCAATAGCGCAGTCCAGTAACAAAGTACAACTTACCCTGAGTTCATGAGGTACTTCTGAAATCCCCAACCACCACCACCCACCCTCTTTTTTCCCTTTCCTGGAAGAGGGAGGGAACAGGTTACTTTACTTGGTAACTATCACCTGGGCGGCCACCAAAGGCCCCAGAGTGTATAGTCCATTTAGATCGGTCTGTATGTCTCGTAAGTAAAAGTTTGAAAAAGTGTTGTGGAACTTCCACTGGCAGCGGGCCACGATTTGTTCGATGGATGCAGTATTCCATGTGGCTAGGCTTGTTGCCAGTGCTCTGATTTCTTGGGGTCTGCAGCTACCCCAAATCGGAGTGGAGATTTGCGCCATTTTATAGCTATCTGTGATAACTGTTTTTAGCCATCCCGCTACAGCGCCCTTTGCGATGTCCTTTTCTGACGAGGGCTTGCAAGAGATAAATAGGCGTTTTCTCTGCTTTCTGTGGGGTTGAGTCGCTGTGATAAAATATCTCAAGGCTCTTATCGGGCAAAGCAATCTATCCGGGAAGTCCACACTTTTACTTAGGGCTGGTATTGTGTATTGCCGATGTCCGAGTGGGCCGAAGGTTGACGACTGGTGTTTGGCAATAAATTCCGGGAGCGATCTGAACGACACTGCTTTCCATTCTTTGGTATGGGTTACAGTGGAGATATCAATAGCGTGTAGTTCTGACACGCGAGCCGCCGTAGCCATGGCTAAGAGAAAAGCAGTTTTCTTGGAGACTGATAGTAATGTCGCATTACTCATGGGTTCATACGGTGCTTTCATCAATTCTGACAATACTATAGATAGATTCCATTTAGGAAAAGTACGTGGTACTTTTATATCTTCCAGGGCAAAAGACTTCATAAGTCGATTTAGTGCTGCATGGGTACCTGTAGATAGGTCATCGTGTTGTAATACTGATGACAGGGCTGATCTATATCCTTCGATAGTGCCGTGTCGTAATTTCTTGTCATTTCTGAGATGGGGCAAGAAATTGGCTACTATAGGTATCGTTATATCTCCATGTAACTGTTTTCCTCTTCTCCATTCGATGAACTTGTCCCATCTGTTATTGTATAATGCAGATGAGGTTTGTCTCCATGAGCTAGCCACTCTTCGTGCAGCTGATTTAGAGTAACCGGCTGCTTGCATCTTATGCCAGATAACTTCCAAGCGTGAAGATGGAGGTTGTCGAGGCGGCCGTAAAATATGTCCGTCTTTGGTTGTCTCAATAGGTCGTGACGTACTGGGAGTTTCAGAGGTACTTCTATCAGGAGTTGTAGAAGTCTGGGAAACCATGCCCTTTTTGGCCAAGCCGGGGCTATGAGGATTATGACACAGTCCGTTTCCTCTATTTTCATCAGTACTCTGTCTAGGAGAGCCCTTGGGGGAAATGCGTAAGCAAACATTCCCTTCCATTCCATGGAGAGCGCATCGACTTGGAGTGCTAGTGGGTCTGGTACCGGGCTGACATAGACTGGTAGCTTGTTGTTGAGACATGTGGCGAATAGATCTATGTTTGGAATGTCCCATATCTGGGTTATCCACTTGAACACCTCGGGATGTAGTGACCATTCTGTGGGTACTATCTTGTTCTTCCGGGATAGGTAATCTGCTAGTATATTAAGCTTGCCCGGAATGTGTCTTACTTCGATCTTGCAACTCACTGAGTCTAACAAGGCATATAAACGTGTAACCTCCTTCAGTAAAGGCTGAGATCTTGTGCTTCCTTGGTGCTGTATGTAAGCGACCACGGTTGAGTTGTCTGTAGCGATCTTCACTGACGAGTGGTGTAGACGATCTAGCCAAGCTGTTAATGCTAGATATATCGCTCTCATTTCTAGACAGTTGATGTGCAACTCATTCTCTTGGGAGGACCATTTCCCTTGAATGGTGACATCGTCCATATGGGCACCCCAACCCTCTCCTGATGCATCTGTGTAGAGTTGATGTAGGGGGGTGGGGTAGTTTAGTGGAATACCTGGCATGACATTTTGACGATCTAGCCACCAAAGGAGTTCTGAGATTCGAACTTCTGGTGGTTGGATTAGTTCTTCTAGCTCTAGGTTCTTGATGGTGTTCATCCAAATCTGCAAGGACCGCAATTGTAGCCTGCCTCTGTAGGGTAGGTCTTGGATAGATGTGAGCGTGCCTAGACAAGACATCCACCACCTTCTCGACTTGACGGGCTGATCGAGTGCGCTCGTAATCATGTGCTGTACCCTTGTATATCTGTCCTCTGGGGGCGCGACTATGCCCTTGTCGAGAATACATCTTGCGCCTATGTAGGTGATGGCCTGTGTGGGTACTAGCTCTGATTTTTGAGTGTGAACCAGGAAACCTAAATGTGTGAGAAGTTGGATGAGACACACTGTGTTTAGACTGAGTTGTGATTTGTACTGATCAACCGATAGGAAATCGTCTATATATCCGTGCAGCCTTATGAGCTTCATATGGGCGAACCCAATGACGGGATTGGTGATCCTGGTGAATAACCATGGGGCGATGGATATGCCGAATGGTAGTACCCTGAACTGGTATCTCTGACCGTTGACAGCGAATCGTAGGTATCGACGATGACTTGGATGGATGGGGACGTGAAGATATGCGTCTTGGAGATCTATGCTTATCATCAAATGTCTTAGGGAATTCTTCAACTTCAATATAGATTCCTACTGAAATGTGGGTGGTTTTTCCAGGTAATCTTTGTTCATAGTTTTTAGGTCTATTATTAATCTCATCTCTGAAGAATTCTTCTTCGGTACCAGAAAAACTGGGGAGTAGAGTCCGAGGGTGGTGTCTGACTCCTTTAGGGTGCTGATAGCTTCTTTTGTGAGTATTTTTTGTATGGCCACTTCTGCTGCGATTAGCTTGGGTCCTGATAGCTGGAATCGGAGTCCGGTAGGATGAATGACTAGTTTTAGTCGTTTAAAGAAGTGAAGTTTGTAGCCTCTTCTTATTACCTCGAGTAACCATGAGTCGTCTGTGATGGTCTCCCAGTTGTCTGCATACTGCATAAGACGGCCCGCGACAGGTCCCGGAATAGGATGAGATTTGAACTTGGGAAGTCTTGAGTCGATGTTTGTAAGATTGGCTAGTTCGACTGGATTTGGAATAGACGTGTCCTTGGTCTTCCGTAATGCTAAATCGTTGTCCGTAGGGCAGGCGAAGTCGGTAGGATCTGGATGGGTCTGTAGATTTATGGTGAAGTCATCTCCGGAGGGGGCCCCTACGGGAACTGCCTCTTCCTCTGCCAAGTCCTTTCTGTGAAGTGGGAAAATCAACTTTGGAGCTCTTGTACCTGGGTTGATACGATCTGTTTCTCTGAGTAGAGGCTCGAAAAGAATCCTGGTTGGGCTGTTCGCGTCGGGGTCCAGGATTCCGTTGCTGGGGTCGAATAGCCGCCGGTTGTCTCTGTAACTTGGATGCTAATGAGATGGTGGATTCCTGAAATCTCTGGTTAGTTGAAGAGATAATGGCTTCCTTCACCGACTTCAGTCTACCGTTGAAAATCTCTGATGACGTAATGGGCTGTGACATCATGGATCTCTTTAAGGGGTCTGGCATTACATGATGAACTTGCTGAAGTAAGTGTCTTCTTTGCATGAGCAAAAACTGCGATGACATCCATACTTGAGCTGATAGGAGGTCTTCCTGCATCTTCAGTATGTGGTCTAATGAGCTGTGGATAAATCCCGTCTTCTGTTTAGTCATCTCCGTGGAAGTGTCTGAGGGAAGATCTTCGCTCTGGTTGCACGGTGGTATGACATGGCGAATACCAGCTGCTAACCAGTTGATGTAAGAACTGGTATTCATCATTTGTCTATTGACCCTATCTAAACTCTTGATCTTGGACATATCAATGCGCATATTGGGGTTAAGTTTCTTAACCAGATCGAAGTAATCTTCGTCAATGCTAGGCTGTAGTGAGAACGGATCATCATGTGTTTTGTAAGCAGATTTAATAAATACAGGCCTCAGTATAGCACTAGGTCCCGCTGAACAATTCAATTGATTTTCAGTTCTCATGATGACGTCATCCAAATATGACGGAGGGGGAAGCGTATGGTATGGTTCGGTCCCTTTATCAGGTCCCTCATATCCTGCACGTTCAATCAAGGGTTTAACGGGTGTACTGTCCTGATCTGGTTTTAATGTGGGCATTAGTTCATAAAGTTCTGCTAAGATGTCTCTAAGGGAGTAATTGTTTGATCTATAATCCTCCTCTATAGCAGTGTCCCCATAGGCTGAATACTCCGGTGTAGATCGGCACCCCCTACTCTGACTGTGCTGGGAGTGGGTCGTATGGCTGAGGGTATCGTAATCCCGGTCGTCTGACTTACGACAAGCTGTGCGGGAATCACGTGATCTATAACTGTATAGTGATGTCAAATTTCCCTCGCTTTCTTCGCCCGTATAACAGGACTGTGTGTCAGTATGAGAGGGTGCATGCTTAGGATTACTATCCTGATAGGCACGAGCTTTGTCAGTGCGTCTATGATAGTGGCTTGACGGTGACTGGTGCGTATTTCTATGCGTACTTCGGTGTGAAGACCGTGATTCACGATGATCCCTATGGTATGCGTGGTAGGGAGAAGATCTATGAGATTCTCGGTCTCTTAGTATAATTCTCCTACTGTCCTCATAGTTTGATTCAGCGTAACCTTGCTTTACATGTCTGCTGTATGAGGGTGTACTGCCATATTCAGCCTTAGATCTCTGTTTATTCTCGTGATCGATCCCTAATTGGCCAAGCCGGGTTTGATTGACTGATTCTTTTAGATCTGAGATTTCTCGAGACATAGATTGCATGCGTGTGTCAATCATAACAGACATATAATTTGTTATTCTTTCCCTGAACTCATTTACGTTAAAGGGGGAACGCGGCAGAGGGTGAAAGTCGTTGGTTTCTGTCCAAACTCGACGATCGACCGTACCAGAAGTTGCCGGATGCAAGTTAGAGGTACTTTCTGATTGACCAGTAAAATGCATCTGCTCCTCAACATTATAGGGAGAGTGGGATGAACGACGTGGTCTCTTCTCCTCATAAGGTGAGACGGCGCCCTCGCGCGACACTCGCTTGTCACCCACGTGATTAATTTTTGCCGCCTCGGGCTTAATCACTTGTTTTCTTGATGTTGATGCTCTAGTGACTTTTTCATAATCGGGATTTTTGATCCATGCCTTGGAGAGCTTGTCAAATTTTTCTTTTGAGAGATGCTCGCAATAACTGCACTTTGACTTCTGTGTACAGCTGCTTTTCTTGCATGCGAGACATGCTAGGGTGAGGATCCCCCGGAGCTTGGTGTTGTCCACAGCCCGAACAGACAGGTGTCTGCTTATGAGATGATGATCTCATCCCACAACACTTTTCTTAACTAATTACTTACTAGAGACTCCGATCTTCAATACCCCTGTTCTGCTTGTAGAACTGCTTTTTGCTTGTAATCTATGAAGCTCGAGACGATCTAATGCTTGTAGTGTGGAACGCAATCACTTGTTCGGATGTGCAACAAAATTTTTCCTTGTTGTCATCAGGACACACAGGAAAGAAGTGACTAGATTCCCGCCTTGCGCATGTGCAGTTGCACCTCTGGCAAGGGATAGGGTTTCCCTCACAACTATGGATATGTTGGCAGTGTAGTGGACGTCTGTTGAAAATTTATAAAAAATTATAGTGTGGTTCTCAGCATAAACAGGAATTTATGGCACTGATGTGATAGAGGTGAGGTATTCACAAGAATTTTGTGTATTCACTGACATGTTACATTTCCAGAAGGGAACCATAGTAGATCTATTGTGTAGATGCCTGTTATCGTTTGGAATTCAAAGTCAATAAAGGGCTTTAATACAATACAAATAAAGCCATTGGCAAAACTTATACGTGATGAAAGATTGCCCAGATGGTTTCAAAAGCCCGATGGTATTATTAGAATTAAGGCCATCTTTACGATATAGTTGTATTATTTCGAAAATTCAAAAGTCAAATATTCTGAAAAGAGAACATTTTATTTATGTTATATAACCCATGGATATCGGGTACGTTTGTAATTTGCTTCAAGAATGGTCGCACACGACGTTTTGAAAACCTGGGTTTGAATGAAATAATGCTAAGAATAATGTGCTGAAACCGAATGACCCTTTAACTAAGTCCATAGAATTGTGTTGTACACATTGCCTTGATCGTCTATTGTAAATAGTTACCTTTTTTCTAAAATGGCGATTGTTCTCGTCGTCCTTTCAGTACAGGTCAAGACGTTCTAACTTAAATCATGAATGCCACTGTAACCCGATGTAGGGTTGTAATTTGCTCCAAGAATGGCCGTATACTACAATTTGAAAATGTGGGTTTGAATGAAAAAATTATGAAACTAAAAGGCTGAAACCGAGTTACCCTTTAACTAAAACCATGGGATACAGAGTGAAGTGTCACATGATAGTATGAACACATTGCCTTGAGCGTCTACAATAAATAGTTACCATGCATTTTACCTGGAGGAGATGCTGGTACAGGACCCTACGTATTTGTTTTACACAGGTATTTCACACAGGGACTGGCGTCTGTAAGAACAATAATAGCCCTTGGTTTTCAACTGATATAAGTATCCACAACTCCCCGTGAAAGGGGCATTTTGTCCAGGGATGTAGGTCGAGCCGTCAGTCCAGATTTTGGAGCCATCAACAGATTTCAGACCAATATGTGCTGCAATAAAATAAAGATTAACAATCAGACCTCAAAACGAAATACCTCAATGTAACATGGTGATTTGGTGAGGGGCATTTTCAAATCTCTTGATTATCAAAATTATTTAGAAGAGATGAACACTTTGAACAAACAAATACTTTATATAGAGTGAGGCTATGGGGGTTCATCATGACATTGACTGAGAAGTTGGACAGGTTAAACAGGAAAGAGAGGTGGTAAAACCTGTTTTTAAACTAGTTCAATGTGTTTCCTTTTTCTAACTTGCAATCGCGTCTAAAAATGACATGAAGTACTTACGAGCTAGGGAAGGCGACACCTGAGCCAGAATGTAGGCGTGTTTCTCGTCTGTGTTGAGGATGATAAGGCGGCCACCTTCACTCTCACATCGGTCCTGACTGGCAGTCCAATTCATCTTGCTCAGGTAAAGCTTGAAACACAGGCGTGGGGACAGGACTGACGTGTAGCCTTGAGACACGGGGCACGGGTCTGGGTGTGGCGGAGCTGAAGATAGAGACAGTGCTGGATCACAACTGATGACTATATATGGTATGGACTAGCAACGTAATAACAATTGTAGCCACAATGTGTGATATTCCCCTTCCAATAGAGGTTGAAAATCAGCCTTGGTGAGGTGAAAGTTAACAAACGATGAAAGAGGGCAAGTGATAGGCATAAATATGCTGGCATGCCATGCGGGGCCATTGCAAGACAAATGGGTCGTCATCACAGTGTTATCACTCGTTTGATTGGCAAACATGGTCAAACCAATGATGTCGATGGCAGGCATAGGTCTGGTAGGCCAAGAAAGACCTCTAACAGAGTGGATAGACGTATTTTCAGGATAGTCAGACGAAATCCATTTGCCACTTCAACAGATTTAAGACTGCAGTGGATTACCCATCAGAGACTCTCGATGATGACCTTAAGGCGTCGCCTCAGAGCAGCTGGTTATAACGCCAGAAGATCAGTAAAACGTAAAACGACTGAGAAGCACAGGCGGAATCGTCTGATATCGTGCGTGCCTGTAGTCGATGGAACTTGGCCAACTGGAGAAGGATCCATTGGTCTGACGAGTGTCGAATGCTGCTACAAACTGTTGATGGTCGAATACGTGTTTGGAGGGAACGTAACACTCGTTTTGCACCAAGGAACACCTAGAAGACTTTAGCATGTGGCGGGGTGTCTGTCATGATATGGGGTTGTCTTTCCTTCAGCTGCAAACATTCGATGGTGACAATTCGTGGAAACCTGAATGGCCAACAATACCAAGATGCCGTTCTTCGTCCAGTGGTAGTCCCTCATTTTGACAACCATCCTCTTCAAACAAGACCTCTTTACATGGACAACTGCTAGACCACACAGACCTCGGGCCATTCTTGGCCAGAAAATCAGACATCGTGATCCCCCACTTCAAAATCTCGCTGGACTTGAAACCGAACTTCATGAAGAATGGATCCGTTTGCCTCAGAAAAGCATTCAACGACTTATGAGTATGAGGCGTAGGGTTGAAGCTGTGGTCAATGTCCGTGGATCATACACACGTTACTGACGTTTCTGTCTTGCAATAGACACTGCACTCCCTAGGGTGTCTATGTGACACCTGATATGGTCTGCTAATATCATGACAGTTACATGACAAAAAAAGTTTTTTCAATGTTTTCTAATCCTTCAATTTCTGGTCTTCGGTAAAATTCCTTTCTGCTCATATTCTTTTGGAACACAAGATAAACTTGCTTTGGGACAACTTTTGCATCACATGAGGTTTACATATACATCTCGTTATAATAGTCATCACTACGTGCCAAAAGTAACAGCTCACAAATATGGTGGGTGGCGCTTAATATTTGTGCATGTGTATATTTGGACAATGATTAGTTCTCAGGAAAGTAGTACTATTTAATGTCAGCAGTGGTGAGGAAGTCATTTTTTTAGATGCCCGAATTATAAGTAGACTTCTGAAATAGCATGGATGGATGTCAAGCGTTATAGAAACATGTGGAATATTTTGTGATGTTCAAGTGATCCTGGACTGGTCTGGAACTATGTAGAAAGTGTTTGAAGCTTACACAGTGCAAGATCAAGACTGATAACTACGTATGAATGAGCAGCTTCATTACAATTGTAGCTATATGTTTAATGTAGCACTTGGCCATAAATACTATCATGTACAGGATCCCTGGTTTCATTGTTATTTGATAGTTATTCATAAACACACGCCAATAGTACAGTCTGAATCGTACACTGGCTCAGTAGTTCACCTGGGTTGAGAAATAAGTCGCTTCAACCTTATTTTTCTGACAAACACAGCTGACTTTTTTGTGAAGTAGTTGCCAGGGAAAAGAAAGACAAATGTGGTATGTTTTTAAGATCCTTTGTGACAATGGTGTTGAATGCCAATCATGACAGCCTGAACGAACTTGAATTAATTATCATTGTTGCAATTCACGCAACATGGGCGCAACAATATGGCTACAATAATTATGGCAAACCCTTTGCCTATTTTGAATAGCTAACGTTACTCAAGGAAACTTTCATCTAAATAGGTCTTGCAGTGAACGTTGACCTCTGATCGACGGACAATCAGACAATCGAATGGCAAACAACTCACAATGACAAAAGATGAATTGACATGCAAGTGACCTGAAAAAAATCTGACCATACATAAACTGAAGTCTAATATTTCTAACCTCCTTGCTGAAGGAAACTTCTGGCGCCGGGAAGGGAAACACTCGAGGGAGACAGGGATGATCTGTAGATGGAGCACTGATCACCATGATGCATCATAGCAACACATGCCTCATCCCTGGCACAGACGGTGGTACAGTCAGGCATACTCTCCGACTGGTTGATGCTGGTTGGTGTCTCACTCGCTCTAAGGTTGTCCAGAGGGATAAGTCTTGCATACACATGTCTGGAAACCACAGAGTTCTTTGAGAACACCGCTTGAAAAAAGAGGAATAGAAGTATCGGCAGAATCATTCTTTCGCCTCCACTTCAGTTATAATCATTAGTGACTGAGTGACACTACTTCCTGGCGCTGCAACATATACTCTTATAATACACAACCTAACTATTGATCAGCTGTATGGGCCAATCACGAGATCGTGCATTAATGCACGAGTGGCTTACGCTCAACTATCGCGACATCACTGGGGACTTTCCTCCCACATTAAACTCAAGTACTCACTTGATAATATTTACTGGCTTGTATATGGAATACGTACTTTCACACAGACAGAAGAATCGATAACTTTAGTTAATCTGTAAGGCAACAATTACAGTGAATAGTAAATCGTACAAGCATGACGTTTCAATTGTTTTCCTACAATGAGCCAATCGATGAAATCAATGATTGACTTTCTGTTAACTCTTAAATAATGTACAACCTTCTTAATGGAACAATGGTTTCTCGCAACAAAAGTGATTATAGAAGGAAACTTTAGTAAATTCCCATACACTCACAAACACTAATTAGTTATTTATTTGAAATTAGCTTCAAGTCACGTTTGATATCTTTGTTTCCATCATGCTTGGATTATTTTCAATTTTTCCCAAGGATTTGATACTGAAACGTGTATGGAGGAACCCGAATGGCCCATGACACCCATGGGATAAGTTGTTATTCACATCAGTAACATTTCATCGATTTCGTGCTTTTACCGTGTTAGGCAATTATATTAATGACCTGTTCTGTCATCACAATGCAATAGCTAGCAATCGAACCCGGGTCTTCAGTGTGACGAGCGAACGCTTTAACCATCAGGCTACCCGATTGGGGATATTGAGGCGTTTAACGTATGTGTGGTTCTTAAACGGACCTACACAAGTAAGCTTTAAGATGTTATATTAAACCCCGTATATCAGCCTTATGTGATATGACATGTTGTCTTAATTGTCATCTTTTTCTTGTTTGTCATTTATGCAATTGCTTTTATTTTTATTTTTTAAATTTTATGTCCAATTTTATGAGGTATGTGAATGTAGGTAACTTGTAAACATCGGACATAGGACTTGTTGTGCTGCTTCTCTTGTGACTTTAGAAAGCTAGACTGTCATGAAAATGATCCCAAGGATAATCTCTGGAAACGGAAATGCACCATATTTTAGAAACTGACTCCTCTCGTGAGTGCCTGCAGCCTTTTCACACCATACTGTATTCATCTTCCACGCAGAGAGAGAAAGGACAGAAGGGGTATTAGTGGGAAGAACAAGAAAAGGTTGAGAGAGAACGGTTGATAGCATTATTTGCCCTCCGCACAAATCTGGCAGCAACCTTGACACAATCAACTTTTCAGGAATCACTTTGTTCAACTCCCTGTGAGGAATTGTGTCTTCAGTGGCAAACAATTATTTGTAACATTGGTTTGACAAAAACACTATTTATTAGAAACACAGGCTGAACTTATTCAACATAACTTTACCACTGACCAGATATTAACCTTGCAAGCTATCATCAACAGATATTAATCAAAGAAAGATGGAAGGTTTTGTTGTCATTTTATTGACTTCTCCAAAGCCTTTGACAATATTAAATAATTAAATATTGTTCAGGAGCCTCTTAACCGTTGGTGTTAAAGCTAAATTCTGTTTGATGTTAACATGTATCTTTATGAGCTTGTGCGATAATTCTGGATCATATCAAATGTGACATTGGCACCCATCAAGGATATATCCTGAGATGATTTTCACCATCTTCATCAACAAAGTTTGCTAAAAGGTTGGTAAAGGAAGGTTAGAAAGGTATTTTTTTATTTCCTCATTTAATGTTGTGTTCCTTCATTATTTGAAGATGATGTTCCTAACTTTGCAATTTTATGATTTGTAAATTGTATTATGTCATTCAAGGGGAAATAGTCCCACTGTGTAGGCTCGTCCAAAATGCTTCGGCCTTTATATGAACTGGTGCACGATCAGCGAAAGAAATAACAAGAAGCATACTCATATTAATTATTGTTGGGCGTTAAAATTGCAGGTCATATGTGTTTTGTGCGATAATGGAGAAATTATAAAAAATGCGATAATGATAATAATTAAAAAGCTGAATATGTTTCCAAGACATTTGATTGGTTAACTAATCAACTCTTTTGCACAAAAACCGAAACTGAATTGGGCCACTACCACCTACTGGACTATTGTTTATTGGCTGACTGATAATGGAGTGAATGAGAGAGTTGGGTCGAACGCCGCTTTGAACAAGCCTCAAGTTACATTACGGCGTGTCAGCTTGATGTGGGAGGAAAGACCGAAACGATTCAGGTTTAATATTAGAAGTTGATGGGTATGGTACTGACAAAGCCAGAATCAATCCGGGCGATCGTAGATATCTTGTGTGCGCACAGAACGAAGTGTGACTATTTCAACATTGATAAACTCAGTGGCCAAACGTGGGAGAGATATGACAATCGGTATTGGGAGAAAAGGTACAGTCAATCGACGTGGACATTCTGAAAATATCTGGGAAATGAGAAACTTAACACCCCTACTCATAAAATGGACTTGTGCGACATTGTGTTAATACTGCTAAATATGTTTAAATCTTGTACAAAATATAAATATTCTTAAAGTGGCTGTACATCTCATAAGAGAAATAAACGACTCGTGGTCATTGTTTTAGAACAATAAAACACTGCAGTGATACAAATCAAAGAAAGGATGTGCCATGCATTGTTTATTCTGCGGTTTATTGTACGATAAATAAACTACCCCTCATCGTTTATGCCTATAAATAAATATATAAATATACAAATATATGCATGCGTTAATGAGGTATAAACGTTGATCAAGGTGGTGGAGGATGCTTTTGTGTCGCAATTCACAATATTTCAAGATGAGAAAAAGAACAATGTATTATTGTAATTACTCCACCAAATATTCCTAAATTGCGACTGTAAAACACAACTGTTATCAGACAGTTCATAGTTAAGACTAAAGGATACATAACTGATACACTATCCATACAGTGGCATCATTGGCCAAATCGACTGTGGCGCCGCAATTGGCTGAACAGGGTTACGACCCTCAAACTTTCCAGGAACCTACTTGTTTCAAGGTTTACCAACACCACGTGGTCGTGGGTTTTACCAAAGAGGTGGGGTGATACAGAAATGACGTTGGAACTGAAGCTGGAATGTGAGCTTGAAAAAAAAGTTGGATCGAATGATTGAGGGAGGCTGGGCACAATGCAATAGCTAGCAATCGAACCCGGGTCTTCAGTGTGACGAGCGAACGCTTTAACCATCAGGCTACCCCATTTGGTGATATTGAGGCGTTTAACGTATGTGTGGTTCTTAAACGGACCTACACAAGTAAGCTTTAAGCATCTTTAAACCAAAGAGGTGGGTGATACAGAAATGACGTTGGAACTGAAGCTGGAATGTGAGCTTGAAAAGAAAGTTGGATGGAATGATTGAAGGAGGCTGGGCACCGTGATGAGGCTAAATATGAGGATGAGGTGATTGTAGCCATCAAGATTGCTTTACACATACGCGGGTGGGAGAATGTATCGATGTGTTATTTAACGGAACAGCAAGCGCAGGTAGACAAGCTACGTTACCATCGATCGTGTGTATGGCGATACCTAGCTGTTGTCTTATGGACCGGGGAGGGGTATTGGCATTATAATGTCCCAAGAAATATCAACACAATAGAACTTCTGTCTCTGGAAAAGGTCTTAAACCTGCATTCTTTCAGGGTTTCGGTTCGCTTTTATATATGGATATTGCCATGTGGATTTATATTTACGATTTTTTTTATTTCTAGAATACGTATTGCTTGCAAAATAATTATGTTATTTTTAAATTAGGTGTGCCATATTGTATGTGTATCTTCTATTTGTCGTGTACGCGTTTCATTACTTTGGGGTTTAGTGGTTCACAAATATTAGATATCTCAAATATCAATGTCCATAATTTCTGTCATAATCCGATGATTATTGGTTCGAACATTTAAATATAAAAAATGAAAAGTATATGGAGACAAATAATTCTTTGACCATTTCAAAATATCAGTTATGGAAACTGCTACACCAATTTGGTTTCCGTTACAAAAAAAGTAGGCTCTAAAAATACTGCTGGTATAGAAATGAGTGTCAACCAAGCGAAGTGCCATATCAAATCGGCCATCGACTCAGTTTGTAAAGGTGAGGCTATCTGAACGACAACTGCATCAAGTTTATGTGAAGAGTGCGGAGAAGATCAGCCACCCTGTAGAGCCTTTCACTTGGATGAAGTCGACTGTTCTGAAAAGCTCAAGGCTCTCTGTTTGCTGCTCAGGTTCAGTCACTTCCCATTCGAAAACGTCAATATGTCAGTTTGCATCAAAATGTAAATATGAAATGTCGATTATGTAATGTCTGTCCATACATTATCAGTGGATGCCCAGCTTTGGCACAAACACAGTATCTTAAGCTACATGATGGTTTAGCTCGATCCTTTTACTACCGTCTTTGCAATCCTTGCTGTTTTGACACAGAGGTCCGTCCATGGTATGACCCAGAAGATGTAGAGGGCGTCATGGAAAATGATAAATACAACATTCTATGAACAGGCCTCAGACGTATCCAGGCTAACAAACCTGATCTTAATGTGGGAAGAAAGCCCGAAGTCTTGCAGGTCTCCGACGTTTGCCACTTCGGTGACACCCACGAGCACGGGTATGGTGCTGACAAACCTAGAAACATAATTGGAGCGAACCGGGATTCGAACCCACAATCATAGGTTTCTGGCGTGCCCAAGGGACACAACTCTGCACAGCGAGTCGTGGCGCCTTAGACGACGGGGCCATACGTGCCCCCCCCCCCCCCCCCCCAAAGGAGTATGTATAGTAAGTAGACATGGCTTTTCTGTTGAAAGCCGAAATCATGACTTGTGTTCAAAGGACATTTCAACTTGAGTCTCACTTCAAATATTTGCAGGGGGTTAAGTTATCATCACTAATTTGGTGTCGTCACGACAGCGATCTATAGCCCGAATTTTATGTAGTTTTTATGTTCTCAAGTAGTTTTAAAAGTAGAATATGTGATAAAGTACTAAAGTACTCACGGAAATGAAAAAAAATGTTTTTTCGACCTCAGATCTTAAATTATTGCAGTTAATATACAAAATATGTAAATATTCAAACAACTAAATTAGTACTAATTGGGCCGTGGTACAAACACAGCGTATCAAATGTTTTTATGCCTTTTTACACGTAAAAGTGTGTAAAAATGTGAATATAACAGACTATTGTGAAACAGGGTATAACCAGGTGTAAGTAGATCAAGGTGACCTATGACACATTGACGACAGGTGAGAACAGGTGCATAATGCCTATAATCTGTTTCTGCTATGTCAATTTGGACTTAGTTTTATTTTTGAATGTTGACTGTGTCGACAAATTACCTCCTGTAAAGTACATTTTGTATTGTTCACTGAGATCAAACTAGCAAATCCAGACTAGTACTTTTCGAGTTGTTTTGTTATTTCGTATTTACAGCTACGTAACACTTTGTGTCGATTTTTAAATTGAGAAAAACAGGTTTTTTTCCATTCCCGTGACTACTTTAGCTATTACATTGTAATGACAGAACAGGTCTTTATGTAATTTCATTGTTTACATGCTGAAGTCACGAAATCGATGACATGTTACTGATTTGAACTTGAATGGTAACTCCCGACGTTTTCCCCTGGCTGTTATGATAATCATCGGATACTGCTGATGCTCCATACCCGTTTCAATGTCGAACCCGTGGGAAATAATGGAAATAAACCCACCCAAACGTATTTTGAAGCTAATATTCCACATAAATAACTAATGACTGTCAGTGAGTGTATTTACTCAGGTTTCCTTCTAGCATCCTTTGTGTTTGTGATACGCACCTGTGTTGTGTCATTTTACCGAAGAAGGTTTCCTCTGCACACAAAGAGCCTAGACTTTGTATGGTGTTGAGTAGTCAGTGTTTTTTTGTATCACGCACTTACGACTAATATGTGAGCGTTCTTGCTTCAACATTGTGTGAATTTAATAAAGAAACTTATATTGAAGCGTATGCTCCTAGAATACAAAGTTCTTGCTCTCAGAAATCCTGGCCATATAAACAACAGGTTTGAAAACAAATTCCTCGTTAGCGAATGCAAGAACTTCTTTCTGCGAGAAACCATTATTCAAATACAGAGGTAGCGCCTTAATGACGATGGTGAGCCAATCATTGGATTTATCGATTGACTCGTTGTTGAAACGATGTAGGGGGTGAAAGAAAGATGAAAGGTAATTGAAGCTTCATGTTTGTATTTACTGGTCACTATTTCACTCATGGTGTAACGTAATCATGAAATGAGAGGTGGTTGTGGCATATCCTGCGACTGAAACCATCTATAACACGTTTTTATTATCGATTCTTCTGTCTGGACATGTTTGCAAGAATGTATTCGTACTAATATTTATTTAAGCTGTCTATTCATATCTGTCTTCTCAAATTACACTTGTGTGAAAGTACGTATTCCATATACGAGCCTTAGCGGGTTACCTTCTCCAGATTCCTTATATCAAGTCTAGTCAACCAAATGTGGAAGTGAAGTCCAAAGACTGGCTATAACAGGGCGTATGCTACTCATGCATTTACGTGCGATCCCATACAACTGATTAATACTTATGTGGGAAGGGCGTGTACTATAAGAGTGTTTGTTGCAGCGCTGGGAAGTAGTGTTTCAGGAAAACCGTCACTGGCCACACAAAGATAGGTAACTCAGTTACTTTTGATTCTTACTGAAGTAGAGGGGAAAGAATGATTCTGATGACACTTCTATTCCTCCTCTTTCAAGTGGTGTTCTTAAAGAACTCTGCGGTTTCCAGACATGTGTATGCAAGACTCATCCCTCTGGACAACCTTAGGGCGAGTGAGACACCGACCAGCATCAACCAGTCGGAGAGTATGCCTGACTGTACCACCGTCTGTGTAAGGGATGAGGCCTGTGTTGCTGTAATGCATCATGGTGATCAGTGCTCCATCAACCGATCATCCCTGTCTCCCTCGGGTGTTTCCCTCCGTTGCGCCAGGAGTTTCATCAAGCAAGGAGGTTAGAAATAATAGACTTAAGTTTACGTTAGGGATGTTTTGTTTTTTAAGTTTTGTTTCTTTTAGTGATCTTTTGTCACTGCGCGTTGTTTGCCAACCGATTGTTTGCTTGCCCGTCGATCCGAGGTTAACTTTCACTGCAAGGTCTATTGAGATGAACGTTTGCTTGAGTAACGCCAGCTAATCAAAATCAAATTACGTAATTCAATGCGGAAGTGTTTTCTTTTGTCCAAGTCTACAAACGTGAACGTTGTTGAACGAACCGAATACTGATAAATGTTTATATATCTAACTATCAAACTTTTCGCCACATGTCTTGGGTGACATATTAACTATCAACTTTGATGATTAATTGTTTGTGTGCAGCATGGAAATTACATCTAGTGACTAATACTATGCTGATCGAAGTACATTCTTAATAATGTGGTTGACGTGCATTTATTCCAATTTCAGATATTAAAAAATGCAATGTCGTTTGTGGTCAACACTTCAGAGAGGAGAAAAGAAAAAAACAATCTGTAAAACACGCTTGACACCAGGTATGTCTTTCAATGTTAAATCTTAATAACCATCCAATTTAATTTGATAGGCTAGAACTATGTGTGTGTTATGTTTCCGAAGTTGTGTCTGTTCCAAACATATATATTTTAATGATTAAACCTTAATGATATTAAAGTTTCTTTATAAAATCATGCACACATGAATTTGTTTTATATGTTTGTGAAGTATAAAATATTCTACTGATACTTTATAGGTACTGTGCCCTCTATTTTCGCATGGTCGAACCCCACCCCACAGCGGAAAGGTCCAAAGGTCACACCTGCATTCCAGCCAGTCCAGGAAACGTTTAGCAGAAGTCCTCACATATGGGTAATTATATAATATATATGGATAATATTACCAATCATGTTTATATTACAGGCAAAACATACCAATGGGCACAGATGAAGCAGCATATGATGTTGACCAGGTTGATCAGCTTGATAAACTACACAGAAAAACTCAATGAAAAGGAAGAAGCACTTTTCAAGAAAGAAGAGGAATGTTGTGAACTTAATAAAAAACATGTAGAACTTAAAGATAAGATATATCTTGAAAAGTTTGGAGTTAACCGTTTTAGCACTGATAATTCTTTGATACGATTCTACACTGGTTTTCGAACATATGCTCTTTTTGTGCATTTTTTTCTTTCATTCAGCCCAGTGTCTCCCACATGCAAAGTGAAATTGTATCTCTTGCTGGAAGACAAAGGTCAATGCAGCTCATACATGTAGATGAGGTGTTTTTACGTAGACTGAGAGCTGGTCTACTAGAACTGGATTTGTCTGTACGTTTTAACACCAATATAAGTACTGTGAGTAGGAAATTGATGACATGGGCTAATTTTCTGTACATTGTACTTGGTAGCATGCCCAAATGGCCCTCTAGGGTTTTAATTGATAGATATATGCCTTCATGTTTCATATTAACTTACCCATCTTCAAAAGTAATTGCACAGAAATTAAAACACAGTACCCTTCCTCTATGAATCTAAACTCTAAAACTTATTCACGTTATAAGACTTCAAATACATTGCTTCACACGGTGCAGTCATTTTTGTATCTTGTTAAGAAACGGGGTGTATGTCTGATGTTGGAATTGTTCAGTTGAGTGGAATATCAGATCTACTGGAGCCTGGTCATAGTGTCATGGCTGACAAGGGATTTACTATAGGCAAAAAGGTAAGTGAAATCAATGTTGCTCTCAACATCCTACCATTCTTACATTTACATGGTCAGTTTAGTAAGAGCGAGGTTGAACAAACAGAAATGATTGCCTCCCTCCGTATCCATGTTGAGCGAGCCATCAGCAAAGTAAGAGCATCGACAGCATTGTTCCCCTTAATCTTGTTGGATCCATCAACCAACTTTGGACAGTAGCTGCTCTTCTTCAACTATGAAGGTTCACTTATACAAGATAGCATCAATTGCGACTTGTATACAGCAGCATAAACCTGTAAAATAACTACAAAGTCAGAATTAAAAGATTTATTATTATTATTATTATTATTATTATTATTTCAAAATACATTGTAATGTGTATATAATTCAAGAAAGTTTGTACATGTCTCAAACAGTGTTAGCCGTTAAAAAAGCACACTGTTCACCAGAATTATATTAAAGATCCTTGAAGATCCAGGTTAGAATAGGTCTTCAGCAACCCATTCATGCTGATTGGAAGGGCAGACTCGTTGACTTGGGTGATGCATGTCATCGTATCCCAATTGGATAGATCGATGCTGATGATTTCAATAACTGGATCGTCTGGGCCAGACTTGATTATTTTCAGACCGCCGTCATCTAGCTGTGAATATTGCTGAGTGCGGCATTAAACAACAAACGAACCATAATTAAAACTTGGTTCAAATCTGGACAAACTGGAATAGTGTTCTTACTGACATGACAAACATGAGGTTACTGTGTTGTACACTCCTGAATTCTGCTTCATTACATTGAATTACTTCTTTATTTTCAGTATTAATTGAAATATTATCATGGTTAGATACAAGTATCTACAATAGTTCAGTATCCTTATGTCAATATAAATGTTGACACGTGAAGATACGTGGTAAAATAGGTCTTCAGCAACCCATACTTGCCGTAAACGGTGACTATGCTTGTCGTAAGATGCGACTAATGGGATAGGGTGGTCAGACTCGCTGACTTGGGTGATGCATGTCATCAGTCCCAATTGTGTGCACACAGATCGATGTTGCTGATGTCAATCACTGGATTGTGTGGTCCAGACTATTATCTACAGACCACCGTCATGTCGCTGGAATATTGCTGAGTGCTGCGTTAAACAAATGAGCATCATAAAGGTCAGTACCCCTGTACTTATTAGACCCTTGGACCAAAATTTTAGTTTCTATACCAGTATATCTCTGACTGATACTATACGTCTATATCACTCAATTTGCAACTGTTGATGAACATGTTGAATAGATGACAAGTATATTTAAAATTATAATTCCACATGAGCTATCAAGGGAAAATCAGATTGGATCATCTGTCTTGGATCCTTATGGTTTTGAATACAAATACCTGTAGACAAATTTTGTGTTATATAAGTAAATAAAAAGTGTAAGTCATCCCTCTACATTTTTATGAAAATACTTGGATGATAATCTGGTCATTATATTAAGTCATTGTGGTCAAATGATCATGAAAACAAACTTATGTTGACTGACCTTATCTTGTTCTTTATGTTTCAGTTTTATGGTGATTCTAGTATTACTATGGGAAATTGTAAAATAACTGCAGAGGAAAGATAATTGATTATTCCTTGTTAATTTTGTATAAATTAATTAAGGTGATACTCATAAAAGAATGCATCTAAATTAGCTTGACGTTTAGACCACGTTTCAGAATTAAATATTACTCTTTCCAAATGGGTTTCCTGCTGAGACCAAACAAACAAGATTGCTCTGAGAGCACAGCATCCCCCGTGTGAATTGTTTAAACCAGTTTATTTTTTCTTTGTATTTTATGAAATAACAACAGCAGATGTCACTGCATTTGAAACACATTGTGCAGAACATTTTGTTGGCAGTAATCCAGTCTGAATGCTAATGCCCTGATGATGTAGCTCGCCCACAAAAGCCTTATACAAGGAAACTAACTGCAGTTAGATATTGTGACATTTTCACAACAGAGACTAAATCATATTGTTTAAAAATGGTTGTTACCTGAGGCAAAGTTGTTCCACACTACTCTGACAACCAAGGGCTTGTGATCTGAGAAGAAACATTCCAGAGTTCCTGCTTCAACCTGAAAAGTTCCTCGAGTATAGCCATGGTCTATTGTACATCAATAATCAGTTGCCTTTTATGAGCTGTTGAAAACAGTACTGTGACAAATGCTGGTCTACATGTTTAGCATTAGAATGCTGTGTGTTGTCACTAATGTCAATGTTCAGCTCTCCCACACGTAAGCATTGTGTTGTTGATATGTTGTGAACTTGTTGCAGAGCACCAAGAAGAGAAGAAACTGATGTCTTTGGAGGTTTGTAGACTGTGTAGATCATGAGGTTTGTGACAGGGCTTGCAAGATGAAAGACTGATAGTTCTATGCCATCTACATTCATAAACTTAGGACTGTCTGATTTCTGTTTCACAGAATTTCTGATGTAGACAGGAGTACCATGTGGAGGCTTGTAAGTCTGATGTGAGTCATTCCTTGACAAGGTGAAACCTTCAATTTGGTACTGTTCATTTGAATCTCTATCACATAGGCGAGATTCAAGAAAGATGTTCATGCTAGCTTCTTTGACATTGTAATCCTTGCAAACATCTTCATAGTGCTTATGGAGTGAACGTGCATTCAAGAAATATATTGTGAATGTTGACACATCTGACTTGTATACAAATTGCAATGTACTTTCCAAATAACATTCCTTTCTGAGCCTTTCCATTTCATTCTTGACAGTCAGAATGGTCTTCATTTTCTTTGAATGAAGTTCCACAGGTGTAAACCTTCAATGGTAGTAACTCTGCTCAAAGCCACATAATGAAGATGGTCTTGAGCTCTTCCATCAAGTCAACAAAAACTCTGGCAGCCTTGGCAGCGATGGACAGTTTTGGCAGATGCTGGTCTCAAGGGGAACTGTATCCTCATAATATGAGCTTATGAGTTTTTCTTAACTTTGAAATTCCTGGAAACTTGCTACATAGGAGTTCATCTTCTTTCAATGGTTCCATTGAATAGGTGTTTATGAGCTCTTCTGCTTTTCAGTCCAATATTGGGATCATCAAAAAGAACCCATATAATGCATGACTTCTCTCCCTCTGTGAAAAGATCAACTCTTTTAAGGGTACGAAAAACTGCATTTGTAATACCATTGGCAACATCAGTATTGTCATACCTCAATTCAAGAGCCAGTTGTAATTCACTGTACAACTGCGTGGTCTTTTTTGGGTCATCAGGTACCATACTTAGAAGCATAGTCTTTAGTTTCTTGCTGCAACTGCCTAACACCGTGTCATGGGCTATTATTGTTACTTTGGACCAGTTGCTTGTAGGAATGCAGTTGTACAGTGGTAGAGGATGGAGATGCATGATCTCTCTCCTTCAACCTTGCAACGTCTTCTTTTGTTCTTCCCTTCCCTTAGACGATTTAAGATTTCTGCAAGAACTAAACTATATTCCTGACGCAATATTTGCTCAAGTTCAAAGATTTTAAAGATATCTTTCCAAAGGTTTACAGCCAATGGACCATAGTCTCTTGACAGGATGAGGAAGACATAGGAATCACAAACAGGCTTTAACTGGAACAGGTCTCCAACACACACTGCGCTGATTCCACCAAACAACAGCGGGCTTCCTGTTACTTCCTGAAGACCGAAGTTGATGTAACTAAACAGAAAATTACCAACCATTGAAATTTCATCAATGGAGACCACTTTGAGAGCTCTCAGTTGTGATCGCAGAGTGTTAAGTCTGTCATTGTCAAGTGACGTATGTTGATGTGTTTGGTTGATAGGAACCTTTAATGCACTATGAATTGTATTGCCGTGAATATTATGGGCAGCCTTTACAACATGGATACAGCACGTTGTGTGGCGTGTACTCTCTCTAAATGCTGACCCATCGCGTGCGTGGGTGGACTTTTAATCAAGAGTTAGAAACGTTGGACTGGAAGGACACCGCCAAATATGATGGCACGATATTAACATGGTTTTATACCAAAGTGTCTACCTCCGTTCCTGTGGATGAGATGCCTGCCTTTCGACTGAGTGCCCAGACGCGTACCCTATATCAAAGGAACCAACCTTTCTATCCTTATTGACCTGGCACTTGTTCACTGAATCTACGATCAACTGACTGCCAACGTTCCTGTTTGAGGAGTACATACGTTCACTGCGTTTTAGGAATGTACATACGTTCACTACCAAAGTGGCAAAAGTTCCTGTTCACTGCGTTTTAGGAGTGTACATACGTTCACACCCTAGTGTTCACAAAAATCACAGGGACGCCCCTAATCCTGTGGCTTTTGTTTTGTTGTGTTGGTTCATGTGAGCGGGAGGATTAAAATGTTGATCAAAAATAAGTGTTGTGTTGTCTTTTTTAGGATGTGAATCGCCATGCACACCCCAGAGAAAAGAACAAAACAAGATCGACATCTGACCGCTCTCTGCATTCCTACACCACGTCCATGTCTGTGCATCTGGATTCACCTTTAGAATTCAGGTGTCCGTTCCAAACCATGATCGTAGCGCTAAGGTGATCGCCACTCGTCTACTGTAACATAGACGAACGACTGTCATTGCGCTACAATACAATCGCCTTGTGGAACGAGACCTTGCACCTCAAAGTTTACAATCACGTCGTAATACCCGATGATGTCATTTGTGGAATTTTGTTGCAAGATCGGGGCGGTCGGGTAGCCTAGTGGTTAAAGCGTTCGCTCGTCACGCCGAAGACCCGGGTTCGATTCCCGACATGGGTACAATGTGTGAAGCCCATTTCTGGTGTCCCCCGCCGTGATATTGCTGGAATATTGCTAAAAACCGCGTAAAACCATACTCACTCACTCAATTGTTGCAAGACCCTTCGCCGATATGACGTCAACCTAGCAACAAAGTTGCTGGGTCGTCGACTGTGTATTATAAGTTCGTCTCAGTGATCTATCATCCCCACACGCAATCGGCACACACGCTCCACATCCCTCCTCCTCTCTCCTGCCTTTCCGCCTTCCTCCTACCCACCTTCCCGCCGTCGCCGTTCTAGGACCGTTAGATTGGTGATGGCACTGTCGAGAAGCTAGTTAGGCTGTTTATAAGAGAACAAAAGCGTGCTCACGTGTCTCTTACACATTTCAAAATGTCACGCTTGAATCCCAAAGCCAAGATGTCCGACTCTTCTCGGTACCTTTTGTTTGGTACCCCCGAATTTGTTGCCGCTGTGTGGAGTGTGTCCTCAGCACTCCATTGCTGGTCGCAAGAGGCGACCGAATTGGGCAACCTGTTTGCCGTGGGTTGCGCCCCTGTGTCGGTGGAGGAAGGGAGTCTGGTGGTTGAGGGCGCTGGAGCCAGGGACAGGTGTTCCATTTGCCCTTGACACCTCACCTAGACAGATTTTTTCGGTTGGTTTGTTGTTTAACGCCGCACTCAGCAATATTCCAGCTATATGACGGCGGTCTGTGAATAATCGAGTCTGGACCAGACATCCCAGTGATTGCTATCCTAGGCATCGATCCACGCCATTTGGATCAATGACATGCATCAACCAAGTCAGCGAGCCTGACCACCCGATCCCGTTAGTCGCCTTTTACGTCAAGCATAGTCGCCTTTTACGGCAAGCATGGGTTTATGAAGACCTATTCTACCCCGGATCTTCTCGGGTCTCACCTAGACGGATGGTAGAATGGGCCCGATTCTATCAATCGGCTGTTCAGGCCAAGGCCCTGTGCATGGACAACTTGAATTTCAAAACAATATCATAGCAGTGGTTTTGAACATGACATATTGTGATCTTAAGTACCATGTTATATAAATCATTTTGCCTATGCCTAAAGGTGGTGGCTCATGGGCCAGTCTGGCATTATTGACATCCAGGTTCTATTTGTCTTCTGATAACTGACAAGGGTGTTTGAAAATAATAGCTCCATGTGTCTATTTTGCTTGAGTATAGCATTCCTGCGGGCCTGGTGTTTGTAATAGGCTTCCACTGCATATCGTCCTTGTTGACGCTCGATGGCGGGTGGATACCAGTACATCTACCGGGATCGAAAAGGCGACTATGCTTGTCGTAAGAGGCGACCAACGGGAACGAGTGGTCAGGCTCACTAACTTTGTTGAAGCATTTCATCGATCCCAATTGCGTGGATCGATGCTCATGACACCAATCACTGGATTGTCTGGTCCAGACTCGATTATTTACAGACCGCCGTCATATAGCTAGGAATATATCTTATTGTTGATTGTCATTTTGGAGACATAAATGCGAAGTTTCATTAATGCAAACGAAGACCACTCGAATTTTCGCATTTATAATAGTTTGGATCTCAGGTACCACCCACATCATCATAAAGTTTGTCGCACGTTTTGTTTTTATTTCCATTTTTTTTTTAAATATAAAATTCCTAATTTTGGAAACAAAAACGAAACGTGCAATAAACTTTATGATGATGTGGGCAGTGCCTGAGAACCAAGATAACAAGGAGAATATCCTTAGTTTTGTCGAATGATATTATCATTATAGTTGGAAATGATAATCATATATATTCATTTCCACAATATCAGTACAGGAACGACCAGTCGAGTAAACCTATTTGTTGGAACGGTTCGCCAGAACAGATGCAGTGTAATAAAGTTCTTTATGATGGTTGGGTCTCTTTGTCTCATCTCCATAGCCGTGACGCTGGGAAAGGACAGCATTTAATTAATGAGAGTAGGAGGAGACCGGTAGACGTGGGCGCGGGCGCGGGCGCGGGGTTGCGTATAAGATGGCCGTTGCACAGTGGCCGCAAGGAGAGGTAAAGCAGTGTTGTTTTCACAGGCTTGTTGAAAAAATTCCCATCGCTACTTGATCCTAGATACATCATTTGGGTATTTACAATGTTTATTTTTTCAACGAACATTAATAGTTTACTAGTCATATCTTATAGAGTATTTGTCAACTGTGTTGAGCTTACAAGCAATAATTGCAATTTGTTGTGACATGTAAATATAAAACGCCATATGTAAAAAGTAAATATGATTGTAAATAATAATATTCAAATCCCATTAAAATACAATGATAACAAGATACATATGTAATCAAAAATCCCTTGTTCTACATTCAGAGCCAAAGGAAAACCGATCAAATAAAGGGAAAAAACTTGCCCTTACATATATGTATCATCTGAATATAACTATATATGTAAATCTTACGATACTGTTGCTATCTTCACGAAGTATTTAAAAATGGGCATAAGGTTCACAGAGACGTAGATTATAGATATAATACAATATTCGATTTATTAGACGATAAATAGAGAATCTCACCCGAGTGTCTTTTGATATGATATATATCAACACGAGTTGATAAATGTGGTAAAACTCCGAGATTTTTTTATCAGCCAATATCATTCTTCCAACTTTTTCATTTTGTAGACAGTAATCAACAGTGTCTTAAGTGTACAAAGTACTGTTTACAGCTTCAGTAGAGGCCATTAGTGATGTCAATTGATTGTGACGTCATGGTAACAATGATACCACAATGGTCTGCAAAGCATTGTGATGCAATTTCTTGATCTCACCCAAGCGATTTCTCCCGTGGGAGCCATTTTTGGATGATAAAGTACATTATTTCATGTAACATATTAAGTTATTGAAATCTAAAAATTGATTTGCGATATCGATAACCATTTCATGATACAATCAAATCAAATTTGAGATATAGGTTCATTCTTTGGTATCCATAAATGACGTATTAATATCAAATAAGGAATAAATAGTAAAAAGGCGCCCTGTATATTGTTCTTTGTGGATTGCATCACGTTATAGTGTTAATTGCTAGTCTTTCTACTGCACTTTGATTCAGTACCCCGAACGCTTCACCCGTTGTTTTCAGACGTGCCATTCTGACAAATAAGTCAGATGTGACAGTTATCACAATCTCATCGGTTATAAAGATTTGAGTTATAAGAGCGAGTGGAGCCGAGTAAGCTTATGCCTACACAGTTATGTGAGCACCAATTAGATAACCCTACCGACAGGGTGGGGGTGGTGGTTCAAAGCGAAACGGACAAACCTGTTTGTTGTCTAATATATGCTAGGCGGCGCCTTTGATCTTGCCTCCAACCATGCATGTAGTATAAGTAAACAATGATCAGGATGGCCTGGAAATAAACACGATTCTTTCTTGTTGCATATCAAGGCACCAATTCATTGGTCATGAAACTGTATATGCGTCAGTGCGGTTTATCAACACATGTATAACGCATATTCACGCTTGGTGTGGCAGACTGAAATTGAACATTATGATAGCGTCAGCAGGGACAATAGAGGTCACAAGACATATTTTTATTTGCCTTTCTGGCCACCGACCGTGGCATAGGAACATCATACATTAATATGTTTAAGTTACATGGGCAGCAGGCAAGATTATTTACAGCGATACAGTGCAAATATTGTCTTCAATATAACGGACGTGACATTTAAACTTACTCACAGACAATATATTTTTCGCGAGAGTGAAGCACAATTTTATTAAAGGTTTATATACAATTTGATAAACTATCATAATGTGAATATCAAAATGCATCATCACTTGTCAAGTTTACTAACAAGTCACCAGTTGGAATATGTCATAGATAAACAAGGATTCTAGCTAAGTTTGAACGTCTTTGACACAGAGATTTATATCCCACTTTGCTAGCACACTGCAGAGTGAGCGAGAATGGTTTTGCGCCGCTTTTAGCAGTTACTGTGTTAATACAAGCACTGAAGACATGCCAAAAACGCTCACAGTAGTTAGTGAGTAAACTCAATTGAGGATTTTACAAGTATCCATCAAAACCGAGGAAAGCTTACATGTGAATAAACTCAGTTCACTGAAATTTAAGGCACTTGCTGTTACCAGTTAACAAGTTAGTATACTGAACAACAAAAGTTCCTGTGAAATTGAATAAGATTTAATGCAAAGTTATGTGTTTTGCCAAATCTGAAACACTTTCGGTTTGCAACAGATAAAAGACTCCTGTAAATGTTCAAATGGTTTAATTTGCCATACTGACTTCGGAAAATTCGTGATTTCATGAAACCAAACATGAACAAGCCAAAATATTAGTTTACAAATCAATAGCTTGTGTGTCCTCCTTTGGTTGCGATGAAAGCAACACATCTTCGTCTCATGGAATGGACCAGGCGTTGCACAAAGTCCTGTGGGATATATGCTGGAGCATGTTTCGAAATAACTTGAGTGTCTGTGGAACACGTGGTTGACGTCGAAGGCGCCGATCCATCTTATCCCACAAGTGCTTGATTGGTGAAAAGTCAGGGGAGCGAACCGACCAGGGTATGACATTCACGTTGTTTTGTTGAAGTCGAGCAATATGAGGCCGGGAATATATAACAGGGCCGTCGCGGTAGTGATGTTCATTGAGATTTCCCTCTACCACTATCAAACGGGTCCTCTGTCTTGCTGTAATCCCACCCCATACCATAACGCTGCCGCCCCGGAACCGATCTTCTTCCAAGACACAATGATTGACGTAACGTTCACCCCGACGTCGGGACACTCGAATCCGTCCATCGCTGTGGCTGAGGTGAAAACGAAACTCGTCAGTGAATAGAACTTGTACCCAACTGCATGGCCGTCCAGCGTAGACGCTGTCTGCACCACTGTAGACGTGCTTGACGGTTGTTTCCTGTCAAAATTGGACGTCTGGCGGGTCTTCTGGCGACAATCCCTGCACATCTGAGGCGACGACGTATGTTTTGTGAAGATAGTCGTCGAAGGTCAGGGATGCTTCTTGCAGTCACTGTTGCTGGCTGGAATCGATTTCGTAGGCGTGTTGTTCGAATCCAGTTGTCTTGTCGATTATTGGCTACGAGTGGCCTGCCACTCAGAGGATGGTCTCTGACTGCATTTGTTTGTTGTCAACGTTGCAACAAACACCAAATGATGTTTTTGTGGACATTAAATTGTCTTGCAACATCACGTTGACTCAATCCTGCTACAAGCATACCAATGGCTCGCAGACGCTCGTTTTCGGACAGGCGTGGCATTTCGTAATGTTGAATAATTGTGTAGTTTTGTTGTTTTTCTGAGTGGTTGTGCAAATGGGAAATGCATGGGCGTAAAGTCAACTTTTGCAAGGAAAACATGCTTTTCTGTAGCAGTGTGACTTGATTCCATAAATGTAATACAATACTGAAAAACAAACTTTACTTATTTGAAAAATACATTTAAATATTGGTGTCACAGGAACTTTTGTTGTTGAGTATATATAAATACAGGAAACGTTAAACAACTTCATTGTAAATAGACACATGTACCTGTCAATGGCGTGGTGTAGCCTTGTATATCAAGGTTTTGAATACGAGTGAAACAAAGACGAGGTGCCAGCAAACACTGGAAATGCTTTATGTTGCATGTCAATCAACACCTCCAGTTATCGTTTCACGATCCCAAGTCTTGCGTATAACCATTGTCCTGACCAGGTTGAGTGACCTCCTTCCTTCAAGGTAAAAGGATTATCCACACAAAGAAAGGATTAAAAGCCTAAAGATATCCTAACCACATGGTATCAATATTTCCTTTTATGGTAAACTGTCACCTTTGGTATCCCCAGTATCCCAAGCAATACTCACTGTTGTCATTGGGTAAATGTAAAAATCACAAACCATAACGATAGTCTGTCTACATGGTCACATCCGGTCATTGTGAAGATCTAAAACTCTATCATAACTGAGACAACATGGCTATTCATATTCATTTCCAATATCCTCTTAGAATTAGTGATAAATGTTAGTCCCACACAAAATTTTCTCTTAATAATTCTTACAAAATACCAAACAGAAAATGGGGTTATGGGGAAATGGGACATATTCCTACGTGACATAACAAGCCCGAGTGGTGGTGACTGTTCTTAATTGTACTATCTAAAGCAAGAAATTGGCGAACGATAATCGTTATATTTAATATAGAGAAACTCACTCGAGTGTCTTGTAATATCAAATATATCAACACGAGTTGATAAAAGTCGAAAAATACCGAGTTTTGCCGAAGATTTTGGCCACTTTTATCAATGAGTGTTGATATATTTGATATCAAAAGACACTCGTGTGAGATTTTATTTATCATCCAACATCATTCTTCAAACTTTGTCAGTTTGTAGACAGTAATAAGCAGTGTCTTAAGTGTAAAAAGTACTGCTAATAGCTTCAGTAGCAGGGCCATTATTGATGTCATTTGATTGTGACGCCATGGTAACCAGTGATGTCACAATGGTATGCGAAGCATGTGATGGAATTTCATTGCAGCGGTATCTACAGTGTAGATATCGCTTGATCTCTTCCAAGCGATGTCTCCTTTGGGAGCCAGTTTTGGATGATAAATAGCGTTTATCGTTCGCCAATTTCTTGCTATTATTTGCAATCACCTGGAATAACTCAGGTGGGCAAAACTTAAAACGAATATGTCTGCAGATTATCATATCATATTAAGAAAAACGGGGAGTATCAACTGTAATGGGCAGTTTTGTACATATTTTCTACACGATTGTAAATTCAACATCATTCAATAATGAGTAAAATGTGTATTCACTGACATGTTACATTTCCAGAAGGGAACCATAGTAGATCGATTGTGTAGATGCCTGTTATCGTTTCAAATTCAAAGTCAATAAAGGTCTTTAATACAATCCAAATAAAGCCATTGGCAAAACATATACGTGATGAAAGGTATTATTGGAATTAAGGCAATCTTTAGGATATAGTTGTAGTATGTCGAAAGTCAAATATTCTGAAAAGAGAACATTTTATTTATGTTATATAACTCATGGATATCGGGTACGTTTGTAATTTGCTTCAAGAATGGTCGCATACTACGTTTTCAAAACGTCCGTTTGAATGAAATAATGCTATGAATAATAGACTGAAACCGAAACCTTTAACTAAGCCCATGGGATTGTGTTGTACCTTTTTCTAAAATGGCGATTGTTCTCGTCGTCCTTTCAGTTTAGGTCAAGACGTTGTTACATAAATCATGAATGCCATTGTAACCTGATGTAGAGTTGTAATTTGCTCCAAGAATGGCCGTATACTACAATAGGTTGGAACAAATGCTGAAACTAATAGTTTGAAACCGAGTTACCCTTTAACTAAAACCATGGGATACATGATAGTATGATAGTATGTACACATTGTCTTGAACGTCTACAGTGAATAGTTACCATGTATTTTACTAGGAGGAGATGCTGTTGGAGGACCCTACGTACGTGTTTTACACGGGTATTTCACACAGGGACTGGCGTTGCCAATCACAATAATAGCCCCTGTACTTCAAATTATGTAAGTATCCACAATTCCCAGGGAAAGTGCCAATTTCTCCAGGGATGTAGGTCGAGCCGTCAGTCCAGATTTTGGAGTCACCAACAGATTTCAGACCAATATGTGCTGCAAAAAAGAGGTGCATCTTTCACAATCAGATTAACAAAACACCTCAAAATGAAATGCCTCAATGTAACATGGTGATTTGGTGAGGGGCATTTTCAAATCTCTTGATTATCAAAATTATTTAGAAGAGATGAACACTTTGAACAAACAAATACTTTATATAGAGTGAGGCTATGGGGGTTCATCATGACATAGACTGAGAAGTTGGACAGGTTAAACAGGAAAGAGAGGTGGTAAAACCTGTTTTTAAACTAGTTCAATGTGTTTCCTTTATCTAACTTGCAATCGCGTCTAAAAATGACATGAAGTACTTACGAGGTAGGGAACGTGGCACTTGAGCCAGAATGTAGGCGTGTTTCTCGTCTGTGTTGAGGATGATAAGGCGGCCACCTTCACTCTCACATCGGTCCTGACTGGCAGTCCAATTCATCTTGCTCAGGTAAAGCTTGAAACACAGGCGTGGGGACAGGACTGACGTGTAGCCTTGAGACACAGGGCACGGGTCTGGGTCTGGCAGAGCTGAAGATAGAGACAGTGCTGGATCACAACTGATGACTATATAAGGTATGGATTAGCAACGTAATTACAATTGTAGCCACAATGTGTGATATTCCCCTTCCAATAGAGGTTGAAAATCAGCCATGGTGAGGTGAAAGTTAACGAACGATGAAAGAGGGCAAGTGATAGGCATAAATATGCTGGCATGTCATGCAGGGCCATTGCAAGACAAATGGGTCGTCATCACAGTGTTATCACTTGTTTGATTGGCAAACATGGTCAAACCAATGATGTCGATGGCAGGCATAGATCTGGTAGGCCAAGAAAGACCTCTAACAGAGAGGATAGACGTATTTTCAGGATAGTCAGACGAAATCCATTTGCCACTTCAACAGATTTAAGACTGCAGTGTGATTACCCATCAGAGACTCTCGACGATGACCTTAAGGCGTCGCCTCAGAGCAGCTGGTTATAACGCCAGAAGATCAGTAAAACGTAAAACGACTGAGAGGCACAGGCGGAATCGTCTGATATGGTGCGTGCCTGTAGTCGATGGAACTTGGCCAACTGGAGAAGGATCCATTGGTCTGACGAGTGTCGAATGCTGCTACGAACTGTTGATGGTCGAATACGTGTTTGGAGGGAACGTAACACTCGTTTTGCACCAAGGAACACCTAGAAGACTTTAGCATGTGGCGGGGGGTCTGTCATGATATGGGGTTGTCTTTCCTTCAGCTGCAAACATTCGATGGTGACAATTCGTGGAAACCTGAATGGCCAACAATACCAAGATGCCGTTCTTCGTCCAGTGGTAGTCCCTCATTTTGACAACCATCCTCTTCAAACAAGACCTCTTTACATGGACAACTGCTAGACCACACAGACCTCGGGCCATTCTTGGCCAGAAAATCAGACATCGTGATCCCCCACTTCAAAATCATGCTGGACTTGAAACCGAACTTCATGAAGAATGGATCCGTTTGCCTCAGAAAAGCATTCAACGACTTATGAGTATGAGGCGTAGGGTTGAAGCTGTGGTCAATGTCCGTGGATCATACACACGTTACTGACGTTTCTGTCTTGCAATAGACACTGCACTCCCTAGGGTGTCTATGTGACACCTGATATGGTCTGCTAATATCATGACAGTTACATGACAAAAAAAAGTTTTTTCAATGTTTTCTAATCCTTCAATTTCTGGTCTTCGGTAAAATTCCTTTCTGCTCATATTCTTTTGGAACACAAGATAAACTTGCTTTGGGACAACTTTTGCATCACATGAGGTTTACATATACATCTCGTTATAATAGTCATCACTACGTGCCAAAAGTAACAGCTCACAAATATGGTGGGTGGCGCTTAATATTTGTGCATGTGTATATTTGGACAATGATTAGTTCTCAGGAAAGTAGTACTATTTAATGTCAGCAGTGGTGAGGAAGTCATTTTTTTAGATGCCCGAATTATAAGTAGACTTCTGAAATAGCATGGATGGATGTCAAGCGTTATAGAAACATGTGGAATATTTTGTGATGTTCAAGTGATCCTGGACTGGTCTGGAACTATGTAGAAAGTGTTTGAAGCTTACACAGTGCAAGATCAAGACTGATAACTACGTATGAATGAGCAGCTTCATTACAATTGTAGCTATATGTTTAAGAAGCACTTGGCGATAAATACTATCATGTACAGGATCCCTGGTTTCATTGTTATTTGATAGTTATTCATAAACACACGCCAATAGTACAGTCTGAATCGTACACTGGCTCAGTAGTTCACCTGGGTTGAGAAATAAGTCAATTCAACCTTATTTTTCTGACAAACACAGCTGACTTTTTTTGTGAAGTAGTTGCCAGGGAAAAGAAAGACAAACGTGGTATGTTTTCAAGTTCGTTTGTGACAATGGTGTTGAATGCCAATCATGACAGCCTAAACGAACTTGAATTAATTATCATTGTTGCAATTCACGCAACATGGGCGCAACAATATGGCTACAATAATTATGGCAAACCCTTTGCCTATTTTGAATAGCTAACGTTACTCAAGGAAACTTTCATCTAAATAGGTCTTGCAGTGAACGTTGACCTCTGATCGACGGACAATCAGACAATTGAATGGCAAACAACTCACAATGACAAAAGATTAATTGACATTCAAGTGACCTGAAAAACATCTGACCATACATAAACTAAAGTCTGATATTTCTAACCTCCTTGCTGAAGGAAACTTCTGGCGCCGGGAAGGGAAACACTCGAGGGAGACAGGGATGATCTGTAGATGGAGCACTGATCACCATGATGCATCATAGCAACACATGCCTCATCCCTGGCACAGACGGTGGTACAGTCAGGCATACTCTTCGACTGGTTGATGCTGGTTGGTGTCTCACTCGCTCTAATGTTGTCCAGAGGGATAAGTCTTGCATACACATGTCTGGAAACCTCAGAGTTCTTTGAGAACACCGCTTGAAAAAAGAGGAATAGAAGTATCGGCAGAATCATTCTTTCGCCTCTTCTTCAGTTATAATCATTAGTGACTGAGTGACACTACTTCCTGGCGCTGCAACATATACTCTTATAATACACAACCTAACTATTGATCAGCTGTATGGGCCAATCACGAGATCGTGGATTAATGCACGAGTGGCTTACGCTCAACTACCGCGACATCACTGGGGACTGTCCTCCCACATTAAACTCAAGTACTCACTTGATAATATTTACTGGCTTGTATATGGAATGCGTACTTTCACACAGACAGAAGAATTGATAACTTTAGTTAATCTGTTAGGCAACAATTACAGTGAATAGTAAATCGTACAAGCATGACGTTTCAATTGTTTTTCTACAATGAGCCAATCGATGAAATCAATGATTGACTTTCCGTTAACTCTTAAATAATGTACAACCTTCTTAATGGAACAATGGTTTCTCGCAACAAAAGTGATTATAGAAGGAAACTTTAGTAAATTCCCATACACTCACAAACACTAATTAGTTATTTGTTTGAAATTAGCTTCAAGTCACGTTTGAGATCTTTGTTTCCATCATGCTTGGATTATTTTCAATTTTTCCCAAGGATTTGATACTGAAACGTGTATGGAGGAACCCGAATGGCCCATGATACCCATGGGATAAGTTGTGATTCACATCAGTAACATTTCATTGATTTCGTGCTTTTACCGTGTTAGGCAATTATAATAATGACCTGTTCTGTCATCACAATGCAATAGCTAGCAATCGAACCTGGGTCTTCAGTGTGACGAGCGAACGCTTTAACCATCAGGCTACCCCATTTGGTGATATTGAGGCGTTTAGTTTAACGTATGTGTGGTTCTTAAACGGACCTACACAAGTAAGCTTTAAGATGTTATTTTAAACCCCGTATAGCAGCCTTATGTGATATGACATGTTGTCTTAATTGTCATCTTTTTCTTGTTTGTCATTTATGCAATTGCTTTTATTTTTATTTTTTAAATTTTATGTCCAATTTTATGAGGTATGTGAATGTAGGTAACTTGTAAACATCGGACATAGGACTTGTTGTGCTGCTTCTCTTGTGACTTTAGAAAGCTAGACTGTCATGAAAATGATCCCAAGGATAATCTCTGGAAACGGAAATGCACCATATTTTAGAAACTGACTCCTCTCGTGAGTGCCTGCGGCCTTTTCACACCATACTGTATTCATCTTCCACGCAGAGAGAGAAAGGACAGAAGGGGTATTAGTGGGAAGAACAAGAAAAGGTTGAGAGAGAACGGTTGATAGCATTATTTGCCCTCCGCACAAATCTGGCAGCAACCTTGACACAATCAACTTTTCAGGAATCACTTTGTTCAACTCCCTGTGAGGAATTGTGTCTTCCGTGGCAAACAATTATTTGTAACATTGGTTTGACAAAAACACTATTTATTAGAAACACAGGCTAAACTTATTCAACATAACTTTACCACTGACCAGATATTTACCTTGAAAGCTATCATCAACAGATATTAATCAAAGAAAAATAGAAGGTTTTGTTGTCATTTTATTGACTTCTCCAAAGCCTTTGACAATATTAAATAATTGAATATTGTCCAAGAGCCTCTTAACCGTTGGTGTTAAAGCTAAATTCTGTTTGATGTTAACATGTATCTTTATGAGCTTGTGCGATAATTCTGGATCATATCAAATGTGACATTGGCACCCATCAAGGATATATCCTGAGATGATTTTCACCATCTTCATCAACAAAGTTTGCTAAAAGGTTGGTAAAGGAAGGTTAGAAAGGTATTTTTTTATTTCCTCATTTAATGTTGTGTTCCTTCATTATTTGAAGATGATGTTCCTAACTTTGCAATTTTATGATTTGTAAATTGTATTATGTCATTCAAGGGGAAATAGTCCCACTGTGTAGGCTCGTCCAAAATGCTTCGGCCTTTATATGAACTGGTGCACGATCAGCGAAAGAAATAACCAGAAGCATACTCATATTAAGTATTGTTGGGCGTTAAAATTGCAGGTCATATGTGTTTTGTGCGATAATGGAGAAATTATAAAAAATGCGATAATGATAATAATTAAAAAGCTGAATATATTTCCAAGACATTTGATTGGTTAACTAATCAACTCTTTTGCACAAAAACCGAAACTGAATTGGGCCACTACCACCTACTGGACTATTGTTTATTGGCTGACTGGTAATGGAGTGAATGAGAGAGTTGGGTCGAACGCCGCTTTGAACAATCCTGAAGTTACATTACGGCGTGTCAGCTTGATGTGGGAGGAAAGGCCGAAACGATTCAGGTTTAATATTAGAAGTTGATGGGTATGGTACTGACAAAGCCAGAATCAATCCGGGCGATCGTAGATATCTTGTGTGCGCACAGAACGAAGTGTGACTATTTCAACATTGATAAACTCAGTGGCCAAACGTGGGAGAGATATGACAATCGGTATTGGGAGAAAAGGTACAGTCAATCGACGTGGACATTCTGAAAATATCTGGGAAATGAGAAACTTAACACCCCTACTCATAAAATGGACTTGTGCGACATTGTGTTAATACCGCTAAATATGTTTAAATCTTGTACAAAATATAAATATTCTTAAAGTGGCTGTACATCTCATAAGAGAAATAAACGACTCGTGGTCATTGTTTTAGAACAATAAAACACTGCAGTGATACAAATCAAAGAAAGGATGTGCCATGCATTGTTTATTCTGCGGTTTATTGTACGATAAATAAACTGCCCCTCATCGTTTATGCCTATAAATAAATATATAAATATACAAATATATGCATGCGTTAATGAGGTATAAACGTTGATCAAGGTGGTGGAGGATGCTTTTGTGTCGCAATTCACAATATTTCAAGATGAGAAAAAGAACAATGTATTATTGTAATTACTCCACCAAATATTCCTAAATTGCGACTGTAAAACACAACTGTTATCAGACAGTTCATAGTTAAGACTAGAGTATACATAATTGATACACTATCCATACAGTGGCATCATTGGCCAAATCGACTGTGGCGCCGCAATTGGCTGAACAGGGTTACGACCCTCAAACTTTCCAGGAACCTACTTGTTTCAAGGTTTACCAACACCACGTGGTCGTGGGTTTTACCAAAGAGGTGGGGTGATACAGAAATGACGTTGGAACTGAAGCTGGAATGTGAGCTTGAAAAAAAAGTTGGATCGAATGATTGAGGGAGGCTGGGCAATGGCTAAATATGAGGATGAGGTGATTGTAGCCATCACGATTGCTTTACACATACGCGGGTGGGAGAATGTATCGATGTGTTATTTAACGGAACAGCAAGCGCAGGTAGACAAGCTACGTTACCATCGATCGTGTGTATGGCGATACCTAGCTGTTGTCTTATGGACCGGGGAGGGGTATGGGCATTATAATGTCCCAAGAAATATCAACACAATAGAACTTCTGTCTCTGGAAAAGGTCTTAAACCTGCATTCTTTCAGGGTTTCGGTTCGCTTTTATATATGGATATTGCCATGTGGATTTATATTTAAGATTTTTTTTATTTCTAGAATACGTATTGCTTGCAAAATAATTGTTATTTTTAAATTAGGTGTGCCATATTGTATGTGTATCTTCTATTTGTCGTGTACGCGTTTCATTACTTTGGGGTTTAGTGGTTCACAAATATTAGATATCTCAAATATCAATGTCCATAATTTCTGTCATAATCCGATGATTATTGGTTCGAACATTTAAATATAAAAAATGAAAAATATATGGAGACAAATAATTCTTTGACCATTTCAAAATATCAGTTATGGAAACTGCTACACCAATTTGGTTTCCGTTACAAAAAAAAAGGCTCTAAAAATACTGCTGGTATAGAAATGAGTGTCAACCAAGCGAAGTGCCATATCAAATCGGCCATCGACTCAGTTTGTAAAGGTGAGGCTATATGAACGACAACTGCATCGAGTTTATGTGAAGAGTGCGGAGAAGATCAGCCACCCTGTAGAGCCTTTCACTTGGATGAAGTCGACTGTTCTGAAAAGCTCAAGGCTCTCTGTTTGCTGCTCAGGTTCAGTCACTTCCCATTCGAAAACGTCAACATGTCAGTTTGCATCAAAATGTAAATATGAAATGTTGATTATGTAATGTCTGTCCATACATTATCAGTGGATGCCCAGCTTTGGCACAAACACAGTATCTTAAGCTACATGATGGTTTAGCTCGATCCTTTTATTACCGTCTTTGCAATCCTTGCTGTTTTGACACAGAGGTCCGTCCATGGTATGACCCAGAAGATGTAGAGGGCGTCATGGAAAATGATAAATACAACATTCTATGAACAGGCCTCAGACGTATCCAGGCTAACAAACCTGATCTTAATGTGGGAGGAAAGCCCGAAGTGATGCAGGTCTCCGACGTTTGCCACTTCGGTGACACCCACGAGCACAGGTATGGTGCTGACAAACCTAGAAACATAATTGGAGCGAACCGGGATTCGAACCCACAATCATAGGTTTCTGGCGTGCCCAAGGGACACAACTCTGCACAGCGAATCGTGGCGCCTTAGACGACTGGGGCATACGTGCCCCCCCCCCCCCCCCCCCCCCCCAAAGGAGTATGTATAGTAAGTAGACATGGCTTTTCTGTTGAAAGCCGAAATCATGACTTGTGTTCAAAGGACATTTCAACTTGAGTCTCACTTCAAATATTTGCAGGGGGTTAAGTTATCATCACTAATTTGGTGTCGTCACGACAGCGATCTATAGCCCGAAATTTATGTAGTTTTTATGTTCTCAAAGTAGTTTTAAAAGTAGAATATGTGATAAAGTACTAAAGTACTTACGGAAATGAAAAAAAAATGTTTTTTCGACCTCAGATCTTAAATTATTGCAGTTAATATACAAAATATGTAAATATTCAAACAACTAAATTAGTACTAATTGGGCCGTGGCACAAATACAGCGTTTCAAATGTTTTTATGCCTTTTTACACATAAAAGTGTGTAAAAATGTGAATATAACAGACTATTGTGAAACAGGGTATAACCAGGTGTAAGTAGATCAAGGTGACCTATGACACCTTGACGACAGGTGAGAACAGGTGCATAATGCCTATAATCTGTTTCTGCTATGTCAGTTTGGACTTAGTTTTATTTTTGAATGTTGAAAGTGCCGACAAATTACCTCCTGTAAAGTACATTTTGTATTGTTCACTGAGATCAAACTAGCAAATCCAGACTAGTACTTTTCGAGTTGTTTTGTTATTTCGTATTTACAGCTACGTAACACTATGTGTCGATTTTTAAATTGAGAAAAACAGTTTTTTTTCCATTCCCGTGACTACTTTAGCTATTACATTGTAATGACAGAACAGGTCTTCATGTAATTTCATTGTTTTCATGCTGAAGTCACGAAATCGATGACATGTTACTGATTTGAACTTGAATGGTAACTCCCGACGTTTTCCCCTGGCTGTTATGATAATCATGGGATACTGCTGATGCTCCATACCCGTTTCAATGTCGAACCCGTGGGAAATAATGGAAATAAACCCACCCAAACGTATTTTGAAGCTAATATTCCACATAAATAACTAATGACTGTCAGTGAGTGTATTTACTCAGGTTTCCTTCTAGCATCCTTTGTGTTTGTGATACGCACCTGTGTTGTGTCATTTTACCGAAGAAGGTTTCCTCTGCACACAAAGAGCCTAGACTTTGTATGGTGTTGAGTAGTCAGTGTTTTTTTGTATCACGCACTTACGACTAATATGTGAGCGTTCTTGCTTCAACATTGTGTGGATTTAATAAAGAAACTTATATTGAAGCGTATGCTCCTAGAATACAAGTTCTTGCTCTCAGAAATCCTGGCCATATAAACAACAGGTTTGAAAACAAATTCCTCGTTAGCGAATGCAAGAACTTCTTTCTGCGAGAAACCATTATTCAAATACAGAGGTAGCGCCTTAATGACGATGGTGAGCCAATCATTGGATTTATCGATTGACTCGTTGTTGAAACGATGTAGGGGGTGAAAGAAAGATGAAAGGTAATTGAAGCTTCATGTTTGTATTTACTGGTCACTATTTCACTCATGGTGTAACGTAATCATGAAATGAGAGGTGGTTGTGGCATATCCTGCGACTGAAACCATCTATAACACGTTTTTATTATCGATTCTTCTGTCTGGACATGTTTGCAAGAATGCATTCGTACTAATATTTATTTAAGCTGTCTATTCATATCTGTCTTCTCAAATTACACTTGTGTGAAAGTACGTATTCCATATACGAGTCTTAGCGGGTTACCTTCTCCAGATTCCTTATATCAAGTCTAGTCAGCCAAATGTGGAAGTGAAGTCCAAAGACTGGCTATAACAGTGTGTATGCTACTCATGCATTTACGTACGATCCCATACAACTGTACTTATGTGGGAAGGGCGTGTATCATAAGAGTGTTTGTTGCAGCGCTGGGAAGTAGTGTTTCAGGAAAACCGTCACTGGCCACACAAAGTTAGGTTACACAGTTACTTTTGATTCTTACTGAAGTAGAGGGGAAAGAATGATTCTGATGACACTTCTATTCCTCCTCTTTCAAGTGGTGTTCTGAAAGAACTCTGTGGTTTCCAGACATGTGTATGCAAGACTCATCCCTCTGGACAACCTTAGAGCGAGTGAGACACCAACCAGCATCAACCATTCGGAGAGTATGCCTGACTGTACCACCGTCTGTGTAAGGGATGAGGCCTGTGTTGCTGTAATGCATCATGGTGATCAGTGCTCCATCAACCGATCATCCCTGTCTCCCTCGGGTGTTTCCCTCCGTTGCGCCAGGAGTTTCATCAAGCAAGGAGGTTAGAAATAATAGACTTAAGTTTACGTTTAGAGATGTTTTGTTTTTTAAGTTTTGTTTCTTTTAGTGATCCTTTTTCACTGCGCGTTGTTTGCCAACCGATTGTTTGCTTGCCCGTCGATCCGAGGTTAACTTTCACTGCAAGGTCTATTGAGATGAACGTTTGCTTGAGTAACGACAGTTATTCAAAATACAACAATTACGTAATTCAATGCGGAAGTGTTTTCTTTTGTCCAAGTCTACAAACGTGAACGTTGTTGAACGAACCGAATACTGATAAATGTTTATATAAATAAGTAATTTATAACATATATCTAACTATCGAACTTTTCGCCACATGTCTTGGGTGACATAGTAACTATCAACTTTGATGATTAATAGTTTGTGTGCAGCATGGAAATTACATCTAGTGACTAATACTGTGCTGATCGAAGTTCATTCTTAATAATGTGGTTGACGTGCATTTATTCCAATTCCAGATATTAAAAAATGCAATGTCGTTTGTGGTCAACACTTCAGAGAGGAGAAAAGAAAAAAACAATCTGTAAAACACGCTTGACACCAGGTACTTCTTTCAATGTTAAATCTTGATAACCATCCAATTTAATTTGATAGGCTAGAACTATGTGTGTGCTATGTTTCCGAAGTTGTGTCTGTTCCAAACATACATATTTTAATGATTAAACCTTAATGATATTAAAGTTTCTTTTTAAAATCATGCACACATGAATTTGTTTTATATGTTAGTGAAGTATAAAATATTCTACTGATACTTTATAGGTACTGTGCCCTCTATTTTCGCATGGTCCAACCCCACCCCACAGCGGAAAGGTCCAAAGGTCACACCTGCATTCCAGCCAGTCCAGGAAACGTTTAGCAGAAGTCCTCACAGATGGGTAATTATATAATATATATGGATAATATTACCAATCATGTTTATATTACAGACAAAACATACCAATGGGCACAGATGAAGCAGCAGATGATGTTGACCAGGTTGATCAGCTTGATAAACTACACAGAAAACTCAATGAAAAGGAAGAAGCACTTTGCAAGAAAGAAGAGGAATGTTGTGAACTTAATAAAAAACATGTAGAACTTAAAGATAAGATATATCTTGAAAAGTTTGGAGTTAACCGTTTTAGCACTGATAATTATTTGATACGATTCTACACTGGTTTTCGAACATATGCTCTTTTTGTGCATTTTTTTCTTTCATTCAGCCCAGTGTCTCCCACATGCAAAGTGAAATTGTATCTCTTGCTGGAAGACAAAGGTCAATGCTGCTCAGACATGTAGATGAGGTTTTTTTATGTAGACTGAGAGCTGGTCTACTAGAACTGGATTTGTCTGTACGTTTTAACACCAATATAAGTACAGTGAGTAGAAAATTGATGACATGGGCTAATTTTCTGTACATATACTGGGTAGCATGCCCATATGGCCCTCTAGGGTTTTAATTGATAGATATATGCCTTCATGTTTCATATTAACTTACCCATCTTCAAAAGTAATTGCACAGAAATTAAAACACAGTACCCTTCCTCTATGAATCTAAACTCTAAAACTTATTCACGTTATAGACTTCAAATACATTGCTTCACACGGTGCAGTCATTTTTGTATCTTGTTAAGAAACGGGGTGTATGTCTGATGTTGGAATTGTTCAGTTGAGTGGAATATCAGATCTACTGGAGCCTGGTCATAGTGTCATGGCTGACAAGGGATTTACTATAGGCCAAAAGGTAAGTGAAATCAATGTTGCTCTCAACATCCTACCATTCTTACATTTACATGGTCAGTTTAGTAAGAGCGAGGTTGAACAAACAGAAATGATTGCCTCCCTCCGTATCCATGTTGAGCAAGTCAGCCGCACAGTAAGAGCATCGACAGCATTTTTCCCCTTAATCTTGTTGGATCCATCAACCAACTTTGGACAGTAGGTGCTCTTCTTACCAACTATGATGGTTCACTTATACAAGATAGGTTAAAATAGCATCAATTGCGACTTGTATACAGCACCATAAAACTGTAAAATAACTACAAACTCAGAATTAAAAGATTTTTTATATTATTATTATTATTATTATTATTATTATTATTATTATTATTATTATTTCAAAATACATTGTAATGTGTAAATAATTCAAGAAAGTTTGTACATGTCTCAAACAGTGTTAGCAGTTAAAAAAGCACACTGTTCACCAGAATTATATTAAAGATCCTTGAAGATCCAGGTTAGAATAGGTCTTCAGCAACCCATTCATGCTGATTGGGAGGGCAGACTCGCTGACTTGGGTGATGCATGTCATCGTATCCCAATTGCATAGATCGATGCTGATGATTTCAATAACTGGATCGTCTGGGCCAGACTTGATTATTTTCAGACCGCCGTCATCTAGCTGTGAATATTGCTGAGTGCGGCATTAAACAACAAATGAACCATAATTAAAACTTGGTTCAAATCTGGACAAACTGGAATAGTGTTCTTACTGACATGACAAACATGAGGTTACTGTGTTGTACAATCCTGAATTCTGCTTCATTACATTGAATTATCTACAATAGTTCAGTATCCTTATGTCAATATAAATGTCGACACGTGAAGATACGTGTTAAAATAGGTCTTCAGCAACCCATACTTGCCGTAAACGGTGACTATGCTTGTCGTAAGATGCGACTAATGGGATAGGGTGGTCAGACTCGCTGACTTGGGTGATGCATGTCGTCAGTCCCAATTATGTGCACACAGATCGATGTTGATGATGTCAATCACTGGATTGTCCGGTCCAGACTATTATCTACAGACCACCGTCATGTCGCTGGAATATTGCTGAGTGCTGCGTTAAACAACAAACGAGCATCATAAAGGTCAGTACCCCTGTACTTATTAGACCCTTGGACCATAATTTTAGTTTCTATACCAGTATATCTTTGACTGATACTAAACGTCTATATCACTCAATTTGCAACTGTTGATGAACATGTTGAATAGATGACAAGTATATTAAAAATTATTATTCCACATGAGCTATCAAGGGAAAATCAGACTGGATCATCTGTCTTGGATCCTTATGGTTTTGAATACACACACCTGTAGACAAATTTTGTGTTTCATAGAAATATTTTTTGCAAAAGTAAATAAAAAGTGTAAGTCATCCCTCTACATTTTTATGAAAATACTTGGATGATAATCTAGTCATTATATTAAGTCATTGTGGTCAAATGATCATGAAAACAAACTTATGTTGACTGACCTTATCTTGTTCTTTATGTTTCAGTTTTATGGTGATTCTAGTATTACTATGGGAAACTGTAAAATAACTGCAGAGGAAAGATAATTGATTATTCCTTGTTAATTTTGTATAAATTAATTAAGGTGATACTCATAAAAGAAAGCATCTAAATTAGCTTGAAGTTTAGACCACGTTTCAGAATTAAATATTACTCTTTCCAAATGGGTTTCCTGCTGAGACCAAACAAACAATATTGCATCCCCCACATGAATTGTTTAAACCGGTTTATGTTTTCTTTGTATTTTATGAAATAACAACAGCAGATGACACTGCATTTGAAACACATTGTGCAGAACATTTTGTTGGGAGTAATCCAGTCTGAATGCTAATGCCCTGAGGATGTAGCTCGCCCACAAAAGCCGTATACAAGGAAACTAACTGCAGTTAGATATTGTGACATTTTCACAACAGAGACTAAATCATATTGTTTAAAAATGGTTGTTACCTGAGGCAAAGTTGTTCCACACTACTCTGACAACCAAGGGCTTGTGATCTGAGAAGAAACATTCCAGAGTTCCTGCTTAAACCTGAAAAGTTCCTCGAGTATAGACATGGTCTATTGTACATCAATAATCAGTTGCCTTTTATGAGCTGTTGAAAACCGTACTGTGACATATACTGGTCTACATGTTTAGCATCAGAATTCTGTGTGTTGTCACTAATGTCAATGTTCAGCTCTCCCACACGTAAGCATTGTGTTGTTGATATGTTGTGAACTTGTTGCAGAGCACCAAGAAGAGAAGAAACTGGTGTCTTTGGAGGTTTGTAGACTGTGTAGATCATGAGGTTTGGGACAGGGCTTGCAAGATGAAAGACTGATAGTTCTATGCCATCTACATTCATAAACTTAGGACTGTCTGATTTCTGTTTCACAGAATTTCTGATGTAGACAGGAGTACCATGTGGAGGCCTGTAAGTCTGATGTGAGTCATTCCTTGACAAGGTGAAACCTTCAATTTTGTACTGTTCATTTGAATCTTTATCACAAAGGTGAGTTTCAAGAAAGATGTTCATGCTAGCTTCTTTGACATTGTAATCCTTGCAAACATCTTCATAGTGCTTATGGAGTGAACGTGCATTCAAGAAATATATTGTGAATGTTGACACATCTGACTTGTATACACTCTACAAATTGCAATGTACTTTCCAAATAGCATTCCTTTCTGAGCCTTTCAATTTCATTCATGACAGTTCCACAGGTGTAAACCTTAAAATGGTAGTAACTCTGCTCAAAGCCACATAATGAAGATGGTCTTGAGCTCTTCCATCAAGTCAACAAAAACTCTGGCAGCCTTGGCAGCGATGGACAGTTTTGGCAGATGCTGGTCTCAGAAGGGGAACTGTATCCTCATAATATGATCTTATGAGTTTTTCTTAACTTTGAAATTCCTGGAAACTTGCTACATAGGAGTCCATCTTCTTTCAATGGTTCCATTGAATAGGTGTTTATGAGCTCTTCTGCTTTTCATTCCAATATTGGGATCATCAAAAAGAACCCATATAATGCATGACTTCTCTCCCTCTGTGAAAAGATCAACTCTTTTAAGGGTATGAAGAACTGCATTTGTAATACCATTGGCAACATCAGTATTGTCATACCTCAATTCAAGAGCCAGTTGTAATTCACTGTACAACTGCATGGTCTTTTTGGGTCATCAGGTACCATACTTAGAAGCATAGTCTTTAGTTACTTGCTGCAACTGCCTAACACCGTGTCATTGGCTATTATTGTATACTTTGGACCAGTTGCTTGTAGGAATGCTGTTGTACAGTGGTAGAGAATGGAGATGCACGATCTCTCTCCTTCAACTTTGCAACGTCTTCTTTTGTTCTTCCCTTCCCTTAGACGATTTAAGATTTCTGCAAGAACTAAACTATCTTCCTGACGCAATATTTGCTCAAGTTCAAAGATCTTAAAGAGATCTTCCAAAGGTTTACAGCCAATGGACCGTAGTCTCTTGACAGGATGAGGAAGATATAGGAATCACAAACAGGCTTTAACTGGAACAGGTCTCCAACACACACTGCACTGTTTCCACCAAACAACAGCGGGCTTCCTGTTACTTCCTGAAGACATAAGTTGATGTAACTGAACAGAAAATTACCAACCATTGAAATCTCATCAATGGAGACCACTTTGAGAGCTCTCAGTTGTGATCGTAGAGTGTTAAGTCTGTCATTGTCAAGTGACGTATGTTGATGTGTTTGGTTGATAGGAACCTTTAATGCACTATGAATTGTATTGCCATGAATATTATGGGCAGCCTTTACAACATGGATACAGCACGTTGTGTGGCGTGTACTGTCTCTAAATGCTGACCCATCGCGTGCGTGGGTGGACTTTTAATCAAGAGTTAGAAACGTTGGACTGGAAGGACACCGCCAAGAATGATGCCACGATATTAACATGGTTTTATACCAAAGTGTCTACCTCCGTTCCTGTGGATGAGATGCCTGCCTTTCGACTGAGTGCCCAGACGCGTACCCTATATCAAAGGAACCAACCTTTCTATCCTTATTGACCTGGCACTTGTTCACTGAATCTACGATCAACTGACTGCCAACGTTCCTGTTTGAGGAGTACATACGTTCACTGCGTTTTAGGAATGTACATACGTTCACTACCAAAGTGGCAAAAGTTCCTGTTCACTGCGTTTTAGGAGTGTACATACGTTCACACCCTAGTGTTCACAAAAATCACAGGGACGCCCCTAATCCTGTGGCTTTTGTTTTGTTGTGTTGGTTCATGTGAGCGGGAGGATTAAAATGTTGATCAAAAATAAGTGTTGTGTTGTCTTTTTTAGGATGTGAATCGCCATGCACACCCCAGAGAAAAGAACAAAACAAGATCGACATCTGAGCACTCTCTGCATTCCTACACCACGTCCATGTCTGTGCATCTGGATTCACCTTTAGAATTCAGGTGTCCGTTCCAAACCATGATCGTAGCGCTAAGGTGATCGCCACTCGTCTACTGTAACATAGACGAACGACTGTCATTGCGCTACAATACAATCGCCTTTAGGAACGAGACCTTGCACCTCAAAGTTTACAATCACGTCGTAATACCCGATGATGTCATTTGTGGAATTTTGTTGCAAGATCGGGGCGGTCGGGTAGCCTAGTGGTTAAAGTGTTCGCTCGTCACGCTGAAGACCCGGGTTCGATTCCCGACATGGGTACAATGTGTGAAGCCCATTTCTGGTGTCCCCCGCCGTGATATTGCTGGAATATTGCTAAAAACCGCGCAAAACCATACTCACTCACTCAATTGTTGCAAGACCCTTCGCCGATATGACGTTAACCTAGCAACAAAGTTGCTGGGTCGTCGACTGTGTATTATAAGCTCGTCTCAGTGATCTATCATCTCCACACGCAATCGGCACACACGCTCCACATCCCTCCTCCTCTCTCCTGCCTTTCCGCCTTCCTCCTGCTCACCTTCCCGTCGTCGCCGTTCTAGGACCGTTAGATTGGTGATGGCACTGTCGAGAAGCTAGTTAGGCTGTTTACAAGAGGACAAAAGCGTGCTCACGTGTCTCTTACACATTTCAAAACGTCACGCTTGAATCCCACAGCCAAGATGTCCGACTCTTCTCGGTACCTTTGGTTTGGTACCCCCGAATTTGTTGCCGCTGTGTTGAGTGTGTCCTCAGCACTCCATTGCTGGTCGCAAGAGGCGACCGAATTGGGCAACCTGTTTGCCGTGGGTTGCGCCCCTGTGTCGGTAGAGGAAGGGAGTCTGGTGGTTGAGGGCGCTGGAGCCAGGGACAGGTGTTCCATTTGCCCTTGACACCTCACCTAGACAGATTTTTTCGGTTGGTTTGTTGTTTAACGCCGCACTCAGCAATATTCAGCGAGCCTGACCACCCGATCCCGTTAGTCGCCTTTTACGTCAAGCATAGTCGCCTTTTACGGCAAGGATGGGTTGCTGAAGACCTATTCTACCCCGGATCTTCACGGGTAGAATGGGCCCGATTCTATCAATCGACTGTTCATGCCAAGGCCCTGTGCATGGACAACTTGAATTTCAAAACAATATCATAGCAGTGGTTTTGAACATGACATATTGTGATCTTAAGTACCATGTTATATAAATCATTTTGCCTATGCCTAAAGGTGGTGGCTCATGGGCCAGTCTGGCATTATTGACATCCAGGTTCTATTTGTCTTCTGATAACTGACAAGGGTGTTTGAAAACAATAGCTCCATGTGTCTATTTTGCTTGAGTATAGCATTCCTGCGGCCCTGGTGTTTGTAATAGGCTTCCACTGCATATCGTCCTTGTTGACGCTCGATGGCGGGTGGATACCAGTACATCTACCGGGATCGAGAAGGCGACTATGCTTGTCGTAAGAGGCGACCAACGGGAACGAGTGGTCAGGCTCACTAACTTTGTTGCAGCATTTCATCGATCCCAATTGCGTGGATCGATGCTCATGACACCAATCACTGGATTGTCTGGTCCAGACTCGATTATTTACAGATCGCCGTCATATAGCTAGGAATATATCTTATTGTTGATTGTCATTTTGGCGAGATAATTGCGAAGTTTCATTAATGCAAACGAAGACCACTCGAATTTTCGCATTTATAATAGTTTGGATCTCAGGTACCACCCACATCATCATAAAGTTTGTCGCACGTTTTGTTTTTATTTCCATTTTTTTTTTAAATATAAAATTCCTAATACTTAAACAATATGGACAAAAAAATGGAAAATGGAAACAAAAACGAAACGTGCAATAAACTTCATGATGATGTGGGCAGTGCCTGAGAACCAAGATAGCAAGGAGAATATCCTTAGTTTTGTCGAATGATATTATCATAATAGTTGGAAATGATAATCATATATATTCATTTCCACAATATCAGTACAGGAACGACCAGTCGAGTAAACCTATTTGTTGGAACGGTTCGCCAGAACAGATGCAGTGTAATAAAATTCTTTGTGATGGTTGGGCCTCTTTGTCTCATCTCCATAGCCGTGACGCTGGGAAAGGGCAGCATTTAATTAATGAGAGTAGGAGGAGACCGGTAGACGTGGGCGCGGGCGCAGGCGTGGGCGTGGGCGCGGGCGCGGGCGTGGGCGCGGGCGCGGGGTCGTGTATAAGATGGCCGTTGCACATTGGCCGCAAGGAGAGGTAAAGCAGTGTTGTTTTCACTGGCTTGTTGAACAAATTCCCATCGCTACTTGATCCTAGATACATCGTTTTGGTATTTACAATGTATATTTTTTCAACGAACATTAATAGTTTACTAGTCATATCTTATAGAGTATTTGTCAATTGTGTTGAGCTTACAAGCAATAATTGCAATTTGTTGTGACATGTAAATATAAAACGACATATGTAAAAAGCAAATTTGATTGTAAATAATAATATTCAATATAGTACTATTCTGTGAGTATTAGCTTCTGCGGTGATGCGGCCGTCAAACCAGCTATTTCAATCAGAGGGGGTTTATTGTGATTTAATAGCCTCTGATTGACCAATCAGAATCGAGTAAATTCCAAATTCATGGTAGAATTGTAAATAATAATATTCAAATCCCATTAAAATACAATGATAACAAGATACATATGTAATAAAAAAAACCATGTTCTACATTCAGAGCCAAAGGAAAACCGATCAAATAAAGGGAGAAAACTTGCCCTTACATATATGTATCATCTGAATATAACTATATATGTAAATGTTACGATACTGTTGCTATCTTCACGAAGTATAAAAAAAATGGGCATAAGGTTCACAGAGACGTAGACTATAGATATAATACAATATTCGATTTATTAGACGATAAATAGAGAATCTCACCCGAGTGTCTTTTATATAATAAATATCAACACGAGTTGATAAATGTGGTAAAACTCCGAGATTTTTTTATCATCCAATATCATTCTTCCAACTTTTTCATTTTGTAGACAGTAATAAACATGGTCTTACGTGTACAAAGTACTGTTTACAGCTTCAGTAGAAGCCATTAGTGATGTCAATTGATTGTGACGTCATGGTAACAATGATAACAGAATGGTCTGCAAAGCATTGTGATGCAATTTCTTGATCTCACCCAAGCGATTTCTCCCGTGGGAGCCATTTTTGGATGATAAAGTACATTATTTGATGTAATATATTAAGTTATTGATATCTAAAAATTGATTTGCGATATCGATAAACATTTCATGTTACAATCAAATCACATTTGAGATATAGGTTCATTCTTTGGTATCCATAAATGAAGTATTAATATCAAATAAGGAATAAATAGTAAAAAGGCGCCCTGTATATTGTTCTTTGTGGATTGCATCACGTTATAGTGTTAATTGCTAGTCTTTCTACTGCACTTTGATTCAGTACCCCGAACGCTTCACCCGTTGTTTTCAGACGTGCCATTCTGACAAATAAGTCAGATGTGACAGTTATCACAATCTCATCGGTTATAAAGATTTGAGTTATAAGAGCGAGTGGAGCCGAGTAAGCTTATGCCTACACAGTTATGTGAGCACCAATTAGATAACCCTACCGACAGGGTGGGGGTGGTGGTTCAAAGCGAAACGGACAAACCTGTTTGTTGTCTAATAAATGCTAGGCGGCGCCTTTGACCTTGCCTCCAACCATGCATGTAGTATAAGTAAACGATGATCAGGATGGCCTGGAAATAAACACGATTCTTTCTTGTTGCATATCAAGGCACCAATTCATTGGTCATGAAACTGTATATGCGTCAGTGCGGTTTATCAACACATGTATAACGCATATTCACGCTTGGTGTGGCAGACTGAAATTGAACATTATGATAGCGTCAGCAGGGACAATAGAGGTCACAAGACATATTTTTATTTGCCTTTCTGGCCACGTGCACCGACCGTGGCATAGGAACATCATACATTAATATGTTTAAGTTACATGGGCAGCAGGTAAGATTATTTACAGCTATACAGTGCAAATATTGTCTTCAATAAAACGGACGTGACATTTAAACTTACACACAGACAATATATTTTTCGCAAGAGTGAAGCAGTTTTATTAAAGGTTTATATGCAATTTGATAAACTATGATAATGTGAATATCAAAATGCACCATCACTTGTCAAATTTACTAACAAGTCACCAGTTGGAATATGTCATAGATAAACAAGGATTCTAGCTACGTTTGAACGTCTTTGACACAGAGATTTATATCCCACTTTGCTAGCACACTGCAGAGTGAGCGAGCATGGTTTTGCGCCGCTTTTAGCAGTTACTTTGTTAATACAAGCACTGAAGTCATGCCAAAAACGCTCACAGTAGTTAGTGAGTAAACTCAATTGAGGCTTTTACAAGTATCCATCAAAACCGAGGAAAGCTTACATGTGAATAAACTCAGTTCACTGAAATTTCAGGCACTTGCTGTTACCAGTTAACAAGTTAATATACTGAACAACAAAAGTTCCTGTGACATTGAATAAGATTTAATGCAAAGTTATGTGTTTTGCCAAATCTGAAACACTTTCGGTTTGCAACAGATAAAAGATTCCTGTAAATGTTCAAATGGTTTAATTTGCCATACTGACTTCGGAAAATTCGTGATTTCATGAAAACAAACATGAACAAGCCAAAATATCAGTTTACAAATCAATAGCTTGTGTGTCCTCCTCTGGTTGCGATGAAAGCAACACATCTTCGTCTCATGGAATGGACCAGGCGTCGCACAAAGTCCTGTGGGATATATGCTGGAGCATGTTTCGAAATGCCTTGAGTGTCTATGGAACACGTGGTTGACGTCGAAGGCGCCGATCCATCTCATCCCACATGTGCTTGATTGGTGAGGAGTCAGGGGAGCGAACCGGCCAGGGTATGACATTCACGTTGTTTTGTTGAAGTCGAGCAATATGAGGCCGGGAATATATAACAGGGCCGTCGCGGTAGCGCTGTCCATTGAGATTTCTCTCTACCACTATCAAACAGATCCTCTGTCTTGCTGTAATCTTACCCCATACCATAACGCTGCCGCCCCGGAACCGATCTTCTTCCAAGACACAATGATTGACGTAACGTTCACCTCGACGTCGGTACACTCGAATGCGTCCATCGCTGTGGCTGAGGTGAAAACGAGACTCGTCAGTGAATAGAATCTATCCCAACTGCATGGCCGTCCAGCGTAGACGCTGTCTGCACCACTGTAGACGTGCTTGACGCTTGTTTCCTGTCAAAATTGGACGTCTGGCAGGTCTTCTGGCGACAATCCCTGCACATCTGAGGCGACGACGTATGTTTTGTGAAGAGAGTCGTCGAAGGCCAGGGATGCTTCTTGCAGTTACTGTTGCTGGCTGGAATCGATTTCGTAGGCGTGTTGTTCGAATCCAGTTGTCTTGTCGATTATTGGCTACGAGTGGCCTGCCACTCCGAGGATGGTCTCTGACTGCATTTGTCTGTTGTCAACGTTGCAACAAACACCAAATGGTGTTTCTGTGGACATTAAATTGTCTTGCAACATCACGTTGACTCAGTCCTGCTACAAGCATACCAATGGCTCGCAGACGCTCGTTTTCGGACAGGCGTGGCATTTCGTAATGTTGAATAATTGTGTAGTTTTGTTGTTTTTCTGAGTGGTTGTGCAAATGGGAAATGCATGGGCGTAAAAGTCAACTTTTGCAAGGAATACATGCTTTTCTGTAGCAGTGTGACTTGATTCCATAAATGCAATACAATATTGAAAAACAAACTTTACTTATTTGAAAAATACATTTAAATATTGGTGTCACAGGAACTTTTGTTGTTGAGTATATATAAATACAGGAAACGTTAAACAACTTCATTGTAAATAGACACATGTACCTGTCAATGGCGTGGTGTCCGTAGCCTTGTATATCAAGGATTTGAATACGAGTGAAACAAAGACGAGGTGCCAGCAAACACTGGAAATGCTTTATGCTGCATGTCAATCAACACCTCCAGTTATCGTTCACGATCCCAAGTCTTGCGTATAACCATTGTCCTGACCAGGTTGAGTGACCTCCTTCCTTCAACGTAAAAGGATTATCCACACAAAGAAAGGATTAAAAGCCTAAAGATATCCTAACCACATGGTATCAATATTTCCTTTTATGGTAAACTGTCACCTTTGGTATCCCCAGTATCCCAAGCAATACTCACTGTTGTCATTGGGTAAATGTAAAAATCACAAACCATAACGATAGTCTTGTCTACATGGTCACACCCGGTCATTGTGAAGATCTAAAACTCTATCATAACTGAGACAATATGGCTATTCATATTCATTTCCAATGTCCTCTTAGAATTAGTGATAAATGTTAGTCCCACACAAAATTTTCTCTTAATAATTCTTACAAAATACCAAACAGAAAATGGGGTTATGGGGAAATGGGACATATTCCTACGTGACATAATAAGTCACGAGTGGTGGTGACTGTTCTTAATTGTACTATCTAAAGCAAGAAATTGGCGAACGATAATCGTTATATTTAATATAGAGAAACTCACCCGAGTGTCTTGTAATATCAAATATATCAACACGAGTTGATAAAAGTGGAAAAATACCGAGTTTTGCCGAGGTTTTTGGCCACTTTTATCAATGAGTGTTGGTATATTTGATATCAAAAGACACTCGTGTGAGATTTTATTTATCATCCAACATCATTCTTCAAACTTTGTCAATTTGTAGACAGTAATAAGCAGTGTCTTAAGTGTAAAAAGTACTGCTAATAGCTTCAGTAGCAGAGCCATTAGTGATGTCATTTGATTGTGACGCCATGGTAACCAGTGATGTCACAATGGTATGCGAAGCATGTGATGGAATTTCATTGCAGCGGTATCTACAGTGTAGATATCGCTTGATCTCTTCCAAGCGATGTCTCCTTTGGGAGCCAGTTTTGGATGATAAATAGCGTTTATCGTTCGCCAATTTCTTGCTATTATTTGCAATCACCTGGAATAACTCAGGTGGGCAAAACTTAAAACGAATATGCCCGCAATCCACAAATAATCACTTCATTTATGGCGAATATCTACCAGCCCGCAACAATCGTGTCAACTCAGGGTTGCAATTAACTGGATTCTAACTTTACTACTGTTCCACTGTCGGCTAACTTCATCACAACTGTTAGTCTTTCCTTTATGTGTCTGTGGTACTGCTACTCGTCATTCATGTAACTCAAGATACACTTAACATATATATTGAATATGCTCCAAGAATATTCATGGACTGATATCCCAAACTGAATTTAGTGATTATAGCAAATATAGTAAATTAAAGTCACATCTTTAGATATATCTGTCTTCTTAACAGACAAATCATTTACAACTTGCGTTTTTATACATTTAGATTTCATTACGTAGTTTTAATTTAAATCTGCGTGCAGTGGTAGAAACTAACATTTCCGTACGCACTAGGCCTTATGTTAACATATAGCAAAACCTTCATAAAAACTATTGCAAATTTCTAATGCTGATGTGTCATAAATAGTGTATGTATCAAGAGGTGACATTGGAGATGAATTCCACATATTATTTATAATTATTAATTATCTTTCTTTCTGGACTATTTACCATACATCTGAAATGTTAATAACAAACGTTATCAAGTTTCAAAATAGAAAAGTTATCTGTTGAAATGCTACTAAAGCATGTTTTACTATCAGATTCAAGCTGATGTAGTTATGTACACTAGGGCTCGATTTAGCTACTAGCATATAAAACACGCACCAACACAACCTCTTAGTGAAAATGCTGGACTAATGCCATATTTTTTATATTTCAGTTATATTTGGTTTTAGGAAGTTGTGTCATACCTAGGGGTGAATATAATGATAAACAGAGCAACGCTTCTGTCTGCAGATTATCATATCATATTAACAAAAACGGGGAGTATCAACTGTATTGGGCAGTTTTGTACATATCTTCTACACGATTGTAAATTCAACATCATTCAATAATGAGTAAAATGTGTATTCACTGACATTTCACTGGAATTAAGGCAATCTTTAGGATATAGTTGTATTATGTCGAAAGTCAAATATTCTGAAAAGAGAACATTTTATTTATGTTATATAACTCATGGATATCGGGTACGTTTGTAATTTGCTTCAAGAATGGTCGCATACTACGTTTTCAAAACGTCCGTTTGAATGAAATAATGCTATGAATAATAGGCTGAAACCGAAACCTTTAACTCAGCCCATGGGATTGTGTTGTACCTTTTTCTAAAATGGCGATTGTTCTCGTCGTCCTTTCAGTTTAGGTCAAGACGTTGTTACATAAATCATGAATGCCATTGTAACCTGATGTAGAGTTGTAATTTGCTCCAAGAATGGCCGTATACTACAATAGGTTGGAACAAATGCTGAAACTAATAGTTTGAAACCGAGTTACCCTTTAACTAAAACCATGGGATACATGATAGTATGATAGTATGTACACATTGTCTTGAACGTCTACAGTGAATAGTTACCATGTATTTTACTAGGAGGAGATGCTGTTTGAGGACCCTACGTACGTGTTTTACACGGGTATTTCACACAGGGACTGGCGTTGCCAATAGCAATAATAGCCCCTGTATTTCAAATTATGTAAGTATCCACAATTCCCAGGGAAAGTGCTAATTTGTCCAGGGATGTAGGTCGAGCCGTCAGTCCAGATTTTGGAGCCACCAACAGATTTCAGACCAATATGAGCTGCAAAAAAGAGGTGCATCTTTCACAATCAGATTAACAAAACACCTCAAAATGAAATGCCTCAATGTAACATGGTGATTTGGTGAGGGGCATTTTCAAATCTCTTGATTATCAAAATTATTTAGAAGAGATGAACACTTTGAACAAACAAATACTTTATATAGAGTGAGGCTATGGGGGTTCATCATGACATAGACTGAGAAGTTGGACAGGTTAAACAGGAAAGAGAGGTGGTAAAACCTGTTTTTAAACTAGTTCAATGTGTTTCCTTTATCTAACTTGCAATCGCGTCTAAAAATGACATGAAGTACTTACGAGGTAGGGAACGTGGCACTTGAGCCAGAATGTAGGCGTGTTTCTCGTCTGTGTTGAGGATGATAAGGCGGCCACCTTCACTCTCACATCGGTCCTGACTGGCAGTCCAATTCATCTTGCTCAGGTAAAGCTTGAAACACAGGCGTGGGGACAGGACTGACGTGTAGCCTTGAGACACAGGGCACGGGTCTGGGTCTGGCAGAGCTGAAGATAGAGACAGTGCTGGATCACAACTGATGACTATATAAGGTATGGATTAGCAACGTAATTACAATTGTAGCCACAATGTGTGATATTCCCCTTCCAATAGAGGTTGAAAATCAGCCATGGTGAGGTGAAAGTTAACGAACGATGAAAGAGGGCAAGTGATAGGCATAAATATGCTGGCATGTCATGCAGGGCCATTGCAAGACAAATGGGTCGTCATCACAGTGTTATCACTCGTTTGATTGTCAAACATGGTCAAACCAATGATGTCGATGGCAGGCATAGATCTGGTAGGCCAAGAAAGACCTCTAACAGAGAGGATAGACGTATTTTCAGGATAGTCAGACGAAATCCATTTGCCACTTCAACAGATTTAAGACTGCAGTGTGATTACCCATCAGAGACTCTCGACGATGACCTTAAGGCGTCGCCTCCGAGCAGCTGGTTATAACGCCAGAAGATCAGTAAAACGTAAAACGACTGAGAGGCACAGGCGGAATCGTCTGATATGGTGCGTGCCTGTAGTCGATGGAACTTGGCCAACTGGAGAAGGATCCATTGGTCTGACGAGTGTCGAATGCTGCTACGAACTGTTGATGGTCGAATACGTGTTTGGAGGGAACGTAACACTCGTTTTGCACCAAGGAACACGCAGAAGACTTTAGCATGTGGCGGGGGGTCTGTCATGATATGGGGTTGTCTTTCCTTCAGCTGCAAACATTCGATGCTGACAATTCGTGGAAACCTGAATGGCCAACAATACCAAGATGCCGTTCTTCGTCCAGTGGTAGTCCCTCATTTGAAAACCATCCTCTTCAAACAAGACCTCTTTACATGGACAACTGCTAGACCACACAGATCTTGGGCAGTTTTGGCTTATTTGCGTCAAGAAGCTATTGCCACTCTTCCCTGGCCGGCCTGTAGTCTGGATGTTAATCCGATTGAGCATCTCTGGGACATTCTTGGCCAGAAAATCAGACATCGTGATCCCCCACTTCAAAATCTCGCTGGACTTGAAGCCGCACTACATGACGAATGGATCCGTTCGCCTCAGAAAAGCATTCAACGACTTATGAGTATGAGGCGTAGGGTTGAAGCTGTGGTCAATGTCCGTGGATCATACACACGTTACTGACGTTTCTGTCTTGCAATAGACTTTGCACTCCCTATGGTGTCTATGTGACACCTGATATGGTCTGCTGATATCATGACAGTTACATGACAAAAAAAAGTTTTTCAATGTTTTCTAATCCTTCAATTTCTGGTCTTCGGTAAAATTCCTTTCTGCTCATGTTCTTTTGGAACACAAGATAAACTTGCTTTGGGACAACTTTTGCATCACATGAGGTTTACATATACATCTCGTTATAATAGTCATCATTAAGTGCCAAAAGTAACAAAAGTGGCGCTTAACATTTGTGCATGTGTATATTTGGACAATGATTAGATCTCAGGAAAATAGTACTATTTAATGTCAGCAGTGGTGAGGAAGTCATTTTTTTTAGATGCCCGAATTATAAGTAGACTTCTGAAATAGCATGGATGGATGTCAAGCGTTATAGAAACATGTGGAATATTTTGTAATGTTCAAGTGATCCTGGACTGGTCTGGAACTATGTAGAATGTGTTTGAAGCTTACACAGTGCAAGATCAAGACTGATAACTACGACTGAGTGAGCAGCTTCATTACAATTGTAGCTATATGTTTAATGAAGCACTTGGCGATAAATACTATCATGTACAGGATCCCTGGTTTCATTGTTATTTGATAGTTATTCATAAACACACGCCAATAGTACAGTCTGAATCGTACACTGGCTCAGTAGTTCACCTGGGTTGAGAAATAAGTCGCTTCAACCTTATTTTTCTGACAAACACAGCTGACTTTTTTTGTGAAGTAGTTGCCAGGGAAAAGAAAGACAAATGTGGTATGTTTTCAAGATCCTTTGTGACAATGGTGTTGAATGCCAATCATGACAGCCTGAACGATCTTGAATTAATTATCATTGTTGCAATTCACGCAACATGGGCGCAACAATATGGCTACAATAATTATGGCAAACCCTTTGCCTATTTTGAATAGCTAACGTTACTCAAGGAAACTTTCATCTAAATAGGTCTTGCAGTGAACGTTGACCTCTGATCGACGGACAATCAGACAATCGAATGGCAAACAACTCACAATGACAAAAGATTAATTGACATTCAAGTGACCTGAAAAAAATCTGACCATACATAAACTAAAGTCTGATATTTCTAACCTCCTTGCTGAAGGAAACTTCTGGCGCCGGGAAGGGAAACACTCGAGGGAGACAGGGATGATCTGTAGATGGAGCACTGATCACCATGATGCATCATAGCAACACATGCCTCATCCCTGGCACAAACGGTGGCACAGTCAGGCATACTCTTCGACTGGTTGATGCTGGTTGGTGTCTCACTCGCTCTAAGGTTGTCCAGAGGGATAAGTCTTGCATACACATGTCTGGAAACCACAGAGTTCTTTGAGAACACCGCGAAGAATAGAAGTATCGGCAGAATCATTCTTTCGCCTCTACTTCAGTTATAATGATTAGTGACTGAGTGACACTACTTCCTGGCGCTGCAACATATGCTCTTATAATACACAACCTAACTATTGATCAGCTGTATGGGCCAATCACGAGATCGTGCATTAATGCACGAGTGGCTTACGCTCAACTATCGCGACATCACTGGGGACTTTCCTCCCACATTAAACTCAAGTACTCACTTGATAATATTTACTGGCTTGTATATGGAATACGTACTTTCACAAAGACAGAAGAATCGATAACTTTAGTTAATCTGTTAGGCAACTATTACAGTGAATAGTAAATCATACAAGCATGAGGTTTCAATTGTTTTCCTACAATGAGCCAATCGATGAAATCAATGATTGACTTTCTGTTAACTCTTAAATAATGTACAACCTTCTTAATGGAAAAATGGTTTCTTGCAACAAAAGGGATTCTAGAAGGAAATTTTAGTAAATTCCAATACACTCACAAACACTAATTAGTTATTTATTTGAAATTAGCTTCAAGGTACGTTTGAGATCTTTGTTTCCATCATGCTTGGATTATTTCAAATCTTTCCCAAGGATTCGATACTGAAACGTGTATGGAGGAAACCGAACGGCCCATGATACCCATGGGATAAGTTGTGATTTACATCAGTAACATTTCATCGATTTCGTGCTTTTACCGTGTTAGGCAATTATATTAATGACCTATTCTGTCATCACAATGCAATAGCTAGCAATACATATCATGTTCTACTCTAAACATACTTTGTGAAAATAAAAAAAAGACCAGACTATGAAACAAGAGAGTGAGTGAGTATGGTTTTACGCCGCTTTTAGCAATATTCCAGCAATATCACGGCGGGGGACACCAGAAATTTGCTATACACATTGTACACATGTCGGGAATCGAACCCGGGTCTTCAGTGTGACGAGCGAACGCTTTAACCACCAGGCTACCCCATTTGGTGATATTGAGGCGTTTAACATATGTGTGGTTCTTAAACGGACCTACACAAGTAAGATGTTATATTAAACTCCCTAAAGCAGCCTTATGTGATCTGACATGTTGGCCAATTTCTCAGCCTTTTCTTGTTTATCATATGTAAATTTTTTATATATTTTTTACATTTGTATGTAGGTACTAGTATGTGAATGTAGGTAACTTCTAAACATCAGACATAGGTCTTGTACATAAAATCCACAACTTCTTTGTGCCTCTTCTCTTGTGCCTTTATGAGGTTGGACTGTCTCTGCTAACGGAAATACAACCTTTTTATGAACTAGCTCGTGTCATCAGCGCCTGCTGCCTCTTCACACCACACTTTATTTATCTTCTAGTGCACACTAAAAGATAATCGTATATCATTACTTCATATTTTTCCTGATTGATAGACAAGGATATGTCATGATAAGGAAATGATCAACTGACAAGCATTTGATGTCACATGACTGAAAGTAGTGATTGTCGGCAAGAGAGAGAGAGAGAGAGAGAGAGAGAGAGAGAGAGAGAGAGAGAGAGAGAGAGAGAGAGAGACAAAGAGGCAGGGAGACAGAGACAGACAGAACGTTTAGGACACAGAGAGATAGAGAGATTGGCCGGGAGGGGAGAGAGAAGGAGGCGGGTGAGGTGATGGAAGAGAATGATGAGAGAGTGAGATTAGATAGACAGAACGACTGAGAAAGAGAGAGAGAGAAAGAGAGAGAGAGAGAGAGAGAGAGAGAGAGAGAGAATGATGGGAGGCATGGAAGGGGATAGAGAGCTGACGTCAGAGGAGAGAGGAGGAGAGCAAACATGATTGAAGAGAACATTCAGGACAGATAGGGGTGTGAGTGGGAAGAACAAGAGTAGGTTCAGAGAGAACGGATCATAGCATTATTTGCCTTCCACGCAAACTTGATTCAAGAATCGCTTTGTTCAACTCCCTGTGCAAAATTTTGACTTTAGTTACAAACAATTATTTGCAACATTCGTGTGACAATAACAATATTCAACAGAAAGACAGGCTGAACGTAGACAACATAATTTTGCCACTGACCATATATTTTCCTTGCAAGCCATCATCAACAGATATTAACATAAGAAATGGAAGGGTTTTTTGTCATTTTATTGACTTCTCCAAAGCCTTTGACAGTATGAAATCATGAAATATTGTTCAAGGGTCTCTTGATAGAGGTAAATTCTTCAAGTGTGATGTATTTATCATTATGAGCTTGTGTCAGAACTAATTCTGGCGCACATCACCATACTTCAAATGTAATACAGGCATGCTGCAAGGATGTATTCTGAGACCTCGAGCATGGCAGCATTCTGGCTCACATCACCATACTTCAAATGTAACAAAGGCACCCATCAAGGGTATATCCTGAGATATTTTTTATCATTTTTATCAACAAAGTTTGATAAAAGGTTGGAAAAAGAAGGTAAGAGAGGTGATTTTTATTATTTCCTCAAATTTCTGCTGTGTTTTCGTTATTGTTTGAAGATGATGTCTCATCTGCATCTGACACTGCGTTACAGCTTTAGATACAAATTCATGTTTGGAAGTGTTTGTGTGGGAACTAGAATGAAAGTTCATTACAACAATAAGTATCGTCTTCCGAACGGAGGTCGTCTCCTCAGAAATGAAAATGGTTCCTAAATGGCGAAGAAACAGAAGTTGCTAACATGTACAGAAATCTTGTTAATGTTTTTTCACCTAAATTGTCTGAATCATGTTAAGCAGCTCTGCCGATCATAGAAGTATACACTTATAACTCATAATCTGGTCTGGACCTGGTTGTATCAAACTTTAATGATGCATTAACGTGTCATTAAACTTTCATTAACTAATGTATCATTCAATCCAGTTGAATCAATATTTTAATGACGTTGTGCTGAAGGTTCTGGGGCATCATTAGCGTGTCACAAAAACAAACATGGCAGCAAACATATTGTTGGAAAGCTTAGGACGCACAAGGAAAGACAGTGTTTTCGGAAAACGAACTCATCACCTCAAATCCATGAGCGATGAAGAAGTAAGGGCCCGCTACCGTTTTGAGAAGGCAAGCATCAGATATATCTGCGATCTTGTGAGAGATGAATTACAGTCCACATCGGCAAGATCGCACGCACTTAGTGTTGAACTACAGGTAAATTTTCATTAATTTACACGCGTTTCTAGAAACTCAGCAAGTTTGAAACAAACATATATTTATGACGCCACATCGGGCACATTAAAAGCGGCAATCTTTAAAATGAATGATCCGCAGTTCAGCGTGGGTCTGCTCATGATCACTAACACGTGCGTTGGTACAGTCATATATGCAGCCTAATGATACCAACCTTGTAAATATATTTCACAAGTGGAAGTAATGTAAATTCATGGACCCTTTTCACTTCACTCCAGAAAGATACGTTGTCAACTTCAGAAACAAATTGATATACTATACAGTTACACTGTTAAATGGAAGCTATCTGTTAACTTGGAAAAAACTAATATTATCGTATTTAGGAGGGGAGGTCATCTTGCATCGAGAGATAAATGGTTCTTTAATAACCAACCTATAAATGTTACAAACATGTATACATACCTCGGTGTTGTTTTACCGTTTAACCTTAATCTTAAACATCTCGTTAACGATCTCGCCCTACGAGCAAAAAAGGCCCTAATAAATCTATTTGTCGGTCTAGATAAATTGCATGTTATCTCACCTACTATCTTCTTCAAAATGTTTGATGCTCAAGTTCAACCAATCTTATTATATGGATCAGAGGTCTGGGGTTTTGAAACCTATTACAATATTGAAAAGGTACACTTAACTGCATGTAAAAGATTTCTAAATGTTTCTAAATCGGCTCCAAATCATATGGTCTATGGCGAATGTGGCAGATACCCGTTATATATTTGTTCATATTTACGTTTACTCAGATACTGGCTCAAAATAACAGAGATGTCGCGGGAACGAATCCCCCAAAAATGCTACGAAATGCTTGTCTATCGTGATAGTGTTGGGTACGTAACCTGGGCATCAAACATTAAGCATTTACTCTTCTCTCACGGATTTGGATATGTTTGGCTTAATCAAAGCGTTGGAGACAAAATGTATTTTCTTAGCTCTTTTAAGCAGGTAGCAATTGATATGTTTACTCAAAATTGGAGGTCGTCATTAGATAACAGTACACGCTACGACGTTTATAAAACCTTTAAATATTGTCTAACACCAGAGGTCTACCTGCATACTATAACAGAGAGAAAAATTAGAGACACATTTATTAAACTTAGGCTAGGGTTAAATGATTTGATGTGCAACAGGGGTCGCTTCTCTTCTTTTCCTAAGGATATGCGTTTTTGTCAATTCTGCGAAAACCATATTGAAAACGAATTACACTTTTTGTTTATATGTCCAATTTACGACAACCTAAGATTGAAATATATGCCTGATATAACTAAGACCCACTATTCCATGAACAAAATATTATCTTTTAATGGTATCTCTAGTAAAAAATTAACTAAGATATTACAATACATCTATCAAAGTCTACGAGTGCGTAGTAAACTACTAAATCCGATATGTCCAGAAATGATAAGTTGTTTTGAAACTTTCGCATCTAGATCAGGAGTATCTACATTTCATTTTTGTCTGTTTGTTTCTACTAGAAATGCATATACATTTAAATTGTCAAATTGTCCTGACATGATGAGTATATTTCTGATAGATCCTTTTGTATTGAATGTCGCGCTATGGCTGAAAGCCTTGCGACGTAAAACTTCATATTTCCATTCCATTCCTTTTGTATTCCTTTTGTATTTTTTACTACTACTGCTGCCATTGTGGTTATTACCAATGTTATTACAATACCTTTATTATATGTCAAGCACCATATTAGTTATCAAATAATTATAAAATGCGCTGTACAGCTGTAAATAATATTGTTTATCTGTATGTGTATATGGGCCAATGGCCTTTCATACAATAAAGATTGATTGATTGATTGAACTTGGGGTTGTCAGCCATGATCAATTTCATAAAGGGGAGTTACTCTAATGACTTAAAAACTAAATGGGTCGTGCACAATGAAAAGAATAGTTGTGCGTGTTCAATCCTTGCCAAAAGATTTTTTTTAATTACTAAGGCATGCACATATTCTATCCATCCTTAACACTATACTTACTGAGATGATGATGAAAACGCAGCAAAATAAATAACCCTACGGTTCTTTGCAAGTGGAAGTTTCCTGCAAATCACTGGCGACATAATAGGGATAACCAAATCGACAGCCTCACACGTTGTTAGAGAGACTTTCCTTGCCATCGCGTCTCTTTTGCTCAAGTTTGTTACCTGGGGATGTAGGGGATTCAGGATAAGGGCACCATCAGACAACGTACCTGCCTTTGTCAATAGGAAAGGCTACCATTCGATCAACGTTCCAGCAGTGTGTGACAGCCAGGATGCGTTAAATAAATTCTTGAGTATAATAACAAATCAAATGTCACTGTAAAACCTGTGCATGGAACATACACGTCCTCCCTTCAAAGTCACAAAGAAAATACGTTTACGACCCTCACACCATTCACATGATTAAACGAAATAGCTATCACAAAAATCTTTATACTATATGATTTCAGTATTTGTTGTTAAACGCCGCGATCAGCAATATTTCAGCTATATGACACTGGCTGCTTTATGAACCAGGTTCGATGGCAATATTGACATATATGACCGTTTTGTCTCTTTCTGTAGGTATTTGCAGTACGCATGGCAGCCACGTGTTCAAGATGAGTAAGGGGGCACGGGTGGCCCAGTCGTCTAAGGCGCCACGATTCGCTGTGCAGAGTTGCGTCCCTTGGGCACGCCAGAGACCTATGATTATGAATCCCGGTTCGCCCCAATTATGTTTCTAGGTTTGTCAGCACCATACCCGTGCTCGTGGGTTTCACCGAAGTGGTAAACGTCTGAGGCCTGCATCACTTCGGGCTTTCCTCCCACATTAAGCTGACACGCCCCGATATGACTGGAATACTGTTAAAAGCGGCGTTAAACCCAACTCACTCACTCACTCACTTAAGATGAGTAACGTGAGGCAACACCTAGAACACACCATACCACTCTACAAGACGGCGTTATTCTCGGTGACAGTGGATATCACAAGACACAATTTCACTAAATGAAATGGTCAAACTGACTCTGGGTTACTATATCTATACTAAAGAATGCAGCGATACCATGTGTTGTCACTGAAGAAAATAGTTACCAGTGCTCGTGGTAGCATATTTTGCCAATGCGTGCAAAATAAAATTGTAACATTTATTTAACCAAAATCTTTTGCGTGCACTGTTGTCTTTTCATATTGAATCAAAGAGATATGGTTTCCAAGCTTTGTTTAACTTTAATTTAGATTACTGCGTAAATATTGTCCAGTGTACAGTGCACGTTTCCCTCCAGAAAAATACATCTGAGCGCTACACGCATTCAATGAGTCTAATTTTGTTTCACAACGCCAAGACTTCACGGTGAGAATGTAAGGTTCTATGTGTATCTTTAGTAATGAGTCTATTATATTGATTTTTATTCAAGATAATTTTCAATATCGTTTACATACATTTCGTTTAAATCGTGTGTAAACGGATCGGCTTATCGCACCAACTCATCGTTATTGACAGCTACAAACGTAAAGAACAGCCATCAATATACCAAAGTACTACGTGTTTGGTTACTTGTATTGTAAATCTATATAGTAGAAGATGGACATTAACAATTTATTGGAACTGACATTGTTTGTCCCTTTCGTACAACTGAATCGATACAATAAACAACACAACAGTGTGTAGCACACAATCAAACTAATTGCATTTTTTAATGAACTATTGAGACATTTCAAATATGAGGATGTCTTTTTCATTCTTGGTACATCAAGCCATCCAACTCCTATTTGACTCCTAATGACTTTATCTTTCTGCGTTTTTCTTTATGTGTTCAGCCTTTGTTGAAGAAAAATGACTTTGCTATAATGAGACATATTTTTCATCAAGTTTTCGTCGCCATAAGAAAATTCTCACTTGAAACGTAATAACCCGCTGCGGTTGAATGTGGTCGACATACAAAGACTCCATATGAAGAAGCTTCTGTTTATTCTTTCACACTGGAAGCCTTGATTATTTGGAAGATGAGCTATATTATTAATATGAGACGGAATGTTGAGCCAATAATGTCCTCAGCCCACCAACAACTGAAACATTTTGAAGACCAACACATATCGAACACCTAAACTACGCTTGTAACATAGACATAGTATACCTGGAACACGCTTGTATCTCACAGATCGTACACCTAAAATACATTTGTAACACACTTATCGTACATCTGAAACACACTTAAAACACACATATCGTACATCTGAAACACACTTAAAACACACATATCGTACATCTGAAACACACTTATTACACACAAATTGTACATCTAAAATACACTTGTAACATACATCTGGTACAGCTGGAACACGCTTGTATCTCACAGATAGTACACCTCAAATACGCTTGTAACACACATATCGTACATCTGAAACACACTTATAACACACATTTTGTACATCTGAAACACACTTATAACACACATATTGTACACATAAAATACACTTGTAATATACATATTGTACACTTAAATACGCTTGCAAAACACATATCGTACACCTTAAATGCGCTTGAATACAAATATTGTACATCTAAAATACATTTGTAAAATACATATGGTGCACCTAAAATACGCTTGTAACACACATATCGTACATCTGAAACACACTTATAACACACATATTGTACATCTAAAATACGTTTCTAACACGCATATGGTGCACCTAAAATATACTTGTAACAAGCATATGGTGCACCTAAAATATGCTTGTAACACACATATCGTACATCTGAAACACACTTATAACACACATATCGTACATCTGAAACACACTTATATCACACATATTGTACACCTAAAATACGCTTGTAATATACATATGGTACACCTAAATACGCTTGCAAAACACATATCGTACACCTTAAATGCGCTTGAATACAAATATTGTACATCTAAAATACATTTGTAAAATACATATGGTGCACCTAAAATACGCTTGTAACACACATATCGTACATCTGAAACACACTTATAACACACATATTGTACATCTAAAATACGCTTCTAACACGCATATGGTGCACCTAAAATACACTTGTAACAAGCATATGGTGCACCTAAAATATGCTTGTAACACACATATCGTACATCTGAAACACACTTATATCACACATATCGTACATCTGAAACACACTTATAACACACATATTGTACACCTAAAATACGCTTGTAATATACATATGGTACACCTAAATACGCTTGCAAAACACATATCGTACACCTTAAATGCGCTTGTAATACAAATATTGTACATCTAAAATACATTTGTAAAATACATATGGTGCACCTAAAATACGCTTGTAACAAACATATTGTACATCTGAAACACACTTCTAACACACATATTGTACATCTAAAATACACTTCTAACACGCATATGGTGCACCTAAAATACACTTGTAACAAGCATATGGTGCACCTAAAATATGCTTGTAACACACATATCGTACATCTGAAACACACTTATAACACACATATCGTACATCTGAAACACACTTATAACACACATATTGTACACCTAAAATACGCTTGTAATATACATATGGTACACCTAAATACGCTTGCAAAACACATATCGTACACCTTAAATGCGCTTGGAATACAAATATTGTACATCTAAAATACATTTGTAAAATACATATGGTGCACCTAAATTACGCTTGTAACAAACATATTGTACATCTGAAACACACTTCTAACACACATATTGTACATCTAAAATACACTTCTAACACGCATATGGTGCACCTAAAATACACTTGTAACAAGCATATGGTGCACCTAAAATATGCTTGTAACACACATATCGTACATCTGAAACACACTTATAACACACATATCGTACATCTGAAACACACTTATAACACACATATTGTACACCTAAAATACGCTTGTAATATACATATGGTACACCTAAATACGCTTGCAAAACACATATCGTACACCTTAAATGCGCTTGGAATACAAATATTGTACATCTAAAATACATTTGTAAAATACATATGGTGCACCTAAAATACGCTTGTAACAAACATATTGTACATCTGAAACACACTTCTAACACACATATTGTACATCTAAAATACACTTCTAACACGCATATGGTGCACCTAAAATACACTTGTAACAAGCATATGGTGCACCTAAAATATGCTTGAAACACACATATCGTACATCTGAAACACACTTATAACACACATATCGTACATCTGAAACACACTTATAACACACATATTGTACACCTAAAATACACTTGAAACACACATATGGTACACCTTAAATGCGCTTGTAGTACAAATATTGAACATCTAAAATACATTTGTAAAATACATATGGTGCACCTAAAATACGCTTGTAACACACATATTGTACATCTGAAACACACTTATAACACACATATTGTACATCTAAAATACACTTCTAACACGCATATGGTGCACCTAAAATACACTTGTAACACGCATATGGTGCACCTAAAATATGCTTGTAACACACATATCGTACATCTGAAACACACTTATAACACACATAGTGTACATCTAAAATAAACTTCTAACACGCATATGGTGCACCTAAAATACACTTGTAACACGCATATGGTGCACCTAAAATATGCTTGTAACACACATATGGTAGACCTGGAACATGCCTGTAACACACATATCGTACACCTAAAATGCGCTTGTAACACACATATTGTACATCTGAAACACACTTATAACACACATATCGTACATCTGAAACACACTTATAACACACATATTGTACACCTAAAATACGCTTGTAATATACATATGGTACACCTAAATACGCTTGCAAAACACATATCGTACACCTTAAATGCGCTTGGAATACAAATATTGTACATCTAAAATACATTTGTAAAATACATATGGTGCACCTAAAATACGCTTGTAACAAACATATTGTACATCTGAAACACACTTCTAACACACATATTGTACATCTAAAATACACTTCTAACACGCATATGGTGCACCTAAAATACACTTGTAACAAGCATATGGTGCACCTAAAATATGCTTGTAACACACATATCGTACATCTGAAACACACTTATAACACACATATCGTACATCTGAAACACACTTATAACACACATATTGTACACTTAAAATACGCTTGTAATATACATATGGTACACCTAAATACGCTTGCAAAACACATATCGTACACCTTAAATGCGCTTGGAATACAAATATTGTACATCTAAAATACATTTGTAAAATACATATGGTGCACCTAAAATACGCTTGTAACAAACATATTGTACATCTGAAACACACTTCTAACACACATATTGTACATCTAAAATACACTTCTAACACGCATATGGTGCACCTAAAATACACTTGTAACAAGCATATGGTGCACCTAAAATATGCTTGTAACACACATATCGTACATCTGAAACACACTTATAACACACATATCGTACATCTGAAACACACTTATAACACACATATTGTACACCTAAAATACACTTGAAACACACATATGGTACACCTTAAATGCGCTTGTAGTACAAATATTGAACATCTAAAATACATTTGTAAAATACATATGGTGCACCTAAAATACGCTTGTAACACACATATTGTACATCTGAAACACACTTATAACACACATATTGTACATCTAAAATACACTTCTAACACGCATATGGTGCACCTAAAATACACTTGTAACACGCATATGGTGCACCTAAAATATGCTTGTAACACACATATCGTACATCTGAAACACACTTATAACACACATAGTGTACATCTAAAATAAACTTCTAACACGCATATGGTGCACCTAAAATACACTTGTAACACGCATATGGTGCACCTAAAATATGCTTGTAACACACATATGGTAGACCTGGAACATGCTTGTAACACACATGTCGTACACCTAAAATGCGCTTGTAACACACATATTGTACATCTAAAATACACATTTACCATGCATATGGTGCACCTAAAATACACTTGTAACACACATATCGTACACCTTAAACACACCTATAACACACATATCGTACACCTAAAATACGCGTGTAACACACATTTGGTAGACCTGGAGCACGCTTGTAACACACATATCGTACGCCTGAAATGCATTTGTAATACACATATGGTACACCGAAAACAAACTTATAACACACATACAATACACCTGAAACACACTTATAACACACGTATTTTACACCTAAAATACGCTTGTCACACACATATGGTACACACAAAATACGCTTGCAACACACATATTGTACATCTGAAACACACTTATAACACACATACCATACACCTGAAACACACTTATAACACACATATTTTACACCTAAAATACGTTTGTAACACACATATCATACACATGAAACACACTTATAACACACATATCATACAGCTAAAATACGCTTGCAACACACATATTGTACATCTGAAACACACTTATAACACACATACCATACACCTGAAACACACTTATAACACACATATTTTACACCTAAAATACGCTCGTAACACACATATCATACACATGAAACACACTCATAACACACATATTTTACACCTAAAATACGCTTGTAACACACATATCATACACATGAAACACACTTATAACACACATATCATACAGCTAAAATACGCTTGTAACACAGACATAGTACACCTGGAACACGTTTGTAATACACATATGGTACAATTTAAATACGCTTGTAACACACATATCGTACGCCTGAAACACTCTTCTAACGCACATTCGGTACACCTAAAATACTCTTGTAACGCACATATGGTACACCTACAACACACTTATAACACACATATGATACACCTGAACTTAACGTAAAACACACATATCGTACGCTTGTACGCAAACATTGGCAGCGACAGCAAAAGGGGTCTTTAAAGTGGAAATGTTGAGCTTGAATGTCATAGTGACTGAATGGTGTAATATATATTCAGGCAACTTAGGACCGGATTTGAGCAGGATTTGGACAGCACCAATTCTGTTCGACATGCTCTCCATTACCATATGTTTCAGTTTTTGAGCCACATATGGTTCACCTGGATTACGCCTGTACCACACATCATACACCTGAAACACTCTTACACTGCAAACACGAAAACGTCGTTTTTTTCTGTATATGGTCATTGGACTAAAAATTCATTAAAATTGATTAATTGGTGAGCGTCTAGAAAGTGTCCAGAAAAGGGTCGAGTGTTTCAAGCGTAAAATGGACGGAAAAACGATGCTTTTTGCTCCGCCTTGTACAACTGTTAATGGCCGATGAGATGGCGCTGGTCCCTCGACGCACGTGAAGCCTAAGGCTACCTTTCGGAAGCATTAGGTTTCCTATTTCTGGCATGCCTTGCTCTAGTATCTGTCGCGCGCAGTGCAGCGAGATTTGCTGATAAGCCAGTTTTAGGAGTTGTAATATGTTAATGGCATCCAGACACACGCCAAGAAATCGAACCAAACAATGTTACCAAGGTTATCGTGGTAACATATCCCTCCGCACAGTTTACAAGAAGTTTACAAGATATACGGCTTTTCTATTGGACGAGAGGTCGGTCACATGACGTTCTTCACGTGATTGTATTCTTGAAATGGCGTAAACATTGACTACTTCCACATTCTTGGGGAAAACCCTTGGAATTCCCTCGTACGAATTCACACAGAAGCGTTGTTTCTCATCATTTAGACCCTTTAATTTTGACTTTAGCATCTTAGCTTACTCTAGGATAAGTCAGAGACTGTGGTTGCATGCGCGTTCAAGGATACCCTCGCTACAACCCGTCCCAGAGCAAATAAATAACCAAAAAGAACCCAAAAATCCAAAGTATCGTAGTGATTATCTACAACAATCTATGAATTAACCTTAGTATATATTTGACACATCTTTACAATCACCTTTGAATGATCGGCCAATTGATCAATGATGACAAAGGCTTTAAATAGCCACAGGTTAATTAACAACTTCTGAAATATCTCCCGTCACGTTTATCGTGTCGGCCATTTTGACGTATTGTGCTTGATGTAAATGTATTTCGACGCTCTGTCATTGTAATTGACTTACTGAGGTAATTCTGTAAAAGATCTTCTCATCTAATGAGTATATTGTTTGGAAATTAATGTATTTCTTGTAAACATACTGAAACATATGTTCATCGCTTTTGGGGGAACTATTTTATTCCGGGATGACCTATTAAAGCTAGTAGCAAGTCAAGGCACCATGCATGTATATGATCTGTTATTATATGTGTTTAAATTACGGTTTTGGGCGTTAATAAAATACACTGACGCAAGTATATTCTATTCAAATTAATTGGATAATTGAATATGCTTTCTTTTACATATTACATAACATCACTGCACAAAATTTGAACAGTTACAGTAACACACTACGGTATTCGCATTAAACACATTTTCAACTGTTACAGTATTTTAGTTATATCATAGTGTATCAGACTGATATGGGATAAAAATCCGAAGTGATTGGGGCCATCCAACAGCTTGTCGGGAAAAGGTGAGCGTATCCTGCCACACAAGTGGCACCCGTCACAAAAACATGCAAGGACAAATCAATTGTTCACCCGAACAAAGCACGGAAACACACACTGGTGCCCGTCCTCACTTTTACCGAGCATATAAATTATATTGTCCGTCAAAAACATGGACGAGTATAAACAATGTGTTCATTCACGTAATACATGTCATACATTTGAGAGCATTATTGTTAATCACAGCGTATAGACTCGGCATGCCGTTGAACTCATCACCCATCCCATTATTGATAATCCTTCTCGAAGATCTAGGAAATCAGAAGCTGCAACACTTTGTCTTTTAATTAGCATGTCAGACTTCTATTTCATAACTGAGGTTTATTGGCATTGATCACTATGGAAGGGACATTGTCGCGTTGTCGCATTGACGCCCTTACAAAAACAAGTAAAATGTGTCAAAATTAACAAAAGCGCGACAATTGGCCATTTGTCGCATTGTCGAACTGTCGCTCTTTGAATAATCCTTTTCTTTATGTTACAAAAGGGCGACGATGCCGTAACGCGGCATTTTCTAGGTTTAAATATGTCTCTCGTCGCATTGTCGCCCCATGACAAATGTGTATAAAAGGCATAAAGTTCAGTTAATGGAACAGTCAGGAAGCGGTTACCAAGTTAAATTTGTCGTAGAAATTCAACCTGATACATGTACGTCTTGAAATGAAAACACAAGTCTGTCCGTTTATTGTGAGCTCTTCTCTAAAAGTTCTTAGTGTTCAACTCCCAGTTCCAAACACGTAGTACCTCCTCAACAATCCACATACCTCTAGTGCACTGGTCTTCCGGAAGATCTTACTCTTGTCCGTGTAAGACAACTGACGAGTGCACGCCTGTGACCTCGTTACAACCCCTTTGAGGTGTTTGCCGAAATGTGCAGAGGGAGATGGGTAAAAAATGCGCAGAGCTCGCGACACACTGTATACTTCATGTTGTATACAGTATATTGCAGTTGATAATACTGTATACTGCATGTGATACTTATTTGCGGAAATATAACAACTTTCAAGATTCAAGATTCAATTTGCATTTATTTCTCATACAACAGACTGCCGTCATATTTGACTGGAATACTGCTGAGAGCGGCGTTAAAACAATTTGTTTTCATAATGGGGCGCTGTAGTCATTTTAGATAGAACCGTATACATATGTAGTACCAATTCACTAACTCTGTTTCGAATATTTAGCAGAAAAAATATTATTAACCAGGTCTTTGGGAAGAGATATCAGATATTTATAAGCAGTCACATAGGGATGATAAAGGACCCCTCGCTGATTAGGTTCTTGTTTACTTCAGAGCAGAGTTGTCCATGTTAGATGATATAACCAAAATCCAGGAGCTCCGGCGGGGGACAAACTGGTCTTGATAGTGTATGGTATGAGCTGTGACGTTGACCCAAGAGAATAATGTAAAAATGAGACCAAATCAAGTCTATAGTGATTGGGAAGTGGAAGTCTGGATTTCCACAGCCCTAGCCTGAAATTAAGAATTGTTCTGTGCTCCATTCTAATTGTATTGTTTTCATTTTGTAGACATGGATGGACCAACCAGGAAAGAAATTTAATGTCACATGTTACCACTTATTCAGTTAAATTCATCACACAATAATATATTTGTATTTGATATTACGAAGGGCATGGTCATGTATATGTTCACTGCAGTAATGTACATACTAGTCAACTTGATTATAATTTGTATTATAGTGTAGCGCTGCATCAACGATTACTATATGATATTCTCACTTGTTATCGATGTTTGGACATCGAACAATGGATTCTATTCTTATAAATAGCTTCAATAGGGAGAGCGCCGGTGTTAGTAAAATGTTCCTAGTTACAAATATGTATCTACAAAATATAATCTGAAGCAGCCAAGAACAATATTTATTTTATTAATGCATGCATTCATGGATAGAATTGAGGCAATCTAAGCTTGCCAAATCGTTCTAGACCTGAACTGGATTCATTTTAAATCTATTCTCTTTGGTCTGGGAGACGTACAAGGGCGTCTGTATCGCATGGAGAGCTGGGACAGCCTGGGTCAGTGTAATCGGACATGTTGTGGAGTTTCGGTTTTGTTTGCTGAACAGAACAAGGGCTCGCGAACAAGGGCACAATGTAGAGATTTAGCATTTAGCACCTTAGCATCAGATCGTGATATAAACGAATATAATCTATACTGTGATAAATGAATTATCAATTTCGTATCATGAATTAAATAAACAGAAATTTGATAGTTAAACAAATTATTTTAATCTGTTCGTGTGAGTGGGTAACGAGAGATCTAGGCAACTCTCTAACATAACCATTTGTGAAAAATGAAATATTCAAAGTTTAGGGGTTTGAACATGTACATTGAATGACAGGGAAGACAGCAACGCAATAATTAAATTATGAATCAAATTATGTTATAAATATAACAAAATATATAGAAAATATAAGTTTAATTTCCCATTGTTGGAAGGTGTTTAATAATAGTTTTTGTTTGATTGTTTGTTGTTCAACGCCGCACTCAGCAATAGACCAGCTATATGACGGTGGTTCGTAAATAATCCAGTCTGGACCAGACAATCCAGTTATTATAATCAAGAGCACCGATCTACGCCATTGGGATACGATGACGTGCATCAACCAAGTCAGCGAGCCTGACCACCCGATCATGTCAGTCGCCTTCGTACAAGCATGGGTTGTTGAAGGCCTATTCTAACCCAGATCGTCAGTGTATTTGTTTTGATAATAAGGTACAATGAAATTATGTATATGTCCATAATAAGTGTGTATACGTAGATGGATAATATGCCCATACACACCACGGAACACACTGAGACTGCGTGCGGGTGCTGAAAATGGTGATAATACCGTCGTAAAAGATCTCGCTGTTGCCGGCGCATTAGGTAACCGTTTCTATATTCCGTTGGACTATTAATTACTAGATTCCCACATGCCCTTTTATCAAGCATCCCTAGGTGATAGGTTAGAATATGAACTCACTTTTAATGACTACGGTAGAGTAATCAGAGCTGCTGAAGATGCTAGCTATTCCATTGAAAATATCTCGCTGGAGTATGATATGATAACAGATCCCAAATTAGCCAGACAAATTCGTAATCAGTATACCGGAAGTTTAGCCATTATGTACGATCGCGTGCTTCGACACCGAAAGATCACGAGGAGCAAAAAAGATACAAAGTGAAATATCAATCTAAACATCCCCACGAGATCGTTAAAGGGTATTTTAATGTTGTTCGAGGACCCCTCCGATGCATTTAAAAGAAATACCGAGAAGTTCTACAATCCCAAGATTACAAAAGTAGAATTGACTATCGCGGGCGTTCCTTATCAAATGTATAGTCAAGGAATGCTAGCGTTTCAACAGTGGGATGAGATTAAAAAACTCCCTTCTATAAAACGAAGCCCAGAAGTTAATGCGGTTGTGAAAGATCTGTCTCTCGGGGATATATCCATAGGTGACTACCTCACCACGAGGTACGTGCAATGCCTCAACATGCAAACCACAGACGATGACCAAATACACGGTAGTTGGAGGAGGATAGAAAATGCCAGCGAGGGTGTCACTTTACAGATAACGAAGCTCCAGTAATCAGCTGGTAAATTAAACATATATTTGTCCGTGATTATGGATGCTTAATATACAGAATGGGAGATTCCCGCACTGCGCTATCATATGCGGGCAAACAGGTTGTGGATAAACAGCTTTTATTCTAGATATTTTAGAAAGTCATTATCGGGACGTTTTCGCTCATATTATTATTTTGTAGCCGACTATAAGCGTTAATAAAACCTGTTTTTTGTTGATCAGTAGCAATAACAATTTTATCATTATAACCTATCACTTGACCGATCATAAGTTCCATATTACTCGGAGACATGTTTTGTCTACGTAGTCTACTTTGGATTGAGCGTACTGTAATACATCTTGATAACGTTTTATAGAAGATGGTATGTCAACTGGTGAATTAATAGCATCCTCCACGTTTGCAACAAACTGTTTTTGTGCATCGAGTGCCGTCCTAGAACCAACAATGGACGTTCTTGTTTGCGATTGTGCACCGAGAATTGCCCATACATAAGTTCTTATTGATTCATTAACCCTTACAACTCCTGGGTTAGTAAAATTATTTTCTTTTTTATCATTAAGAAATTCATTCCAAGCCTTTGCGGTATCGTTCAGTTGTGCAAATTTTGTAAGAATATAAGCCAAACCACGCTTAAAACTCATAAGAGAGCCTCTCCAATCGTTACTCGAAAGTTCCCAGCCATGATTAAGATTATGTAATCTTACAAAAAGATTGTTTTTCTGTAACAAGTTAAATGGATCGAATGGTTGATGAGTTTTTTTAACTAATTCATCGCTTTCTTCTTTAACTGTTTTTTGTCCGCTGTACGGAACACCTAGACCATGGTTAATTCCTTTAATACGCCAATCTTTACTCGTAGCAAATTTATTAAATTCATGACAAATACGTTCATACGCGAACCTATTGTACGAATTATTGGATGCATTCCATGCTTGATCCTGCGGTAATGGGGCACTAATTTTTTGAAGTATACGTCTAATCTGATAGTACACATGAAATGATAAAACAGACTTATTTAGTTCAAATCCTGGAGCATTAATAGATACACCACATCCTGTTGTGACACACCATATGGCAAAGTTTAACTGATTCTGCCAAAATTGCGTCTGATTGTGAAACCAATCTTCCACAATTTTATTGCTAGTTGCCGTGAAACTGTATTTTTCAAAGATATCAGGGAATTCAACAACAAAAATAGCACCAGAGACACTTACTATAATCGACTGATTAGTAATGTAAGTTGATTTCATATTTAATTTAGGATATAGTATCATTGTATATTTAATATGTATGTTACACTCCCGGGAAAAACAAATGGTCAGTCTATTGAACTGCTTCATACTATCGATAATTTGAATGGTCAACTTGAAGTCGCCCTATGCGATGTAACATAATACCCGCGATGGACCAATATAAGTGCTGCAAAAGGTAATATGTTTGTAATATCAGGTATTAGCGAATCCATTACTATACCTGATGGGTATAACAGCGCATGCTCCCTCAATGATGAAATTTTTAAGCCTTTGGGAGTTAGTCTCACACAAAATGAGTCGAATGGGATGCTGAAATTATACCCTTGGGAAAAGACAATAGCTGTTTTTACAAACTTAGAAGAAACACTTGGATTTCCTAGACAAAAATTGATACAACCCAACCAAACACAGCATGGAGATAAATCACACGATTTAGTTCCCTATAAAGAGTTGTGCATCCATCTTGATCAAATAAGCACGACGGATAATATTCAACTAGACAGTCCTTCAACTCTACTCAGAGCTGTTCCATTGAAAGATGAAAAATACAATAAGGGTAGAACGGTATCTTTCTCATCATTACAATATAAAAAAAGCGTGGTATTATTTCAGACCTCAAAATTTCTGTATTAGATGTAAAACACCAACCTGTACATATAGGATACTTGAGTGTAACACTCCATATTATAAATAATGGTTGATTCATCAGGCCCTGGAACACTCAGACAATGTAATACAATTGCGCTTGGTAAGTTATACGCTTTATACTTACAAGATAATGTATACAAGCGGAAAGAAGTTATATTCACAGGTAATCTAGGAGATTTAAGCGATGTTGACGTTAGTAGACTCCTCAAAAAGCACTTCGTACAAGACTACTCTCAACGATGATAATAAATGGACTATGGTCGAAGCAAACATCGAGTGGCTATTGAATATCGTCATTACCCCATCGTATGTGATGATGGGTAAGGCACATAATTCAACTAAGATAATAAATAGTGGTATAGTACTCGGGGCTTATAAAAAAAGTGTGGTAGTCTCTCCCCTGGCAGAAAACCCAGGTCATATGTTATTTAGTGTCCGGCAGTAAAAATGTTAGTTTAGATTTGGTTACTGAATTCAATGATATTAAACAGAACTTGAGTGCAATAACTAATCTTTCTACGCTTATCATTGAAGTCTTGTTCGGAGATGCACCGGAAATATTACCAGGTCTATCGATAAATGGCGAAAGAAACACCAACGTCAATGTTGCAGTATTATTAATATTGGAGCATCACCCGTTACAACTCTTGAGGGGGTCCAAATTATAAAAAGTGGTAGTATTTCTCTTACTAAGATATTCATGCCGTATGATATTAATTTGATAAGGTTGATGTATACTCTAAAAACATTTAAGGAAGACCAATTAAAGACTATTATATGACTGTGATATACACTATGAGTTTACATCCAGCGCTCAACGAGGCATCTGAAAAGATGGATACTATTGATAGATTTAGATTTCATCAAATAAGCGACATAAAACATTGAATAGAAAAGGAGAGGGAGTTTAGACTTGGACTGTATAAAAAGTATCGCAGAGCCGTGAATGCTCTCGACAGAGTTGACACCCCGCTTGTAACGGCTGGCATGGGACTCGGTGTAACCCGTGTTGGTTTATTATGAACTATAATCGCTGCGCCTATCGAACTTGGCATGGAAATAGTGGCTGGAGTCTCGGGACTGGTAGGAATAGCGATAAAATTCATTTCTCGTAGGTTGCAAAAGAAAGCATTAAAACACGATAATATTCGGATACACGCCGAAGCAAAGTTGAACACCATTGAGTTTCGTTTAGTGCTGTCAGAACTCACCAAATACGATGCAATGAAGCAGGAGATTCGATCTAATTTTCATAAGACCAGTGGTATTAGCGAAAAGGAGAAAAACAAGTTTATAGAACAGGTAAGGCAGCTAGCGCGTCAAATATTCCGTGCCAAACCCAAAGAACTGGTTGGAGATTAAAAATAGATTGCTTACTATCGTTAGATCACATTTAGAAGAATGTTTACATATACATATAATAATGGAGAAGTACAAACCAACAAAGGAAGAACTCGAAAAAGCTATCGAAACATTTAGGCTCAAGGACAAAATTATCAAAAGAAGTGGATTACCACAAGGTATATATTATATCAGTGATGTCAAACCAACCAAATACGGTCATCAATTGTTTCTTACCAATTACCAAGAAGTATATATAGTCTGGTCTCCTAGTAAAATGAACGAAGAACTTAGTAAAAATGTTGAATATCACTTCATTAGAAATAATGGTATACGTATTAGTAAAAATAATTTTAATCACATCGGATGGTTTCTTCCTGATTAATCTCATTACTTCATTATTCAGCGCTGATACAATAATCTGATACTGATAAAAGTGTCACCCATTCGGTTGATCTCAATCATTCCGATTTCATTTCGATCCCATACTGATAGCCAAACAAACGTTCTGCAAATGTCCAGTTAAATCTTTCAGCGATAGCTTGACTACGGTGGGCCTCGCCTGATTTCGACTTTGTGCCATTTTAGTGGTCCGCATTTATATATTCGGCTGAGTGCATAAGCTACTTCTGTTGAATCTTTGGAGGTTAATGGCTCAGCCTCTTGGTATCGACTAGCCACATCCACTACGGTTAAGGCGTATTTATACGTTTTGCGTCTTACCTTATCGTGGGGAAGAAACAAGAGGTCAGCCTGATGAACTTCATTCGTTGTAAAAATATCAAACTTCTTCCTCGGTATATAATGCGGTGCCAGTAAATATATTTGCCACATCGCTTGTTTCATTAACCAATCCTTGGCCACATCGTTAGATACCTTAGCTGCGGTGGCTATTTTTTTTATTGCTCCTACACCTTTCCAATATCCTCGTGGGCTAAAGTAAATGTTATTCATTATTAATTGATATTGATGATTCTTTTGATTAATCTCATCTCGTTGAATCGCATCATCATTTACTCATAAAAAAATCCCTCTGTAGTAGCGGTATAGGTATATAAATCCAGCTCCAGTGGAGTTGCGGCAGAACCATCATTACCTATTCTACTCTTTCAGAAGGGTCAATGTTTTGAGAGCATTTATACTTGCAGGTTCCATGGCAATCCTTTTTGTTCTTTGGACTCCGTTTTGGAACATCCTGTCCCCGAGTTCCTTTGTAACTTTCACCTGCCTGCCTCCAGTTCCTGCTCCATGATTCAGGATCCCTCTTACGTTTTCTTCCTCTGACAGGAAGATCTGCAGTAACAGTGTTGTTGTTCACGTCCACGTCTTCACTTCCAGATGCGTTCTCAAGTTCAGGTTCTTGCAGCCCTACTGATAAGATGTTGTTTACATGCTCCTCCACCATTGTTGCCATTTCCACTGTCTCTGCAATTTGCTAACAAACAAATCCAGTTGAGTCAACTTGGATGTTCAGAGCTCCGGGTACACTTGATTCCATCTGGATAATAGGTTCAACCTCAACGATTTCTTCTGGTCCTTCCGACTCCCCCACGTCATTAATTAAAGATATAACTGTGTCAAGATCCATTGTTCCATTCATGATTTAGACTCTAATTCTATACCGGCGATCAACAAACTCTTCCTCTATATAAGAAACAAAGTCAGCTTCAGCAAAATATTCTTCCAGGCTGAGATCAAAGATATGTAGAGAGGAGAAGTAAGCAACACTCAGGAACTCAATACAGTTGTCAAGAGTGAATTCAATAACAAATGCCTCCAAGTTGAAACATTTCTTTGTGAAAGTGAATATTTCAGTTAAACTTGTCGGTGTGACCTTTGTGTAGTTCACATTCAGGTGTTCAACCTTTGAGCAAGATTTGATAATCAAAAAGTCTTCATCACAAAGATGAATGCAGCATTCAAGATTTAGCAGTTCCAGATTTGGCAAACTCACCAGAAAGGCAAGAGTTGATACCTTTATGCCACTAATATTAAGCCACTTTAGTCCTTCTACTCTTAACAGGCCTGTCACAAATATGTAGTCAATTACCGATACTGGACCATCAATAACCGTTAATGGGATTTGAAGACTTTTGAAATACCTTGCTTTTTAAAAGAGTTTATGTAGCTGGGACGAGGTCGAATTTCTACCATGGAATTCAAAATCTTTCCAAAGTTTCGGCGATTGATGAGTGAGACAGTTGAAGCGTTTACTTGTTCTGCAGAAGTAGATCTGTCAGTGACAGGTAAAGAGAATACATGAACTACGATCTCATCTGGCAATGTTTGTATCATTTCCTGCTCCTAGACCACCTGAAAACATGAAAGAAATTCATGTCATATTTAAAACAAATGTTATATGTCCATTGTGCTTTATTTTTTTAGGATAACTATTTTAATTCAGAACCAGACTATTCTATCTCCGAAATAAAAGTAAAAGGGAAATGTGAAAACGTTTGTACATCAAAATTTACTGTGATTGTTAAATGTCAGTAACAATATGTAAACAATTATATTTGCATCATCCTGAAATGTTCAGAAGCTCATTAATATTATATAACATATAAACAAGTCTCCTACCTTGTGCATGTGACTTCAATCCAACGTTGGAACCAGAGTGTCCTATCTCCACATCACATGGCAAATTCAAATATAACCATTGGATGTTCACATAGAACACTCTAGAACTGAAAGGCTGTTGAATTTGTGGAGATAGAACTAAGCCCATCTATGATAAAACACATTTCCTGGCACTGTTTTGCTTTGAAATTTGACATGGAAATAGCTCGAACACCTTCAACTCAATTTTCACCAAAAGTGGAGATAGAACACTTTGGTTCTCAGGCGACGCTATGTGTAGCATATTCAAGATGGCAACCATAAAGCTGTGCAAAAAAACTGATCATAATGTAAATGATATTTATTTCAGCAAATATACAAATCAACTTATTGGACGCAAGCTTGATATTTTGACAAATTTTGCCATTTCAAGTTGAATTCCAGATGTTTTAGTACAGCTACTAGTTTAGGGGAATTTGCAGGGGGCACCACTGAAGGTAAAAGACGAATTCACTGACTAACATTTAATTCATACATAACTTAGCTACTTAAGTTTCCAATATACAGAAAATGTCCAAATCGTACATGAATGGCTTGAAATGAACAGGGACCATGCATTCACAGAAATAAATTATATTCCGATTACATACTTAAGGTTCTCTTACAGAATACCCGAGTTAATATATATGGAAATGTCCCACCTTGTAACAATCTCCCTGAGAGGATATCGTAAGTCCATGTCATTCAAACAATATTTCTGCCTCCTACCCATTTTAAACGTAGAATATTTGTATTTTTTACTTGTGGCTAACTTTTTTTACAATCGCCAGTTGATGAAGGGATGTTGTAAATTCTGCTGGTGGCAAAGTACTGTAAGTCCCCATGGTCCCCAGTATGGTGGTCTGCATTCAGTTGCTGACGATCTATAGCCCGTTTTTATCTTGTATCGATATGTATAGTGCTGTTCTCTTTTATGATTCCGTACTAGTTTTATATCTTTTTATGTGATACATCTAGTTACTTTACTGTCCTTTGTTGACAGGTTTTATATAAGTTTCAATATATGTATTATGATTAACTATTGATAGTCACGATATGGCTGAAATATTGCCGATTTGACTTAATATGTTAACTCACTCACTCACTCATTGTAACAATTTCATCACCGTGATTATGTGTCTTTTGAGGTTGAACTGTTGTGACTGAGACCAACATCTTATACAACCGGGAACAACTCGAAGACAGCTTTGAGATCTCAACCTAAACGGAAACGTATCCCCAGTCATCCAGAGCCAGTGTGCATCACACATGTACCTGGCTTGAAGTATTGCCCACTACAACGTCTGAGCAAAGCCAAAGATCCTGATGAGAAGATGGAAAAGCTGAAGGAGCAATCAAGCGTAGAAGGATGGCAGAACCTACAGAAACGCCAAATCAAATGGAAGTGTCATGTACAAGCCTGCCGGCAGTTCTGGAAGAAACCCATGGCTATCACAGGGAATATTATCAGCATTTTACAATGAACCTTGACCGTTTGTAACAACCTGAAATTAAATCTTAGGAACTAGCTGGCCACCCAATTCGTCGTCCATCCTTTGAGCATATCATCTTCCAACCTGACTGCATCTTTTGTACTCCATATTCATGAAAGAAATTCAAGTCAAAAGGAAGCTGGACAACAGAAGGCTTCACAAACTTCAGTCGGGATGGATGGCAGCATTTCATTGTAGCAGCTCAACGTCAAAACGATGAGCCTCTCCTGCTGCGGATCAGAGGGAAGGATCTATTTACCTGTAAAACAAAATATCACAAGTCGTGCTGAACTGGTTACATACAGATTCCTGGGAAATGGCGGAGCTCTCAACCGTGGGAACACCTTAGACAGCATCAAATAGAAGAGGCACACAAGAAAGCCATTATATACAGGCAATCCGTACAATTTCAAGTCCTCCATGCTTAAAAATGTGACCTTGTACATCAACGGAGTCAGTGTCCCAGGTCAACCCACAGAGGCAGACGATGTCGCTGTTAGGTCAACATGCTCAACGACATGGGTCTGTGGAAGAAATACAAGGGAAACGCCATCAGCAGAAGAGAGTTTCTCTTGGGAAATGCCTTGTTCGTCTTTGACATAGACCAAATGTGTTAGGATTCGGAGTACCTGAACTTGGTGAGATCTGGGAATGTCAGACTGGAACTGAAATTCAAATCGTCACTGACCAAAACGCTGAGTTGCATCGTCTTGACTCAGAGAAATTCCCTCATCAAAATCGATCAAGCCAGCAACGTGTTTGTCAAGTAACTTTCAATTCATCTAAGAAAAAAAGCAGAGACAATATGAAAGCCTCACAGCTTAGGTGTGCCATACGTGACCGGAGTTTAAAATCTCATGTCATAGGTGTTTTTGCCAAAGATACTTTGCCCACTCTGACACCTAGCCTGCGTGCCAAAAGTGTGGGACCCATTCTCAACACGTAGACTAACACACAGGAAGGTCTTCACTGGATCGGCATGTATTTTAAAGGGAATAAAGCGGAAGTGTTTGATTCTTTATCAGAACGAACCGTGGATAAAGTATTTGATCGCTATTTGAAGACTGAGAATAGCTCCTCTTACACTCGCAATAGTAAGCAATTGCAATCTTCAAATTCAGATACATGCCAATTGTTTACATTGTATTATCTGTTATCTAAATTCAAATCCACTTTATGCATGGATGATATTGTACATCAGTTCGATACAAATGATCATTTAATCAATGGTGAATACGTTTCCACATTTGTTTGGCGCTATTTTAGATATTGAACCGATTCGTTTTCACTCTGTATTCATGAGGCATGTTCAAGATAATCACATGAAATGGGAATGTAGTTAGTGAGATGCAAATGACATTGATTAGTTTTCATGTCTATATGCTGTGGTAAAAAGTCAATAAAATAAACATCAGTTTTAATCCTCATTCTGTCATGTTGTGTATAATACTTAGGTGAGTAGTCTATCAAAATAGTTCTATGGTAAAGAGTGACCAAGACACATCATCATGATCATGGAAGAAGAAATGAAATGTCTGTTGCCTTTTCAAACCCCTACTACCATATCAGTGGTGGGCGGGTCATCGAGCGGTAAAACATTTTGGGTTGCAGGGCTGCTAAAAAAAGTCAATAGCATGTTCGACCCAGCACCCAACCTCATTATTTACTGTTATGCTGTTTGGCAAGATGTGTATAGTGACATGAGGAGATCCACCACCAACATTTGGTTTCAAGATTCTCTGCCAACAGAAGATGAACTAAAGTCATATCCCTTGGAGTCTGACAAAAGGTGTTAACAGATAGCAGATGACTTCATGGAGCAAGTTTGTAAAAATCAGTTATTCTTACGTCTCTATAGTACCTTATCTCACACCATCGGGATTTCGGTAATAAACATACAGCAATCGGCCTATCCCAAAGGAGAGTGTAACAGAACCATGTCTTTAAAAACTCATTACTTTGTACTATTATCCAACCCAAGTTCGGCACGCGAATACAAAATTTTAGCATCGCAAATATTTCCTGGTCAAGCAAAATATTTTGCGGAATCCTTCCACGATGCTGTGAGTAGAATAAAATATGGGTATTTTGTTATGGATGTGTCGGCTTGTTGGAGAAGAATATAGACGTTTGCGTACGGGGATATTTCCTGGTGATGTGTGCACAGTGTAAAAGTGTGTGTGTGTGTGTGTTTGTGTTGTGTTGTGTTGTGTTGTGTTGTGTTGTGTTGTGTTGTGTTGTGTTGTGTTGTGTTGTGTTGTGTTGTGTTGTGTTGTGTTGTGTTGTGTTGTGTGTGCGTGTGTGAACTAAGAAAAAACGGATGTTCTTTGCGTTTTCGTCATTTCACTTTCAACTCTCTAACCAATCAGAACTAAGGCTCGAACACCATGGATGAATGTGGGAGGTTTGATGTTGATACAGTTTCAGACTGTGGGAGGTTTAATGTTGATACAGTTTCAGACTGTATAGAAATATAACGCAGTACTGATGTGTACGGAGAAAGGTTTAGCGACAGACTGAAATCCTTCGCTAAATGTCCACTTCAGATGAAGCAGTCTCCAAAATCAATGGCCAAGGCTTGATTATTATACACAGAACAAGCCGACAGAGTCTACTGTTTCAAATGCAAACTTCGTGTACATCGATGGATACCCGAGATGATCCGATGACGGAACATTTAAGACTGCCCCTCGCGAACCTCAGGTCAACAAGGAAGAGCAGAAAGCATCTCTTTGTTTTGGATGCAATAAAACACCATTGCCAAATGTGCACCTGTTCATTTGAGGACAAGAGAACCATAATCAAACAATATTATGAGCGAACTACTAGAAAAAAAGCATTTAACTTTTCTACTGATGCTGAAGAAAAGCTTTGCTGGCGCAAGCATCACGTGAACAGTTTATGGGTGTTATTACTCTGATATTCAACATTCTGAGAGGGAAAATACACTTATCAGATGAGGATAAAATTCGACTGTCACATCACAAGAAGTGCATTCGATCCTTGGCGAGCAAGACAGTAAGTCGACGTTGGTACTCGCACATAATTCTGTTCTTCCGGTTTGCATAAGAGCCTATCAAGCATACCTTTCGTCATTACAGTCAGACATCATGACGAAACCTTTGGTTCTTCTGTCAAGGGAGACATATCAGGGGTTGATGACCAATCAAGATGAACAGCAGATTCCTCAGACAGTGAAACAGACGGTGGAGGATCCTCAGACAATGAAACCTCATAGATTTGACAATGACACACGTGTTACAGAGGAACAAAGTGAAAGCGAGCTCATGCTTCAAGTTCCTGATCAGTTAATCAGAGACATTTCCTCTATGAAGACAATAGGGAGGTTAATGGCTTTGTGGTTGTTCGTTAAAGAAAACATTCTGAGTGGACATTTGAGTTTGGATAAACATTTACAAGTTGTGATGAGCAACGGTGATGTATTGCATAATTCAAACTTGTGGATTTGATTCGTTATATCGTCACGTCACCCCGTGTTCAAAGCAGACGACATCCGGAGGGTTACCAGGAACTTTGTAAACTTTTAAGACATTTAAATTTTCCAAAGCGTTTTATGAAAAGCAGACAAAAGAAAGCATGTAAAAATTTTAGTTATCAAACGAAAAGCAGTTGATGGTGTGCCAGGCAACGTTGCAAAATCAAGAAAGTTAGAACCTTTTTAAAATGTACATTAATATGTTTATCCGTATAGATTATGAACAATTTGTCAATACACATTATGCATAAGTTGAAATAAAATGTTTGTGACAATTTATGAGAAACTATTTTTTACTTTTACCAACATTGTTATCCTCTTAAAAAGGTTGGAATTTTTGTTCTCTATTTATAATTTCATTGTGATAAATAATTAAAATGTAGAGGAGTGAAACAAGGAGAATAAGATTAAGTCTACATTGTTTATTCACATATGATGTCACAAGATCAACTTTTCATATCAGAACATCATTCACCAAATAAATAAAGCATCAAACATCATTTGCTTAACACGTTTAACCACTTCATAGTTACAGTTGCAAACTATAATATTCAAATTACGAGGTACTTTGGTGTTGCATTAAATCTTGAATCCGAAGTTACCTTGGTGTTATATTAAAACTCCGAGCTATTTTGGAGTCTGCAGTAAAACATCAGAACCAAGGGTACAATTAAAAGATTGTATATGAAACGCAAACCACGGCTTGGTGTACTACCCGGTCAACAACGCATAACTTTAGATTGTATTGAATAAAACACAATACGTAGATCAGTCTGCAGTTGACAAGGTGAAGTAAACATCACATCACTTTGTATCAATGACAAGTCATTGAAGTGGGAGGTGGGGTGCTTTACCACCATACTTCATTGTCTTTCAACTAAGTTTGATGGAGTTGCTTCCTTTTGATTAAGTTGACATATATCGCTGGTTCATATCACACCATACTTCTTTGTCTTTTCCACTAAGGTTGATGGAGTTGTTTCCCTTTTATTAAGTTAGACCATCAGAACATCGCTGGTTGATATCAGAAGAAAGCACTAAGTTGTTTATCTGGAAGCAAAAATACAATGTTTTAATTTTCACTAAATATAACTTCATAGTATTTACACAGCAAACATTCGTTCCATCGTTTGACACGCACGCACGTACACACAGTTGTCGATATAAGGCGGGGAATTTCAAATCGGTTGGAGGTGGAACCATCACAACAATAGTCTACGCATCATTTGTAATTAGATCATGCAACACGATTCATTCGAAATATGACGAATAGACTTCAATAAAAGAATTCACACAACTCATAACCATACTTTTATTTTCCATTATTATTTTGATAAACATCAATTTGCACTTAATTTCGTGAGAATAGCAAAAATTTACAAAGTTGCCAACACGGTACAAATAGCTATTCAATTCGGTCTCAATACATTATAGCATCCTTTTCCAATATTCACATTGTAACTTTCAGTGACCTAGCTTGAGCTGGTCTTGGGCGACCAAATATGTGCTGACAATACACATCACTTAACCCATCTCATTATATATTATGTCCTTTTTAACACAGCCAGAGGCTGAAAATCTCGCCTGAATTTCTTATATCGACGTTGTCGGGATACATGTGTTATTTATAAGGAGGCTTGGACGTATATTAAACGAGAAATTTTGAATGAGTGAAAGAGAAATTTTTCAAAACTACATTTGAGATGGATTGATTGAACATGGAATTTACGTTAATATTTGACGATATCCGATCGAGGTTTCGTTTCTTTTTCGATGTGGGACAACGAACAAACAGATCAAATATTAGACGTTTCAAATAAGTTAAAAGACATACTTGTATACTTTTTGACAGAACTGGTAATCTTCGATCAACAAAAAAACTTGACTTTTCCATTTTGTGCACAATTATCGTTAACAATTAATGAAACACTTTTCATATGTGACAGCGTATTGAAAACATTAACGATCCAAAAAAGAAACTGTGTACAAATAACCATTTTGGACATCAGTGAAATGAAGGAGGCGATCAAATTGATGATCTCAGGTGAATCAACAATAAAGATCACGGAATTTCAGAGGCGATTCCAACATCTGAATTAATTGAAGGTAAGAACATAATTAACATAACATAACATGTGTGTGTGTGTGTGTGTGTGTGTGTGTGTGTAACCTTTGCAAAACCTACACTGAATCCCTGTTTTTGGGTGAAAAATGCTTATTGAATCTCTGTGTGGGGTTAATAATAACGGGCTGAGAGAATATACGCACGTGTCAACATTATTATATGTTATCAAGATAAATGACTCTAATTTAATCGAAAGACAACAAACTCTATTTGAATAAGCTGAGAGGGATCAATGATTATATCATGTTTTATTAAGGTCTAAAGGTTAGATAAAGTATGTTTACAATAATAAAATAGAAAAATACCGACACAAGCCATACACTGTATTGTCGCTGTTATACATTGTTTTATAATTTCAAAAGACTTAATACCGACACAGGACTGTGATCTTTACACTCACAAAGAGGATCAAAGAGACGCGGTTTAAATTAGTGGATCGGTTGTCAGGAGGGATGGGTAGGGTGGAGGGTGGTGAGGGGTGGCTCGTTCATTTTCACACGCACGATAATGATATAAAAGGAGAGGTTATTTCGTTTTGTTTAGTCATTTGCAATGATGAATTTTCTACTGGACGTTGTTTTGGGCAGAATTTTGATTGGTGTCGGGGTAAAAACATGTCATAATTTAATAGATTAATGCAAAATATCAGTTACACATCGCGAGGTTATCCATGTTATTCAACAATATACCAAGTCAGCCTCCGTTTCTATTCAAGGGAGGGTAATCACGTAGAACTAGAGTTATTGAGACGCTTGACATTCTCGAGAAATTCAATAGTGATAGGTAGTTTGTATTGATATGGTTCACGTGACAATTGTTGGAACAAAGTCTCTTCGCTAACATCGAATACATTATTGGGGAAAAGCTCACTTTTTTTCAATAAAGAATAGAACACACATGCACGCACACACGCACGCACGCACACAAAGAATTAAATTTATTTTGCATTTTCAATCTTTCAGGCAATTATGGGAAACGGTGTACAGTGCAAAGAAAACTTTGCCGGACTAAAAATAAATTAGTACATTGTTTCATATGTATGTGTGTGTCTGTGTGTGTGTGCGTGCGTGCGAGCGTGCGTGCGTGTATGTGTGTGTGCGCACAACTATTTAGAAATATAATTGTAATGATTGCTACAAGACTTGTAGGTCGTTTGTAGATTGATGGAAGTTTTTTTGGTGAAAATTTCAGATACATCAAAAACAAGTTCTAGCGCTACGTTGACTACTTCTACTTTTGATACTACTACTACTACTACTACTACTACTACTGCTACTACTACTATTACTACTACTACTACTGTTGCTGCTACTAGTGCTACTGCTACTGGTGCTACTACTACTGCTGCTACTAGTGCTACTACTATTGCCACTACTACTCCTGCTGGTACTGCTACTAGTGGTACTACTACTACTCCTGCTGCTACTAGTGCTACTACTATTGCTACTACTACTGCTGCTGCTACTGCTACTACTATATCTACTAGTGCTACTACTATATCTACTAGGGCTACTGCTGTTACTACTGCTGCTGCTACTGCTACTACTATATCTACTAGTGCTACTACTATATCTACTAGTGCTACTACTATTGCTACTACTACTGCTGCTGCTACTGCTACTAGTGGTACTACTACTACTCCTGCTGCTACTAGTGCTACTACTAGTGCTACTACTACTGCTGATACTACTGCTACTACTATATCTACTAGTGCTACTACTATATCTACTAGGGCTACTACTATATCTACTAGGGCTACTACTATTGCTACTACTACTGCTGCTGCTACTGCTACTAGTGGTACTATTACTCCTGCTGCTACTAGTGCTACTACTACTGCTGCTACTACTATATATACTAGTGCTGCTACTACTGCTGCGGCTACTAGTTTTCCCTCTGCAAATGCTACACATTATATTACAGCTCCCGCTGCTTCTAGTACTAGTACCCATCCTGATGCTGATGACGAGGGTGATGACAACGATTTCGGGGTAGTTGTGGGAAGCATAACAGGTATAATAATAATAATAAAAATAATAATTGTTATCGTTTTATTCTTTACCTATAGAAAGTGTCAAAAATATAGACGTAGTATTAACTGTCATCAAGAAGGCCATAACATAGACAACTCGATATATAAACATACCACAGAAAGCATTGTTTATTATATAGTTCTCTAGCTTCTTCTCCTGTTCTTAACCATAGTATTCCTAAACGCTTTTTTCCCTTTCATTTCAGTCCATCTAGAACGTCTGATGGAGACCATTCTTTCACTGTTTATGATAACGTTGTTCGCCATAGCGTTGGGTATTGTTTACCGTTTTCGGAAAACAATACTCCAACGGTGTCGTCGCGTACAACTTCACGAGTACGAAATGCCTTACCACCCTGCCCCTCCCCCGCCCATTCGTTCACGTCAACTTCCTTCTATTTCCCGCCCGATGTTATCAGTTTCGAACCCACATGCTTTGACTTTCTCCTCTGCATCACCCTCACTCTCGGCTTCAACACCCTCTGCTCACGTCTCCACCACCCCTGCTCTCGTCTCCAGCACTCTGCTGTCTCCAATCCTCACAATTTTAGACTACACACCAACCACACCGGCTTCATCACCCACACCAACTACACCGGCTTCAGTCACCAGTCCAACAACAGGAGCTCTCAGCTCTCTGCTCACGTCTCCGCCACCCCTGGTCCCTCTGCTCACGTCTCCAACACCCCTGCTCTCGTCTCCACCACCCCTGCTCTCGTCTCCAGCACTCTGCTGTCTCCAATCCCCTCCACTTTAGACTCCACACCAACCACACTTGCTTCAACACCCTCTGCTCACGTCTCCGCCTCCCCTGGTCCCTCTGCTCACGTCTCCACCACCCCTGGTCCCTCTGCTCACGTCTCCACCACCCCTGGTCTCGAATCCAGCACTCTGCTGTCTCCAATCCTCACAATTTTAGACTACACACCAACCGCACCGGCTTCAGCCACCAGTCCAACCACAGGAGCTCTCAGCCTACCAACCACGGGAGTTCACGTCCTACCTCTTCCAACCACGAGAGGTCTGGACCTACCTCTGACTTCAACCACTAAAGCTCTCGTTCTACCTCTGAATCCAACCACGAGAGTTCTCGACCTCGCCCTACCTCTGACTACCAGATGAGACGTTTGGGTGGTAGAAGATGAGACAATGTGTGAGATGAACACCAAAGTCGGAGTCTCAAGACAGAGGACTGATTTTAGTTTGTTGTTTTTTTACAGCAGAGACAATGCTTGAAGATTAATGATGTGTGTTTCTTGATCATCAACTTTTCTTTTTTTGAGATGGGCAGCAAATACAGTGTTTTTGTAATGAACAATAGAGTCTCAAGAACAGGATTTTAATGTATACTGTTTCTGTGTTTCTTTGTATATAAAAGGTGACTTCAACTTTTTGTTTCATCTCTCTCACTCTCTCTCTCTCTCTCTCTCTCTCTCAGGAGACCATGTTACACAGCTTCTCCCTCTCCCGCCGCTGCTTGTAGTACTAGTACCCATGATCCTGATAGTACCCGTGATCCTGCTAACGTAAGCGATTTTCACAAGACATATTTTTTCACACATCCCCTAGTAAACATTTGGTTGACTCATGCATTTCCATCATCGAGTTGAGAGAAGATCATATGGTATTAATATTAATATTTCTCTTAAGTTTGAATTTCAATTGTTACCTCATTCGTCGAAAATCCACAACCCTTCCATAAAGAATATTAATTCCAGGTAACCAGGATCTATAACCCAGATACCCGGGTAGTATTCTTTATAAATTTCTCGAGGCTCGAAAACAGGAGAAATATCCCCGAGATCATCTCTCTGTAGAGTTTCCCATGGTTGTATGAATCTTCTGAAGAAATGATTTTTTTTGGTAATTTTCATTGTCCTAGCATTGAGAAATATGAAATTTCTTAATGCTATTTTGTTCAATGATCTTAAATATCCATTTTTGTAAATATTTTTTTTAAATAAAACATGTGATTGTCATAATACAAATTTCTTCCAATGAATTCCTAAAATAACTTGTAGAATTTCTGAATCAAAATATCTCTTCAAAAAGGTTAAACACCAAGGGAAGTGTGGAGAAATGCCCAATGACATTGCTTTATATATTTCATGTGTGTGTGGTTATTAAAGCAGAACATTTGTAGGGTCTTGCGACCAATCGCAGTGGGTTTTTTCAGGTTATCTCGAGTTGGAATCTCTCTTCGAAATTATGATATAGTCTGTATTAGAAAACTGTGTCAGAAAATCCCTTATATATTGAGTTACGATAAGAGGGTTTAAATTTATTTCAAGTTAGTTATTGAATTTGTTTCAAGTAATTAAATAAATTTAGAATACACGAAAAAAACACTCTAAAGTCTTGAAATCTGAAAAAGAGTTAAACGTTTCTCAACCATTCCGTTTTTTGGTAAGAAACCTTTAATGTTTAACATTAACCTCACTGTTTTATAAAAAAAAAATTTTTCATTTATAGATCACGTGATTCACAACTCATGTGACTCTTTAGTGATAGTATGATTTTCCTTATATGGAAAATGGCACTTCATTCATAAGTCACGTGATCCACTACTCGTGTCTATAACACACACAACACAAAAAAGAATCAACTTCATTGTTTTATTGAAGATGAAACGGAGAACTACAGCTTTTTTCTTGGCCTTTTCCCTTCATCCATGTAATCGTCACTGCTTGTAGCAGCACCTCCCTGGAACAAAATGGCACACATCAATACAACATGTATGTAGACATTGATGTTGTGAAATAGACTATAGCTAATCCAACCAGGGGCTTTGCATGTTAAAGTGTGCAGTCACGCGTCAAACCTCTCCCGCGAAATCCACTATAGTTTGGATCATAAATGTAAACATGTTAGCTGTCACTCAAACAGCTAACACGAGGAAAAAAATACACCTTCTGGTCATATATATTACATTTTCTCTTGTCTGTATGTTTTAAATGGTCAAACTTTATTTTTAAATTTCAAAACTTTTAACCGTTCAATCTACATCTAGCATAGAACGTAGCAGAAAAAGTAAACTCTGGAAATGGTGTAGTGTTCCTACTGTCATGGCGAGTGATTTACGACATCCATTGTCTGAAGAACATTTGATTGCAAAGGCTCATTACCCTGGAGCCATGACATCTGTATGCCTTGAAACACTTAATTGCTGTTATTTATCAGATGCTAATCCTATTTGTTAATCCCCATGTTTGTGTATATCGACCGTCTGCCATCCTGAACAGGATGTGCAAGTATGTCACTGGTGATTTACTGTTTACATTTATATTTATTACTTACTAAATGTCAGGTGACCTTGGCTATATAAGCCTTGGTCCAGAGAGGAGAAAAGGAGAAAAGAAAGGTCTTACCCTTAGCCTAGCTAGGGTTAGGCTGGGTGCTCCGGGGCACCTAGACAACAACCACTACCACTATGTGCTGACCTGGCACATAGTGTCTTTTGTGTGTATATATCTACATGTATAAAGTAAAACTGTATATACCGCAAGCCATCGTCTCCAAGTTGTCACTTCCTACTGAGAACCATACGTTGGTCCCTTGCATATACGAGTATGCAAATTGGTCATTAATCAACGTCGGACCGACAGGCGTTGTTACTACCCTCGATTCAAACTCAAAAACTTTTCAGGTGAACATTTCCCTCGATCAACATATTAATATACTTATCAAAAGAAGTAAGGGAACATGTACCAATATGTCTGCACATAAAACCAAATCAGGAACAGCAGATACATGATTTATTAAAACCTGCATTTTTTTATGAAGTCAAACCTGACACACAAAGTCCCCTTTTTGACTTCTGATACTCGAAGGTTGCAGATTAGTTTCTATGATAAAATGACAAAATTCAAAGGTTAAAAAAATACTTACCTACATGGACGGCTATTCAGAGACTATTCTAAGTCCAGCAAGCTCTGTGTCAGCGGTTCATCCTCGTCCTCCTCAGAAACCCCATCCTCGATAAAGTTAAAAAAATGAATTTTATTGAAAGTCCTTTTCATTTCGGTCTCAATACATTATTGACACAGGTGCGACAGGATACACTATCCCGTTCAACTCACTGTCGGTGAAATGTATTAATCTGGGACGACGATGGTGCAAGCTTTGCCCAGTGTGTTGCAATCTGGTCTCTCAGACTATCTATTGACAACTTGACACCTGTATTCTCTGCAATCTGAGGGATTATAGATCGAGCCAAACGTGCAAACGAAACAGCTTCGTTCGGAGCCTTCGGCTGTTTCATAAGCATGTGTTGGCTTGTCCCGTCATCCAGTCCCCGAACAAATGCATCCGTCCACTCCATGTCAGTCTCACCAAATAGGCTACCTGACTTCAGTCAAATAATCCGCTAAATACGTATCTATAGGTTCAGTTTGGGATAACCTATGACTTACTAAAGATTCTAGGAGGGCCCACCCGTAAGTTGGGTGGACGTACTTGTCCCTGAATAATTTCTCTACTTCATTGAAAATGATAATATCTTCCCCTGGGGATTGTATAAGATCTTTGTACCAGAGATACGCCGAGTCCTTCACAAATAGTGGAAAAACTTCCACTTTTTAAAGTTACCAAAATGAAGGAAACGGTCAAGCCATTCATCAGCATGGGTTGTGTCTCTGCTAGTGAAATGTTCTGTCATCATGGTCGAATCTCCTATATTGAAGTCAGGGGGTGGTGTTTGTACGTCAGGAGCTGAGTGAATGAATATTGCTTCACGCCGCATCAGCAATTTTGCAGCTATTCGCGGCGATTGTACATCAGGACCTGAGGATGAACTTAATGAGGAAATGTTAGGGAGAACACAAGCGTAATGATGTAAAAGCTCGTCGGTAGAGGGTGATAAGTCCAAATTCTGTTCAGAAATAGGGGGAGAAGGGTCCTTGGGAGGAAGAGAGATAGGGGTGATAAGGACGGCAGTTGAGTTATGACAACTTGGGGGGAAGATGGTCACCTGACGTAGATCTATCAGAATTTGGTGTGTGAGACTTTACAAGCCCAAATACACCATGCAAGTCCATACATCAAAAATGAAACCGTACTGCCAAACGTAAGTCTGGGTGGGGCGACAGAATTGAAGGATGGGAACGACAATTTGAAAAACAAAGAATTGGATCGTCTTAAACATTTTTTTCAAGAAAAAACCTGCATTCTCCACCATGCGTAACTGCTTTCGGGCGTCAAGTGTGACCCTGCTACAGTTACTGAAAGTTATGCCGTTCCTGGTCATCATGGTCAGTTAAGCTATGACTTTGCAACTCGCCTTGTCAGCATTGGCTCGGCTCTGCCAAGGTTTGATTGGTTTAATGACGCTTACCCCAAGTTGTCTCTATCACCCTTCACACTCGCATAATAAAGAAACGCAACACCAGCTTTAGACTCACATAGTTTTACTTATTCTCAGCCTATCTATCAATACACGACAGGATCAGACTGGCCAGACCGTCACTAAATGGGAAAACTTAGAACGATTGGGATTCGACTCCATCGATTGCAAACCACGCTCTCCTCTCCTAATGTTAGGGTATCATTTGATAGTGTTTGGGCCTGGCCTGTCTTTGTCGCATGTCCCAATACCTCATTTTGATACGTTAAAAGTTAGATGTGACCATGAACTCATGTGTGTCATAATCGGAAAAATACCAATGCCTGCGTGCCAGACTGCTCATCTCTCTATTGATTTTGTGACTCACTCCGGATGCTACAAATTAAATTTCTCTTGCATCTCTGCTTGTTTCATTAATTACTGGATGAACCAACCAATGATAAATATGAAATGTCAAAAATACACTTGTGATAAATGTGAAATGTCTTTTACCTGTTAATTCCTTTCAAACTAAAAGTTCTCTGTCCCTTTGTGTCCCTTATGCAGCTATAACGATTGTATTTGTCACCATTTTCTAATGTTTTTGAGACGCATTTTAACTTTATAACACATAAGATTTGATTTCTTCAGTGATGCCACTTTAATAAATCCCTGTTTTGTAAATTATGATAAACAGAAGTTTGTATTCCTTGCTCAGTGTGACATTATACAGCCGGATCTTGCAAATCACTGCGACTGTGTTTCAAACGGAGAATCCACTAGTTTGTATGTGCGCTTCGGTGCACTCATGTTTGATGAGGTCAATATGATTTTGTTCAGACTGTTATTGTAATAGTATTGTTTAAATGTGTCTCATAAGCCTTGTTTGCTGAGCATCTTACTTTATATATTGTATTGTAAAATGATCATGATAATGTAACATATGATGTGTGAAACACACAAAAATAGTTCTTCTTCGGTAAAACTGTTTGGGACACCTTTTGCTGCACCAGTATTGCGTTAGCTGAAGATCTTACAATTCCCATAGCATACACCACAGCCACCATCCAGCCGAAAATTTTATCTCCAGTGATATCATTCTTCATCGGATTTCAGTTAGAAATGTATGCAGAACAGTTCCTCATAAGGTGTGAAAAACTTTCAGTAAATTATCACCAATAAGGAAAACAGTTCTTCGTCATAAAACACCATGCTGTAAGTTGACCATCCTCCTGTAAAAGGAATGAAGTTTAAATATTTATTGCTATATATCGAACATTGCTTTTCAGTGTACTTTAAAACAAGTCAATAAAAAATGCAGTATCTTGAGAAATAACGCTTTCCTTATGTCAGTAGTAGCATTGATATGTAACTGACAGCCTACCGTTACAGTAACGGTGCTTTTCTAATATTAATGTGGAATCTGACTACTAGTTTCTAATCTTTATAATGTCTATGTTGTAAGCCACAAATAAATCTTTATCAGAACAAAATGGATGGAGACTGATTATGATCTGGCGTTTTGAATGTTGATGATACTGTTTCAAGCCTATAATAACAAAGTGTTTACATAATATCTATGTTTAATGATACAGTTGTAATTTTGGCACAGCGTGAGCCTTTCGCTATAGAGATAGTTTCTAACCTAACCACTACAGCCATTGGCTATTGAAACAGTGTTTGTTTTCGACTATCTATGTTTAATGATACTATAGAAACAGTGTTCAAGTTAATGATAATATCAGGATAATATTCAGGTGTTGATCCTTTCTAACCGTTAGCACCGCAGCAGTCCTTTGCTATGTGAATGATGTGACTTTTTTCACATTGATATTATTCTGAAACTGAATGTTGCAATCATTCCACTTAAGCAAACATCATAACAATAGGTCTTCTGATATCATCTGAGCGAATGATATACATGTCACTGAAAACACAAGTAACTGATACAACACATCCGCTAGTTTAGTATTAGTTCAAAGCTCATTTTGCTTTAAACACAGGTTCTATTTATTATATATTAAACGGTATTGAGTATGTTACCAAGCTCTGCATTAGCAAACTTGGGATACACAACCAGATGGCATAACTAATTACGTAGCCTAATTCTGAGTAATTCTAACTGATTAGAATCAGCTAGATGTATTTAGTCAAGACATCAAATGTTGATTTCTTGTATTATTTGTTATAAATTATATTGTGCAAACATTGCGGCTTGTATTTTCTTATCAATGTTTAATAACAAACACAGCAAAAAAGTGTAGGTTTCCGTCCTTCGGATACCTTCCGGATACCTTCCCATTTTGGATCCGGCCCGGATACCTTCTTGAAACCTTCCAAAAAAATGTCAAAATTTGCAGGGTGCATTTTGTTCATTTAAGTGTGAAACACATGCAAAAATTATCTGGAAAACACCAAGAAACTTGAAGTTTGCTGAAGGTATCTGGAAGGTCTCCGGAAAGTTTCCTGATACACATTTTCTTGTTTCTGGTTATTTATGTTACTCTGTGCATATCAGATAGCTGTTGTAATATTTTGTGTTATATTAGTTGTAAATATCCTCCTTAAAATGAGATCTGTGGTCATGCATTGTTCACAGGTTCGATTCGCGACATGGGCACAAATGTGTGAAGCTTATTGCTGGTGTCACCCACCGTGATATTGTTGCAATTTTGCTAAAAGTGGCATAACAGCATTCTCACTCAGAAAAAAATGGAAAGTCATTGGCTATGTGCTTTGGCATTTGGCCCTGGTGAGATTAAAAGATAAGTTTGGAACGGTATCAGTACTTGTTATATCTGGACAGTGTAGTTTCATGGGACTACGAAACAGAATACAATTGTCCCAAATTGGTGCATAAGACCAACAGCATCCATAGAAAACGCCTTAATAAAGTACAGAAAAAAATATCAATGTCATTTGTCTACTAACGTGGAACTACAACTTTTGTTAAGTGAGCTGTATATATAGTAAGAAAACATGCAGGGTATTGGTATATTTTATATTTGTTCAGCACCTATGTTATGGCTGATCAGTATTATATTTCTTTATGCTTATGAAGCAAAACAAATTATGTTTTTGGAGAAAAAAAATCATATTTATTGATTATATGACATTTCATTGGTATATATAACAAATTGAAATTTGATCAAGCAAGAAGAGGAACTAGCATAAAGTAACCAGTGGTGTTTGCAAGAACTTACAGAACAGACTATTCAATGCCATTTTCTAAATAAACAAATTAGTCAAATCTCAGAAAAATTTCATGGAAGAAGAATATCTCAAGTCAATTATGTTTCTGCAGTAAACCACAAAAGTCATTCGGATTTGTATAGTCAGCGTCGGTGTACACAACCTGGACATAGTCACAGTGCTTTGGCATAAATTCATTCAGACTTGATTAGTGTCATAATAAAACCACCTACAGTCACACTGATGTGGCATTATTCATTCAGAATCATCACTTTCTGAGGTGAATCTGTTGGTTGTTATAGGGAGGATTGATCATCATCCGGCGAGTCCCTTGTCTGACATGTCTGAGCAATATCTTTTTAAACGAAGCTGGTGTCAGATTGTGAAATCCAGGTACCTGAAACAATTCATAACATCTTAGAAACTTGTTATTAAAAAATAATGAAACACACACATATTTACAAATGTTTAAAGTTGTTTTCTCAAACAGTGAGGTATTGACAATTTATCTTGCAACTGATATTTAACCAATCTTTGAACATGTTAATAAGCCATTGTAAACAGAAAAGTGTTCAGAAAATACAAAAATGTATCTGGTCTTCTAAAACAATACCTTAAGCGCCACAAGGTTCACCTGAATTTTGCTTGAATGTTTGCATTACATCAAAATGTAAGGAAGGGTAAACAAGACAATGCAAAACTAAGTTACATAAGTTCTTATACATAAAAACAGAACTTTTCATAATAATCAAACTTTCAATCACACAAATGATCTCAAAATACAACATAATGAGCGAGTGAGTTGGTATAGTTTCATGCAGCTTGTTAGAAATATTTTAGCTATGGGCTTCACACATTGTACCCATGTGGTGAATCGAACCCGGGTTTTAGAGAACGTGTGTATATCTAAGTTATTATGGATATTTAATTTCTACCGTTAATTGGTAGTCCAACATAGACAGTGATAAGAAATTCAACTGAAAAGCACAACCTGAACCATCAACTATGTACACTTATATCACATTAAAGGGGCCGGTCATGTATTACCAGTATGTTCTCATTCATTTTTCACACTAACGTCCCTGAAAGAAAATGCAAAGCACTTTATATTTTATCGTCAATGTTTTCATAACCCTCCCCTAGAGACTCACATGTTTTGGGTGACCCTCCCTGTTTGTTTTGATCTGAATTAAAACATGGCAATATTCTTGACTAAAATCATTATCATATTTTTATCATTTATCCTATCTTTTTTTTTAAATTAACTTAATAAAGATTAACAATAACATGCAAATCCTCCAAAAATATTGATCTGGCAAAGTTTAAATTAATCATAATTACTGTAATAGAGTTTTGGATCGATCGTCTGTTTCTAAATACAGTGAAACCCAACCTTGACTTGCCTGACATTATTGAATCATCTACCCAATGTTCCTTATGCATTGCTATGCATCTGCACAGAATGGTCAAAGTCCTTGTCTGACACATAGTGTGCTACAAGGGACATCAGTTTGTCTCCAGCCAAACTGTCTGATAATCTCAAGGGATGCCTTGGTATAGCATCAAGGGATGTAGCTAATCCTAAATAAACCTAAAACAAGTGACATCCTCTCTTCTACAGAACACATGATCAACTTACTTACTTACTTACTTTGGAGATTTAACGTGCGCTTTCCGACTGATGCGCATTTCGCACAGGGGCCCGGCCAGGCCATTTAATGTGTTTCCGAAAGGGGCGAAAGTGGTGTGTGCAACCCAAGAGGGGGCTTTAGGGGTTGCTTATATAGAATTTGGGAATTTTGAGATTTTGAATAGATGCCGATCGGGTTGGGGAGGAGAACTAAGGGAGCTGGATATGGTGGATGTTTGTTTGTTTATGTGATTTTGATTTGGTAGATTATACTGTTTTTAGATGCGTTTTATTAGTTCCGTTTTGATTAAGAATACGCCTAAGGCCTTGACGTTTTCTAGTTTATTTTGTGGGTTTAGTATTGCTTCTAGAGAGAGCCTTGTTTAAATTCAGGGTGATTTGTAATACGGTTCGATGTGTTAGGTAGTGTGTGCAGTGGATGAGTGCGTGTTCTGGGGTTTCTAGTTGTTTGCAGTGTGGGCAGTTACCTGCAGTGTGTTTTTTTATTTTGTTTAGGTGGTTATTTAGGTTGGTGTGTCCTGTTTTGAGTTAAGTGATTACTCTGTCGATTTTTTTGGATGGATGGAGAATTTTTGGTTTGGTTAGTGGTTTGCAGAGTCCTTTTTTTATTTGGCTATTTGAGTTTAGATATAGGTTATGCCATTTTTGTGATTTTTTGCTTGTTTACACTTTTAATTTCTGATTTTGAGATGAGTAAGTTTAAGCTTATTTCTGGGATTTTGAGGGATAGTTTAGCTGCCTTATCGGGGTTTTCATTACCGTATATTCCTACGTGGGCGGGTATCCACAAGAAGGTTTTTTGTTTGCCTGCCTTAGTTAGGTCGTTGGAGCTTTTAAGTATTTGATTTATTAATTTAGGTCGGTTTTTGGTATTTTTGTTTTGGAGGGCTTGCAGTCCACTTAGGGAGTCGGTAAGTATTGGGATTTTTTTGTGGTTTCTGGATTCTGGATTATGGAGGGCTGAGGCCATGCCCATTAGTTCTGCCGTGAATATTGATTGGTTGTTTGGGAGTCGGAAGGATCGTTTTTAGTTGGTTGTGTGGTATGGACTCCTAAACCTGTGTGTTTGGAGGTCGGATCTGAAGATCCGTCCGTGTAAATGTGACATCAATTTGGCCAATTTTCGTGTATGTATGCTAGTGTGGTAGTTTTGGCTATGTTTAGGTCGGTTTGTTTATTTATTTGGCTAGCTAGTGCTGTGTCTATTTTGGGTATTTTAAGTTTAGGGGTGAAGATATTGGATTGTTTGCAGTTTTGTTTAAGATTTATAATTTGGTATTCATTTAGGTAGTTTTGTTATTCTTTGGGATATTTGGGTAAGTAAGGGGTGTTTACGAGCTAGAGCTTGGTTTTTAGGGCTGATATTTTGGTTTATTAAGTTTTGGATGAGAGGGTTTGATTGGGACGCGGCCCAGAAATTTAAGCTTAGCTGTTCCCTGCGTAGACTTAGTGGCATTTCTCCTGTTAAGGCCTGAAGTGAAGTGTAGGAGGTGCCATGTCGGGTGCGTGTAATTAGTTTGAGGGCCTGATATTGTATTGAGTCAAGTTTTTTAGATAGAGAGTTGTTTAGGGTGTTGTACATGGCGCAGCCGTAGTCTAGTTTTGATCTAATTCGTGATATGTAGAGAGAGAGGAGGGTATCTTTGGAGGCTCCCCAGTTAGAGCCAGTTAGGCATCTTAGGGTGTTTAGGTCTTTACTGCATTTAGTTGTTAGGTTTTGGATGTGAGCATCCCAGGTGAGATGTTCATCGAAAATAAGTTCTTAGAATTTGGTTTGTTTTTGAAATTTGATTGTTTGGTTGTTTAGCTGGAGGATTGGGGAGGCGGGTTTCATGTTTTTATGTTTGAATACTGTTCCTGTTGTTTTTTCTGAGTTAAGGGAGAAGCCCCATTTGTCAGCCCATTGTTGTATTTTATTAAGAGATTTTTGGAGTAAATTTTGGGCCACACACATGATCAAAGACTGCCCCACCTTTTATGTTAATTACCTTGCTACTCTAAAAACAGCTAATTAGCAAATTGAACTCAATGTCAACTCATTGTGGACTAGGGATTAACAGGGCAATTAGTGTCGGGTGGGTATTAGTACTTGCAATTGTCTGTAAATTACTTAATTGAGTAGTGACGGCTTAGTCAGTTGTGCATTTACAATCACGCTGATTGTTATTCAACTTATCAAATCAGTTTACCATGTAACATGCTTCTGGGGACCAAGGAAATGTATCTTGCTGGATAACAGGTTTTTTTCTACTTTATCAGATATCAGACATATAATAATTACAGTTTTGATGTGCATTTCTTTGTTTTGTAGTAGTGATGGTATTTGAATTATACACTCTTTATTCCAAAATAGGAATAGGGTTGGTGAAGAGGCATAGCTTATTTGATATAAACATATTTATTTCCATTAAGTGGAGGGATTGGCAAACAAGCAAATTTTGCTTATCTGAATGCCTCTCCCAAACATGATACATACACAAATAGCAATATAGTGATAGTGACATTAGAAATAGCAATAGCATACATTGTATCATTGGCATTAAAGGTAATTATTGTTCTGTAAGTGTTTAATTACTGGATTATCTTCCATAACTACAGTTACATTATTATTTACATTCATCACAACAACATCGCAGTATCATGTAGCAAAGCCATCAAAATCTCTAAATCGGCAAGAAGATAGAATAAAACTGTGCACCGATTTCAAAATTTCAAGATTTGTTACTGTCGTTACATTTGAATTACCATTTAGAATTGAAATAAATCGTAGCCTTTTACGAAATAATTTATGTTTTGCCTTACTGTACTGTTTAAGGGACACGTAAGAAAGAAGTGAAGTGCATCTTCTGTATGATAGCCACAACAACATCTCGGGCTTTCAGATATAAATCTGGCAAATTTGACGGCGTTTAGATCACTGCAGCCAAGCCTGAGACGGAGTGTATAACCTGCCAGAATCTTGATCCATAATTTGTATCAAAGTATATACCATTCCTGTCATTGCTTTTCATAAACCTTTTTAAACTTCCTAAGCTACTGGCATTGGTGTATTCAATAGGTAGTAAGTTCCAAATATTAACTGTATCTGGAATAAATGATTTGGCATAACTATTTGATTTACACTTTGTGGTTTGCAGCTGTGAGCAGTTTCTCAAATTATAATCACTTGCATCCGACACTCTATTTGGAACTAAGGATGAGAGATAGTCCGGTTCTAGATTATTAACCATTTTATAAAAAAAATATTTAACTTTTGAAAATGCCTTCTTTCTTCTAATGACGTAAGATCTATTTCTTTATAAAGTTCACTGTGACTTGTGCCCCAAACAGCCCCAAAAATAGTTCTGAGTGCATCTAGATTTAGTTTTTCAAGTAGTAACGCCTATTCTTTTGTGCAGTTGTCCCATATGTGGCAACAATAATCAAATATCGGTAATATGAAAGATTTATACATAGTTTCCAGTGTTTTTCTATTTAAATGATACTTGAAACTCCTTAGACAGTTAATCATTGGACTGACTTTCTTGACTAGGCTATCAATGTGATCGTTCCACATACAATCTTCTTGGAGAGTAAGTCCGAGATGTTTATGAGAATGAACTTCCTGAACCGTTGTGTTACTCATTTTCGAAACCGGTTTTACATTTGGAAGAATCTTCCGGGAAAATTGGATAGATACTGTTTTATTAGGATTGAAATCGACCTGTCAGTTTTCTGCCCAAGAGGATATTCTACTTAGATGGTTATTCAGACAATGTGCTGCTGTATTCGGGTCATTTACCACGACATATAGGGATGAGTCATCGGCAAACAATCTTATATTACTATCAATATGGTCTATAATGTCGTTTATGAAAATTAGAAACAGTAGCGGTCCTAAAACTGACCCTTGTGGGACTCCGGCCGTAACTGGTCGTAAGACTGAACTATACCGATTGATAACAAATCGTTGGCATCTATGTTTTAGGTAGCTTTCCCTTCAATACCATAGGATTTGAGTTTGTGGATAATGCCTTTGTGCCAGACTTTATCAAAGGCCTTACTAATGTCGCAAAAGACAGCTCTGATTTCTTTGCCTTTATCCAATTCTCTAGCAATAAAATCATATAAGTAAGTCAGCTGGTTAGCGGTAGAATCTCCTGGCATGAACCCTGATTGAAGATTAGTAAGCACATTTTTCGAAAATGTTAGCCAAACAACACGTGAGAGCTATAGGTCTATAATAACTACATTCATTAATGTTACCTTTCTTATAAATAGGCACAACGGAAGCTTCTTTCCAACTTACTGGAAAAGTAGACTTATCCAGGGATACATTAAACAATTTAGCCAGTGGATATGATATCGCTGAAGCACTTAATTTCAATAATCTATTGTCGATACCGTCGAGCCCTGTTGCTTTAGTTACATTAACAGATAGGAGAACATCTTGAACTTCCTTTGTTGTTAGAATGATAGTTGAGAGCGATTTTTCTGTTTTAAGCTTAATATAAGGGAGCGTTTTATCAGGATTTTTAACAGATGCCTGGTCAGAGAAATAATTGTTCATCACATTTGCAATATCTCTTGTATCATCATATAGTATATCGTGGTAATTAATGGAAGGAAATTTTGTATTACTGGTGCCCCTCAGATGTTTTTTAACAAGCCACCACCATACTTTTTCGCCGTACGCATCATTAATTTACTATCAATCTTGAGTACATATTTTTCCTTTGCAGTGCGAACATGGGAGATGACACGGTTTCTTATTTGACGAAATTTAGTCCTGTCAGATTCTAAGTTACGCCTTTTAGCAACCTTATGAATTCTGTTACCTTTCCTGATGAGTCAACATATCTCAATAGTGATCCATAGTGGATCACTATGTCTAATTGTTACACATTTGTTAGGAATATGATTATTACATACGTCAGTAATTGTCCTGGTAAAGCATTCTGCCATAACGTCAACATTTCTGGATGATAACAAATGATCCCACTTTGTCTCAGTTAAGCTATCAATAATTTCTTCATTTTCAGCCATGTTGTAATTATAGATTTTTCTTTTAAAATGTGCATTGGTAGGTATGTTTACCTTAATTTTTACGAAAATAGGACAATGATCACTGCATATAGGATCGGATATACCCGAACTCCACACACTGTCTGCATTAGTTACGAACAGTAAATCAATCAGAGTTCTGGAGGTAGGTGTAATCCTGGTGGGCTCAGTTATAATTTGTTCCCAAATAGTTCTTGTAAGTGATCTATTTTGCGCTTACTTTCTCTAGGGATATCTAGATTAAAGTCCCAAGCTATAATAGTTTGTATATTCAAATGTAGTGCATTACATATTGACTGATCTATCAACTTCCAGTAAGCCTCGCTTTTATCTGCCCTGTAGAATGTCCCTACTACGTATTTACTGGCCTTGCATCTTACCTGTACCCATAATGCTTCGAGTCCATTTACGCACAGATGATCCATGTTTTTAACATATGAATTGTTTTCTACACATAGAGCTACACCCCCGCCTCGACTTCGTCGATCTTTTCTAATTGGCAAATGAAAATCTGAAATTGAAATATCAACAGTAGGTATGCCCTCATGCAGCCAAGTTTCGATTAAGCAAATAATATTGTATGAATGAAATTCAGTGCACAGTAGATCTACCTTGTCCTTTAAACTCCTTACATTTAGATCAACAATCTTTAAATTACCATATTTTACTGGCCCATGGTATGGGTGAACATCCCCGCAACATAAGAGAAGTATCACAACTATAATAGGCGTTCTTAGCTTAAAGATACAACACGAAGAGAGAAACAGCAAGTACTTTGTAAATTTGCAAGACGCCTTGCTTTAAAGACTAGAAGCAAATAATCCCAGCGCTTGTCTACAATGCACTATATTTACCGGCATCTTTTTTTAACAGAATATATTTGTTTTCTATAGAGGCAGGCGGGGAGGTTACGCGCTAAGTATAAATTTGCAATGCTGAAGTGCACTATATATAACTAGAATCTGACAAGAGAAAGCTGAATGAAAACTACAGAGAGAAAGAATGTCACAACACTCACAGACAAAACATGACAAACACAAAATGAATTTTCGAAACATAAATAAAATCTATAAATCTATAAATAGTAATAAAAAAGCAGATAAATTGGGTAACAATAAGAAAGGATAAAATCAAAGTCACCATAGTTTGGTGTAGAGTAATGAGAAACGAACTGAGAGGGGGACATAATATAAAATATGTTTTCATAACAGATTGTGTGAACGGAAGTACTAGATAAATTTAATATGAAACAAAAATAGATGGATAAATAACAGTAATAATATGAATAAACTGAGCTCACGCCTGGGGCAAGTCTCCTGGCACACCTGGGTTAATTGCACGGACTCGGCACGTGCACATGGACTGACTACTGTGTGTCGCACACCTGGCTAATTTGCAAGGACTCGGCACGTGCATATGAAATGAACACGCCACAACGATCAAAATTAGCCTTCTAACAGGTTGGGATATCCTTCAAATATCAAGGAATATGCACCAAATTAAAGATTAAGGACAAGATGGAGCAAATGTTCAGGCGGACCATATCCAGGTAAGTTAAGAGTTAATCTGCTAACAAGACCAGAATACTAGAGATTATGCTATATACGCTGTGTTTGAAGATACACATGGCCCTTGTAGTATGATATGGGTTGACGATGCACATTGTATACATAGTTAATCATGCATAGCTGTACCGAGTAAGAAAGGCTAGTGAAGGGCAATAACGACACATACCGATAAGTAGCCTACTTGTACCAACTGCCATAACGTATAAGCCGGGTGAGTGTTGTAGAGGTGGGTCCCATCCTCACACAATGTTCACCTATACATTCAGGTACAATGGTAAGAACACAATGTACACCATAATATATCAACTTTGAATTTAAAGGTCACATATCACACGTTCGATTATAATGGTAAACTCATCTACATTGTAATGTATAAACGTTGATTTTATATGTCACCATGTCACCATATCACACGTTCGTGTATAATGACAAACTCACTGTATACATTGTAAAATATAAACGTTGGTTATATAGGTAACATGTCACGCGTTCGTGTATAATGGTAGACTCACAATATACATTGTAATATATATACGTGGATTATATAGGTAACATATCACACGTTCGAGTATAATGGCAAACTCACTGTATACATTGTAAAATATAAACGTTGGTTATATATGTCACCAATTCACCATATCACACGTTCGAGTATAATGGTATACTCACAATATACATTGTAATATATCAACGTTGATTTTATAGGTAACACATCACACGGTCGAGTATGATGGCAAACTCACAATATACATTGCAATATATATACGTTGATTATATAGGTAACATATCACACGTTCGAGCATGATGGCAAACTCACAATATAAATTGTAATAAATCAACGCTGATTTTTAAGGTCACATATTACACGTGCGAGTATAAAGGTAAACTCACAATATACATTGTAATATATAAACGTTGATTTTATATGTCACCAATTCACCATATCACACGTTCGAGTATAATGGTAGACTCACAATATACATTGTAATATATCAACGTTGATTTTATAGGTAACACATCACACGGTCGAGTATGATGGCAAACTCACAATATACATTGCAATATATATACGTTGATTATATAGGTACCATATCACACGTTCGAGCATGATGGCAAACTCACAATATAAATTGTAATAAATCAACGCTGATTTTAAAGGTCACATATTACACGTTCCAGTATAAAGGTAAACTCACAATATACACTGTAATATATAAACGTTGATTTTATATGTCACCAAATCACCATATCACACGTTCGAGTATAATGGCAAACTCACAATATACATTGTAATATATATACGTTGATTTTATAGGTAACACATCACACGTTCGAGTATGATGGCAAACGCACAATATACATGTAATATATAAACGTTGATTTTATAGGTAACACATCCCACGTTCGAGTATGATGGTAGACTCACAATATACATTGTAATATATATACGTTGATTATATAGGTAACATATCACACGTTAGAGTATGATGGCAAACTCACAATATACACTGTAATATATAAACGTTGATTTTATATGTCACCAAATCACCATATCACACGTTCGAGTATAATGGTAGACTCACAATATACATTGTAATATATCAACGTTGATTTTATAGGTAACATATCACGCGTTCGAGTTTGATGGTAAACTCACAATATACATTGTAATACATAAACGTTGATATTCTAGGTCAACAGTTTGTTGTATGGGGTCATCCCGTCACATACTAACTGTCACTCAGTGTCACACATGTTATTCCATATCACACAATGTCACACATTGTCATACTATGTCACACATGTACAATATTATCCACTGGCCTATGTGTAAGTAATATCGTTAATGCCATGGCATGGAAAGGCACTCAACTAAGTCAGTTCCGATGAGTAGTTATACACCCTGACATCCTGCTACGCACATACGTATGTCAGAATCCCTGTATCATGAGTTTAGGCATTCACTTCCAATGGCTAAAATAATCATTGTTTACGAAGACTAGATGTACATTAGCCATTTTCAGTGATTTTGATAACCGATATTTATACTTGAAAATGGAACGAGTTTGATTTGACAACAGGCAATCAGACCATAGCATCATCATTATCGTCGTCGTCGGCATCGCTGTAGTATTCCGGTGGTCCTGTGTTTCCCTGTGCCGCATTTTAAGTTTGAATGATTGGGTTAACGTATTGAGCTGGGACCTCCTGGTGATGAGGACTACTTTATCGTCAAGTTTCTTCACAAATATCACTCCGTCACGGACCCATGTTCCAGATAAGCGTTTGTCAGCTACAAGCTTACGGATTTCTGAAGCTAATCTCGCTCGCTCGTGTGTTAGATTATCATTAATGAAAACCTTTGGTTGGCGACCCTTCAGTTTAGATCTTGACCTCGCGGTTTGTCCGATAAGAGACGAACTTGACCAAGATAGTTAAGGTGATTCATTGCCTATTAATATCCTGTTTTATGAACGTATTTTTTACTTTAGTTCCTCAGTCATTATATAACTACTATTTTGCATTTTTTATTGTGTGTGTATCTATATATTTGTTTTTCTTTCATCTATCTGCATAATAATTATTAGAAATACATAAATGAAGTTGGTGATAGATTAACCCAGTAATTCAGTTGAAATATATTTGACCAGCTATAAGCCCACTTAATCATTTTGCAAGGTGTTAAGCACGAGATGTTTAAGGACATCGGATTGAAAAAAATTGTTAGCTCCTAAGATATTTCATATACACTCTTCAAAAAATGAGTGAGTGAGTATGGTTTTACGCCGCTTTTAGCAATATTCCAGCAATATCACGGCGGGGGACACCAGAAATGGGCTTCACACATTGTACCCATGTCGGGAATCGAACCCGGGTCTTCGGCGTGACGAGTGAACGCTTTAACCACTAGGCTACCCGACCGCCCTTCAAAAAATGAAACGTACACGTAGTATGTAGTTCATTAAACCTGACTACACAAAAAGTCCGGTGTATAAATTGGATATATGTTATTTGAAAATGTTAGTGGCCAAAACGCAGCCGTTGCCGATTTGCAATGTCTTAAACAGCATTGTTTTCATACTTATTCAAAAATGTCATGGAGGAAAACAGTAAAGCAAAATGCATGTGCAAGTTGTTGCATTCATAACTCGTTGTAGTGGCTATTAAAATGCAAGCATAAGCCAATAATTTGTCTTCAGTTGACAACATTTTCCAATTTGGAAAATGCAAGACTCAGTGCTGCATATCGGGACATCGGGACGTATCCAAACAGTGGAATCGCAGTCTTCAACGTCAACGACAGCACTATTTGCTGCACTTCACAGTTCAATTCCACTGCAGACCGTCCGAGAATCGGAGTTACCACCCCTGCACAGGATGGCTACATTCGACTGTTCACCAAAGTCATCACAATTCCACAGCTACGAAGACTGCAGGACGTATCCCTGGTTAGAGCAGGATATCGGACCAGAATGTCCGACGCTGGAATCCGACCAAGAAGACCAGTTATAGTCCCTGTTCTTCAATAGATCCATCGACAGCGACGCTTGCGTTGGTGCCATATCTTACAGCCTTGGAAACAGGAGACGAGTGTAGTTTAGCGATGAATCACGATTTCTTCTTCACCGGCTATATGGAAGACAACGTGTTTATCGTCGTCGAAATGAGCGTTTTGCCCCACATTGTGTACGTGAATTCGACAAAGTCGGTGGCGATAGTGTCATGGTGTGGGGGGCCTTATCCTACACCACGAGATCTGACTTGGTGGTGGTTCAGGGAAATTTGACAGGAAATCGCTACATGAAGCAAATTCTTCAACCTCACATTCTTCCTATAATTGACCGCCAGAGGACAACGCTCCACCGCACACAGCTCGTGTCACGGTTGACAACCTTCATAATGCCAGCATCGACGATTTGCCCTGGCCTTTAAGATCTCCAGATCTCAACCAAATCGCACACCTCTGGGATGAACTCGATCGACGTCAACGTCAGAATGCGGTCAAAGCATTGCAAGGAGAATGGCGCAAAATTCCACAGGATAGAATTCTTACAATTATCCAGTCAGTGCCGAGGAGATGCAGAGCCGTGATTGCAGCCCGGGGCGGTCACACGAGGTACTGAGTTCAGCGCAACCTTGTGGCCTTGTGTGATTTGACAATGAAAAGTTTTCAATGCTTTTGTACGACGACAACATGTGACTATCGAGCTCCAAACTTTCATATTTGTATCTATGATATCGAATATATTGCAATATTCCAGCAATATCACGGCGGGGGACACCAGAAATGGGCTTGACACATTGTACCCATGTCGGGAATCGAACCCGGGTCTTCGGCGTGACGAGCCAACGCTTTAACCACTAGGCTACCCGACCGCCCCTCTTTTTTTTTGAAGAGTGCATATCAATTGGTGACTAAACCTCAGAACTATAATCACAGTAAATGGCTTCACCAACCTCTCGCTACATAGTAGAAAATAACCGACAATAAAAAAAAACAAGCATTTACTGCACTGTATAACAGGAGGAACAGTTATTAACTTCACGTAGAAGTGGACAGCAACTATTGAATACATGATGCAATATTAATGGTAGGCATTGTCTTTTTATTATCTGGATTGGCCGGAGTGAGTGAATGAGTATTAGGTGAGACAGCACAGTAGGCTGGGAACACATGATGGAATCTGCAAACGTCATTATGCTTACATCTCTTCTATCATATTGTAATAACTTCATATAATAACTCTATATAATTCTACAAGGATCTGACCCGAATTACAGCGTCTGGTTAGAAAGACAGTACTCTATTCTTATGTATTTGTACTTATAAATGCGACTTTCTATCGAAATGCTTTTCAATAATTTATAATCTGTAAGCACACAGACCACACCTTCTGGTGGGCAACTGTAGACGCTTGTGCCCAATTATTGCCCTGAACCACTGATTTCGTATCGTTGTGTGAAGTGTTTTTGTGTTTACGATTAAGTAAGCAGATTGTGAAGTTATTTTTGTTGCCTTTTCAGTCAGAATCGACGAGGATTTTTACACCCTGGTTTTTCATGTTTATGCCTCCGTACATTATAATCCCTAAATAATGTCTAAATCACACACAGTCTTCTCCGTTTCCATAAATTGTTACGTTAATGTTTTTTTAGATATAAAGGTATATGTAGCATCGTGTCCTGAATTTGTCAAATGCGATTTTAACTGTCAACTATAATATTCAGGGTAAGAAGCATGGCAAAACTTAACGATCGAATTATTTATGCAAAGTATCATTCATTTGACGGGAGGTGATTAATTCATGCTGTAGTGTAATGTGATCTGGACAGTCAGAAGTAGAATAATGTGCAATAATTATTTCATGATATTTTCCAGTGATGTGTTTATGGTTACGCGCAGTTACAAAACAATATTATGAAACATGTATTCAGCTGAAACTTAGCAACGGACACCAAAGTATCATTATCACAACAAGATATTCCCTTGACGGCCAAACATTGTATTGTTTGTTCATTACTCATCTACGACCGAGTTGACGATAGAATTTATTCAGCTAGAATCTTTTATTAAAAGTAAACAACCCTGGTGCATTTGCAACGAGAATCGTTCAACTGTGAAAGATCTGAACTCTGTGCTAGTCTCTCTTCCAAATGTATTGTTCGTTCTCTGACAGACGTCTCATCACAAGAGCTCGCCAAGCCGATTTAGTTGGGAATGAACCACTATCAGTATATTCTTTGATATAGTTGTCTAAATGATACATATTAGCAGTATATGCTTACTGAACGGCTAATGTTGACAACATCGTTGGTAGCAATAATGTGAGCACAAAATAGATTCTTTGTTGTTGAGTAAAACTCGTTATTATATAGCCTCTTAGTAATTGTATTAATAAGTTACTGTTTATGAATATATAGCCATATTTGAGTCAGAGCTGTCAACTGTAGCATCACCAATTTTGTAGCTTATTTTATTATGAAGCTGGCGTGTTTTGCAGAATACAAGTACTTTACACTCATAGTTTTGTCATTTGAATCAAATGTAGACTTAAGCCGCTAGGGGCTGCAGACAAGAGTGTTGTATCACCGGCCAATAAAACACAGGATTCCATGAACAGAGTCACATATGAGATCTTTTATGAAAACGAGAAAGAACTATGCTGGCATGCTTTGGTTGGTTGGTTGTTTAACGTCGCACTCAGCAATATTCCAGCTATATGACGGCGGTCTGTAAATAATCGAGTCTGGACCAGACAATCCAGTGATTGACATCATGAGCAATTGGGATACGATTACATGTATCAACCAAGTCAGCGAGCCTGACCACTCGATCCCGTCAGTCGCCTTTACGACAAGCATAGTCGCCTTTTACGGCAAGCATGGGTTGCTGAAGACCTAATCTGCCCCGGGATCTTCACGGGTCCATGCTGGCATAACTCGACCTTGCCCAACACCTTGTTTAATGGGAGACCCATCAGATCTTTCTCCATTGTATGATATAAAAGCCCAACTGTCCACATACTTATGGAAAAGTAGGTTCCATAATTTTCCCCTTGATACCAAAGTCATGTAACTTGACAAATAGACTTCCATGCCAAATTCGATCGAAAGCCATTTCATTATCTAAAAATCCTAATTATCTGATGATTGCTTCATGTTCTTCTCTGAAACCAAATTGTAGGGAGAGGATTTAGAGGTAATGCCCGACCATGTTATGTATCAATACCAATAAATGTTCACTGAAGGAGGGAGGGCTAAAATTGAAATATTCTCACGTCGCTCTGTTTAGTTATGCGTGTGCGCCTGCACTAATGAAGTAAGTGAGTATTAAGAAGACGATAACACATGTACCTGCAACATGCATCACAGAAAACAATGCAGGTATGGTTAGACTCTGTTTTATAATATTATCTTTTTCCAAAACAGATAGGAAAAAACAAGCCAGTGCTCGCATCTGTTGTTGCCTCTCCGAAGATCTGAATAATAATTATCATATTCATTGCCACACATTACCTTTGGAGTGTAGGACATTTCCCCTACACTGACAGTTCCCTACTCGAACAATAGCCGGTGCTGACATTTCCTCACATTGAATATTTTAATAATATATACTCACACGCAAAAGAAACGCAAGTGGTTTTAAGCAAATAGGTAACCATAAATTGATACGAGTTTTAGCATGTAGTGAAGCCTGATGGTGTTATAAATATGTTTGGTTGCATTTGGAAGCCCCGAGTAAAAACGCAACATAAAAAACGAAACGCCAAAACACACCATTTCAATGAATATGTTGGTATCATGCACCCATTTCTCGCGAAATCGAAAATGCACGAACAGTAGTGGGTATAAAACTGTGGCCGATTTTTGGACCTACCACTCCTTGGTCAATAATGCCATGCCTAACTCAAATTCAGAGAAACCAGGCTATCGGACGTTTAGAAGCTGGGGAGTCTGTCCAAGATGTTGCCCGTCATTTCAACGTTAACATGACCACAATTTACCGTCTCCTGCATCGATACAATGCAACACAGACCACAGATGACCTTCCTCGGAGCAGTCGTCCTAGGGTCACCACACCTCGGCAAGATCGGCAGATTACCCGTCAACACCAGGGACATCCGTTCCTAACTGCAAGTGAAACTGCCCGAGAGACCAAAGGAACACATAATCCACACATTAGCCGGGACATTGTGATCCGACGTCTCCGTTCCAACAACCTCAGATGTCGCCGACCAGCACGTCGTCTTGTTCTCCAACCACGACATCGACAAGCACGACTTCAGTGGGCACAGGGTCATCACAATTGGCCTCATCGTGACTGGAGGCGTGTCATCTTCTCTGATGAAAGTCGCTTTTGTGTTTCCCATGCAGACGGAAGGGTCAGAATTTGACGGCGTCGAGGTTATCGTTTCGCTGACAGAAACGTTGTGGAAAGGGACCCGGCGTCATGATATGTTGCAGGAATTGGGTTTAATGCGAGACTTAGACTCATGTGCTATCTGAATGTTGGTCAAGGTCGGGGACACGGCGTCACTGCTCAACGGTATATCGATCAAGTGATCAGACCCCACGTTGTTACACTTTTTTGCACATCAACAACACATTTCATTTTCAAGCAGGACAACGCTCGTCCCCATGTTGCCAAAGCTACCACTGCCTTTCTGGAACAACACAACATCCGTGTTCTACCGTGGCCAGCCCTCAGCCCTGATCTGAACCCCATCGAACACTTGTGGGATGAGGTTCAAAGGCGTCTGCACAATGTGCGCCCAGTCCCTACAACTGCCGATGAACTACGCACAGCTGCTCTGGATGTATACAGGAGGATCCCTAGGGCCTTCACAACTCGTCTGATCCACGCAATGTACTGGAGATGTGTGGCAGTGATCAATGTTAATGGTGGTCACACCAGGTATTGACTGACATTTTGGGTATTGACCCGAAACTGTGTAACCCCTAAACATTTGAAAAAATGTCATCTGCCTTTTAATCCATTAAATTGCCTTCAGTCAATTTTTTGTCAATCTTGCCCTATTAGTATCTCTTGTCTTTACTGTTTAAAATAAATAACATGTACACTGCATACTCGACTTGCGTTTCTTTTGCGTGTGAGTATATATTAGTTTCATCTACAGTTTGACAAACTATCATAATATGAACATTAAAAGTCATCATCACTAAGTGAAAGTGACATAGGAAATAAATCTTAATCTTTGTTTAGCTGCCCTTCATTTAAAAAAGAGAGGAAACAACTCATTCATGAATATTCTTATATTAAACGTAGGAAATAACTCTTCATGAATATTCTTATATTAAGGTAACATGTTTAAAATGAATTTATTTTATAATAGCCTAAGATTAAGAACATTGAGAAAACTATCTCTGTTGTGGAAAAAAATAATGATAAAGTTGAAATCCCGAAAAATATTTCATAAATGTTTGTACAAATTTTTAATTGTCTTTTTACCTCATCCGACTGCTCGGAAACTAATCTCAGATAACCGACTCTGATCTTCTTTGACAAAGAATGCATGAACTGGTTAAGTGTCCTCCTCCATCAGGTTGAAAGGATTACCCACAGAGAAAGAAAGGATTAGCAATCTACATGCTATTATGTATTCACTACCAACTTCCTCTAATATTAAACTGATACCCTTGTTATTCCTATTAAGATGACGTACACTTTGTCACACCAGGTAATTGTTAAGATCACAAATCCTGTCTACAGTCAGGCAGTCTCTATATGTTTCCGATATCCTGTTATAATTAGTGTGAAAGCTAGAAAACACATTCTGAAAGATATACGTTACAATTCTTACAAAAAGTAATATTCTAAAGTTATAACATTTGATGGCTTATCCACTTATACCAATAAGCTCATCGCATCAAGTATAAAGAGTGGTGACTAGCAATCATATATGCAAAAGTCAAACTGCTGAGGATACAATGCACTTTATGGCGAGCTGCAATTTTCCTTCGGATATTAGATATTCGTTTTGGAGATCTGTAACTGAAGTTTATTGTACTCTTACCTGCTGACCATTTGAACGTCTTAATGTGTTCTGACGCCATGGCTGTCTGTCTTTCTTTGATGTTTAGATGCATGAATTTTATTGTTTAAGAACAATTTCTGTTTACTGATAATTATATGTGCATACAATGATATCTTTACTATACTTTAAACGTGTAATGGATGCACGCAATGAGTACGGATACATGGTTTAAACATATTTTTATTTCAACTGAGATTTGGGATCGGTAAACAAGACAACACTTATTTGAATATCTCTTCCAACATAGAAATCAGGTATACCTACCTACCTACCTACCTACCCCCCCCCCCCCCCCCCCATGTGAATAGTCTAAACCCATCACTTATCTACTCCCGACGACCACGTGAATGTCGGTAAGCGTAGTCCAATCAGAGATTACCACCAATTGGTAGCACCTGTAATAACAATATTACTAATCCTACTCGTATACAGTAGTGTCAAGTAAATAAAAACATGCGACTTTCATATGGTAACAACGATTATTTATTTACGAAAATATTTAGTTTGTTAAAAATAGTATGTGTACAGAATAAATACAATAAATACGATAAAACAATTCAAATTGGTATTATATCAATAATCAAATCAAATATATACATATATTTACGAAACAAACTTCTGAATTTGATATTACATGGTATACCCAACCGGTGACACACAGTAATGGTCACAACTGGAATATATACTATTAGGTATTAATCAAGCCTCAAATAATACAGTGAATTCAAAGTGAAACATGAATAATGTACAAACATGTTGATGTCTAAACTGTGATACAGATTATTCACATGAATAATAATAATAATACTAATATATTTTTTTCATTATTTTTGTTCAGTCCTCTCCGAATTATCTGAATAGGATAATCAACAGTGACTGTATCTTCACCATTGTTAATCATCAACTATTTCATGGTCTCCATGTTTAATTTCTTACAAAGTAAAGCCTCTCACTTGACAGGTAGTTTGTGTACCGTCCCTTCTGGGTTTGGCAGCTAGTAGTTCTTCGGACTGGCCGATACGAATGTTTTAATGGAATTCCCATCCAATTCGTCTGTAAGTTCTCCTAGAGAATCGCCCAACAGTGGATTACATTCTTCTGGACAATGTCACGCTGTCTGTGTCGAAATAGAGCACGCGCTGGTCCAGATGGTTTTATGTAGCTGTAAAGCTTTAGTCTAGCTTGAGCAGTCACACAGGCGGCGATGACAACATTGGAAGCAGAGTGCGGTGTGGGATAATCTTTCTTGGGTTCTTAAGAGACGAACGATCGATAGGTTATCATTGATCACGAGTACACTCTGTATCCGTAAGCTTTCATCCAATAGCACATGAAAAAAACTTCATTGGATCGGACAAATATTCTGATTTTGTAACCGATTCCTGTTGAACTAGTTTATCCCAGAAATGATTGAGACAAGCCTTGCCTAACATTCTGAGTGCATGTTTTTTTTACTACGTTTGCTTCGTAAAGTCTCACACCTTCTTTGTCGAATATGGTCTTGACATATTCTTGAAGGTTTTCGCATTGATCGGGAGGACCACTGGCTTCTTGCTTCAACTTGAAGAAATTGTTGACATAGTCAGTGAATAATCCTCCTTGCCTGCTGTCCGTGTCATACTGAGCAAATTCCTCAAAATGCCAAGCCTCGAATATGTGTAAAACTTCATCGTCGCATTCTCTCACAGCTTCCTGAACTTCTACTGTGGTGTAAGTTCCAACCCAACAATGATGTATTCGTGGTAGCGGCCACTTGGCGAGGTGTCCTTAAAATTCATGTCGGAGAATACAGAGTGAGTGAGTGAGTCAAGATTTAACGTCACATCGGCAGTATTTCAGCCAGTAAGTACATTAATAATACATATAATTATACGAAATAAAAACCTGTCGACGAAGGACAGTAAAATAACTAGAGGTATCACAGATGATGTCTAAAACTAGCAATAAAAATATAACATCATACGAAACAATACAAGATAAAAATGAGCTATAGATCGCCAGCCACTGAAGAGAGATCACCATGCTAGGGTCCATGGGGACTTACAGTACTTTTGCTACCTGCATGGACCCCAGCCGGATTTACATCATCCCTTCAGGTGTTGGCGATTATTGACAAATGGAGAATACAGAAGGTCGGAGGACAAGTACTTCCCAAAGAAATGAGGTTTTGCCTTAACATTACAGCGGTGGAATGAGCTCGTATCAAACCAGTCTAGGATCGAAGAAACTCTAGAGGTTCTACTAAAATGTTACTACTATTGACCTACTCAATTTTATATATGTATTGTAACTGGTTTTGAGGTTAAAGATTTGTTCAATTTTTTTAGTCGAAAAAATATTTTAGGGTGATATGATCTATGTAGCCTCAATCATTTATAGAATTGACCCTTGACCCCCCTTTTTTATGAAATATGAATTAACTCCCATGGTCAGTGCATGAAGGTAGAAACTTCTTTATTAATACAGAAATACTTTTTGTAAAACATTGATGAAGTGTACATCCTTAAACTCTCACAACTCTTTCTGTGCATCAAAACTATGTATTCTGGTGCCATATAGACACGCTGGATAGGAACAAGTAGTGAAGTTTAATCCAATTTCCATTTTTTTTCTGAGAAGCTACATATATATATACAATACATAAATCACAGATTTGACAAGTGCAAATATATTCTGATTTGTCTACAGGTTCTACTACACCAAATCAGAACCAGTTTGGACAGTGCGGTTTTCGTAGGGAGCCTTCAGTGTAGATCGAGAGATTTCTGCAGGCTGTGATTGGAGGATATTCTGTAAGATTTTTATGTCTTTCAAATGTACATCCATCCAGTTATTAAAACTGACCATGTTTTTCTATATTTAGTACTGTCTTTTTCAACATGATGACTTATGCTGAATGTGACCACAGCTATTTTCAAGTAGGTGACATTTGGAGCGAAACTGGGGGTGGTGTCTTAGGCTTCCGGTACTCGGAAAAGGAGCTGACTAAGCTAGTCATTTTTATTTTTTTTATTGCTGCTCTAAGGCCAAACTGTGCACACACATACAGGTAATAGCTGTTGAATGCTTAGTTATTTAAAAAAGAATCATAACGTTACTGTAGAAGTCTATGGGAAAACATTTGGTTGTGTGTAACCTAGAAGGTGTTGAAGGCGTCGAGTTGAAATGTCATCTTGGGGGGAATGTGTATGCTAATATGCAATCAGACTACCCCAGACTGAACATTCGCAAATGGTATTGGAATGGAAAAGAAGACACAATAAAACCGTATAGCCACCCGGGAATTAAACTCTGGCCAAATCAGCTGGAGGGACTGCTGCACTGTTTTAATGTACTGCCCGATTATGTGCCCGAACTAAACACACACGTAGCGTGTTATATGGAAGGTGACCATAGGAACCACATGGGCTATTTTATGTGTTCGGAGTGCAACCAGAATGGACTATCAGTGTAGGACTAATACGCTACCATGGTAGCAATGGCCCCTTTACCAGTAGCTTTGGACATCCTGACAACTTTGTTCCCGTACTGTCTATACGTTTTCAAGAATAAACATACATTGATTCTCAATATTTTCTGACTTTATTTGATATTTATAACGTTTTCTATTCGGGTGTTCGACATAAATTCGACTGCCAACGTCATGTCAAGATACGTAGAACTGTCATGGGATACCTTCACGTTTAAACACCCTTTCTGCGTATTGGTAAGTGGAAGTAGTGGTGCTGGAAAGACCACCTTTGTATACAAGTTACTACAGAGTTTACATAACAATTAACCTCTGTGCAAAAAACCTGATGCCATCGTGTGGGTATTTACTGAACAACAGATTCTGTATGATGAAATATCGCCTTTCTGTGAGAAACACGGTATATCCATATACTTTATACGTAACGTCATCGAAGCAGAACCGTTTGTTCGAGATAAGAGTTGGATAGTCGTAGACGATTTTCTGGGCGATATTTCGACCAAAGAAGAGATAGAGTTACTTAGATGGTTCGTGAAATAGTCGAGTCACAGAATTGTATCATTAATATATTTACAGCAAAAATTATTTGCTAAGACGAAACACCATCGAGCTATTAGTTTAAATAGTACTCATATCTTAGTTTATAAAAACCCAAGTCGAAACCTTAGCTCATCAAGTATATCCCACGAAAATAAAATTTATACGAGAGTATTATAAGGCGAAGAAATTGCCTCATACTTATTTGATGTTAGATCTGACACCACTGACAGTAAAGCACTACGTTACGGTATAAATCTGTCAAAATAATGCGCAAGTGTTTGTCCATAATGTTGTATCCGTTGTCTTACACGCAGAATTTATTGGGGCATTAGCAGCAGTTTTAGGTGTTTTAGGTGTTGTTGGGTATCGTATCGTAATGTCTTCAGATCAAGCCAGATGTATGATTTTTATCCCCTATTCTCTATATGAGACTCTGACGTAAAACAGGATAATGGTATTCTGAAAAAAAAGTTTATTTTTAATCAGTCGAGGAAAACTAATTTAAACGATATTGAAGAAACGCTGGAACATGACGATTCTACTTCCTATGACCGTGTCGGATACGTTGCAATTCTACCTAAAACGTATAGCAATACCGCTCTCTCAATATTGGAACGAAAAACAAATCATCCTAGTTTGAGGTGGGACGAATTAGGGAGGTTAAAGGTTGATGGTCAGACTTTATGAGATCATAAGGTTGTCGATATCGTAAGGGGTTGGGATATCCTCCTGGGCTTATTTAAGGAACAGGTCTTAAATAGGGAGATGAGAGGTAATAGGCGATGTTGGCGATAGTTGGCGAGAGTGGCCAAACCGGCAGGAAGACACTGAACGTGAACAAATTTACACCCCGAGACCCAAGAAGAAAAAAAGTTCGAGAAAAAGTTTATCGTGGGAAGCCACGCATTCTAAGTAAAAAATGGTTTCACTGGTTGAAAAGAGCTTATTACGACAGAAACCATGTTGCGGCGTTACACCTTTAATGGATGCTGTAGGGCGGACTTAGAAACGCAATAAACCTACGCGTGGAATGGTACAAAATGGTTAGAAAATCAGACAGCGTATACACTGCACAGAGATGTATGAAATAAGTTTCCTAGAGATTCATTTAATTCTTCTATCGTTACCATCGATCAGTTGTGGCAAATGGATTTGACCGTTATGACGTTTTTTGGCAAGCGAGAATGACGCGTATAAGTATATCTTGTGCGTTATAAACGTGTTTAGTAAAATGGTATGGACGGAGCCTTTGATATCAAAAAATCCTTTACACATTCTTGAAGGGTTTAAACACATTCTCAAACGCGCTGAACCTCACACTCCTAAAAGTATTCAAAGCGATAAGGGGAAAGAATTTGATAACATATTATTTAAAAGTTTTGAAAAAATATAAAATAAAGTCGAACTAATATACTAGTCAAAATCCTGGATCCAAGGGCGCGATTGTTGAAAGATTTCAAAGAACCCTAAAACAACGTATGTGGAGGTATTTTACTAAAAAATGTTCTTTCAAGAAAATTTATACAACAAGAATGAATAAGTTGGAACGTCTTATCAGGAGGAACTACAGCCCGTTATAGAGCCCGATATGTACGAAATTGATAACATAATATCAGAAAGAATTAATCCTGAAGCTGGACTGCACAAGGCGTTTGTTTCTTGGAAAGGTTACTCAAAACTTTTCAATCAGTGGTTACCGCAAGATAGCATTTTACAAATCGACTAGTCTAGCTTATATACGACTCATATGAGAGGTTAAAGGGGTAATACCGCGATGGATTCAAACCATACAAACTTTTACGTTATGCTACCAAGTGACGACTCTATGGTTAACAGGCCTGAAAACAAAGCCAATGAGTACACAACTGATTTACCTTATCCATTACATTTCCATAGACACGAATGGGAAGTAGGGGTATCTCAAATTCAAATACCTGTGACAAGGCAAAAAGTACATAACCCTCTCAACACCCTTAGCGTATTGATCGTTGGTAAAATCGTTACGAACTTAAGCGGTTTCCCTGGCAATGTGGAATTGTCTTTCATGCTAACCATTTCCGGAGGACATTATACCGGCAGCCAATTAGTTGCTGTGATCAACAGAGCATTACAGAGGAGTATCAAGTCCGAATCCAAGACACGGACGGATGAAGATCCTAATTTTATTACTATCCAATGGATTGCGAGTATTTAACTTTTAAGCACCACACTGTTTGTTTCAAATTTCTCCCTATTTCCAAAAAAGAAGAAAAACAATATACCCTAGTAAGGCTTTTCAAATTATCGATAAAAGTTTATTAGCTTTTATGACAAAGTCCGGCGAACACGTGTTTACATTACATGAGAAAAAGCAGGCCTTACCCCTACATACCCTTAAAGACCAAACATTCAAAAACTTGTACCTGTACAGCGACATTATCGAGTTTCAAATTGTTGGGAACGTATTAACTCCATTACTCACTTACGTACCCGTCAGTAAAGCTATGTTGGACGATTTTGTCACCGTCAAAGACTATAACCCCTATACTGTACGTAGCATTACGATACGAAACCCTGCGAAGCATCAGTATCTATATTAAAGACGATACAGGCAGAAGTGTGTCATTTCAAAGTGGACGGCCAATGGTTAAACTACACTTTCAAAAGAGACGCACATAATGATTCATCCGTATTGCAGAAAAAGACGTTCTCCACTTCAGTTTGGAGTGGGAGGGTACCCGTTTATACGGGACGATATAATCAAGCAGGCGGACGATTTGGGAACATACTCGATGCTTTGGGGAGAACTGTGTTACGTATGATAAATCGATAGGAAAGAGTGTGCTCAGAAGTGGAGTTAAGAAATTATCTCATGTCGTCCAAGATGTGTAAGTCCACGGACAGCATTTAAGAGAAGAGCTGGGGAATTTGTGTCAGAAGGTGTTTAATCTGTGAACAGATCAATACTTCCCCCGCCGGCTAAAATACGTAGAAAGAGGAAGAGAAATAAACCATAAAGACGATGATTTGTGCCGAGGCTATACAATGTGCACAGTCTGAACTAGATTTATTCTCAGTACCGGGAATGATGCCCGCCGATGGTGGGACTACTTATAAAAGTGAGATCACCAGGGCGGAATTTTACGTCAGACCAGTGGAAGTTTCACCACGAACAAGAGAACGACATATCAAAGCTTTACAGAAAGGGATAACTGCAACATATGCTATTACACGAGTCAAGACAACTGCCACACATATACCAACGGGTGTAAGAGGCTTACATATACATATACAACGGGTGTAAGAGATTATCATAATCAAGCTATTGTCAGTGCAGATCTGCCGAAACGTATGGTCATTGGTTTGGTAGAAAATAATGGGTATGCCGGTTCATGCCATTTAAAACCTTTCAAATTTGGCAATCAAAGTTTGACAAATCTAAACGTAAAATTGAATGGTCAAGAGGTATACGGTAAATCTATACACGTAGATTATGGCGACGACTCTTCAAGGGTGTACGAACTTACTTAGACCTGTTTCGTAATGGCAGTGGACTGTGGCGAAATGGATTACATGTATAACACCCGAACAATTCCGTGCCGGATTTATGCTGTACATTATCGATTTTAGTAATGATCTAGGCGCGGATGAATGTCGGGCAGAGTAGGAATCGACCTGTATTTTTCACCCTTTGACCATGATTACCTGTTTGGAAATGAGTAACTGCATTGAAGTGGACGCGTACCCTAATGTCATGATGACATGGAGATGTTGTACACCTCGGCTATAGACGCTTTCAAGCGAGGCGACTATGAGTTAAAGGACATCTACAAAGGCACATTACCTAGGGACCATTTACTACGTACGGACAAACAAGAGAGTTTACCAGCAGGCTATATCGTGAACACTGTGCCAGCTTCCCATTGGATTTGCTTTTACGTACTGAATACGGATACCGTAGAAATATTTTATTTATTCGGTTTGAATAATTCGCTTATGTATGATGAATTCAATACTAGTAGTTTTAAATATCTATACAGTGGACGCATGTACAAATGTTCTAGTAGAAAGCTACAATGTTACAATGACGTTGTTTGCGGTTACTATTGTCTATATTATCAGTGTTGACACAACTCGATGAGTCACATTTTAAACAGTTTTGCCGATGATTGTACTATAAACGATGATGATCGTACACTCTTGGTATTGGAATAAAAAGCGTTATAAAACGTTTATGCTACCAATTTATTGTTTATTCAGATATTAAAGCGACATACAGCTATAGGTTAAACAGCTAATAAGTATTACATATACACACATTCGATGTAATTGAGTATCAATAACACCTGTCAACGGGTTGACAACAGCAATGCGGTCAGCGCCAATGTTGCTTACGCAAGGTGTAATAACTATTGTTTAGAAGTGTCAGTTGATTATAGGTTTTGCTTATTCGTATCAATTTCAAATTGTTCGCAGCTATCGAAGGTAATGAAAACAGTAGCATATTTCTTAAAACAAAAGCATCCTTAAATACGACATTCGAAAGCTAAAGTATAAGGACAGTATCTATTAACGACATATTATACCTCTACACTTTTCTTACGCAGTGACGTTAAACAATCTGACTTCAGTCTTTATCAAAGGTAGTAATTGTGGCATTGTTCTCTATTCTGCCATAGTAATTGCTATTCCTTTAATGGTCGCCTTTCCGGCCAGAAACATTCTCACGTCCAAAACTGTATGGTTTTCAACTCGACATACGCTTAGTCTGGTCACTGCCGACAATTTGAACTGATTAAGTTAACACTTTTCGCCACGCGTGTTTATACTTTTTATAGCCTCAGATCTGGGTAGATATTTTAATGTGTGGAAAATAATGTTAGAGGATTCGATTGTGATCGGCTAGAAAACACATCAGGATAGATGCCTATAATCATTATACGTTTCTTTCCTTTAATGGTCAAACTTCTACCCAACAATCCGCAGTAAGCGTTAGTGGCAATGGGAGGTTCGTCAAAAGGCTGTTCCGTGCATTTTCAACTGCCGTTTTAGTCCACACTGTTTAATTCCGTGAACCGATGATCATGAGTTCCAACCTTTGATTCGCCCGGATTATATTTTGTTGGTTTGTTTGCATCATTTCCATGCTCGTGAAAGTGAAAAAATGTCCGAGGACGTGGAGCACATGGCTTCATCTAATTTTTAGTGACCCATTTAGAAAATTTCCACATCTATTCACCCTTTACACCAAGTGGATTCTGTTATGGCACAATATCTTGGCTGGTCATTCTCTTGACAATTTATATATATATTTGTAGGTTTGCGAGTCAGTGTACATACGAAACCTCTTGTCAATAGTGACAAGTATAGCTTGGAGCCATTTTTGCATGATCACATCAATGAAAGTACGAATAAGAAAATAATCGGTTAAAAAGCACATATGCTATCTACAAATCTAATTCTTTCAGATGGACATACAGTCGCTTGTGGCACGGTCACAAACCCCATCAAAATTACTATTGAGACCATTTTAAAAGCTCTAGAATAACTTGTGAGTGAGTTAAAATTTTAAGTCACATCAGCAATATTTCAGCCATATCGTGACTATCAATTCTAGAATAACTAAATACATTCTTTAGATATAACAGTTTGTAATAGTTTGAGACTCACAATGTGTAAACATTCACTGTTCACATTATTGGAACAATCGAACTGCATTATGATCTGTAATATCTGCAGGAAAGGCAGCACTCGACAAATCTGTGGGAACACTTCGTATTCCATACGGTAATCATACCCCTGTAATCAGATGGTTTACCAGAGATATTATGCAACAGAAGTAGGTATAAATAAACTTTATGAATGTAAATCAACAATCAGCTACACCTGTATGGAATGTTGGGCCAGATTTCATAAGATCGCTTTATGACGATATATCTGCTATACAAGATAGAGACGTGGCTTTTCTGTTGAAGCCATGACTGAATTCAAAGCATCATCTCTAAAGGACATATTATCTTAAGAATTTCTTTATTTTTTTTTGTTTTGATTTAAACAGTTAATTCATAAATAATCACCAAACATTTTATAAAATAAATCAACATTCTTAAATCTGATGGAGTATATGTATGATTAGGCACTGACATTCATATGGTGGTATCCTTGCAGGGGGGTTAAACAGTGTAAAGTTATTATGGCTAGTTTGGTGTCGACACAACGGAGATCTATAGCCCGAAGTTTACATTGTCCTTGTTTAATAGTCTGGTTTGTTTTAATTTTCTCAACTTATTTTTAAAAGTAGAATCTGTGATATATTGTTACGTTTTGCATTGTGATGACAGAACAGGTCATTGTATGATATAATTGTATATAATCACGAAATCGATGACATGTTAGTGATGTGGCTTTGAATGGTAACTCCCCACGTTTCCCGTGTGTGTTATGACAGTCATGGGCTGCTGGGGATCCTCCATACACGTAACAGTATCGAATCCTAGGGAACTGTTGGAATAATCTAAGCGTGACAGTAACAAAGATCTCAAACGTGACTTGAAGCTAATTCAAAATACAATATCTGATGAGTGTCAGTGAGTGTATTCACTCCAGTTTCCTTCTGTGTTGGTCATATGCACCTCTTTTTTTGTCAGATTACTTTTATTCCTATATATCTACAGTAGATTATGGCGTGTTTACTGAAGAATGTTTGCCCTGAACACAATGAGTCAAGACTTGATGTATGATGATGATTAGTCAGTGCATCTGTTTTTCCTAGTAAAAGTTATAACTAAAGGTTTGGTCTCCAGCATATTTATTGCTAATATGAGTGCTTTCTTGCTTCAACGTTGTATTAAGGTGTGGTTTTAATCAGAAGCTGATATTAAAGCATAGACACCTAGAATACAAAGAACTCCTGGCCATACAAACAATAGGTTTGAAACAAACAAAAATCCTCGTATGTGAAGGCAAGAACTTCTTTGTGCGAGAGCCGTCATATTGATGAAATATTGCTGAATGAGCGTTAAACAACACACCAAATCTTTGTGCGAGAAGCCATTGTTCAAATAAGAAGCTCCTTTATGACTTTATTGAAAGCCAATCATGATGGTGGTGAGGTGAAATGGTGTTTAACGTCGCGTCCAAGATTATTGCACTTATATAGCGACGTGCATGTACGTGTGTGTGTTTGTGTGGCTGCTTGTACTAGTCCGGACTGATGCCGATATATAGTGCTAGCTCACTGAGATACCATGCCGCAGTTTAACATGAGTACCCCACTCAGACACAGTATACTGACTCCGAGCCGACCAGTCCTTGTTTTAGCCCCTTAATGCCGAGACGGGGTAACAACAAGTACCATCTTTTAACGTCTTTTGGTATGAAGCGGTCGGGGATCGAACCCCGGACCTTCCGCTCTCCGGGCGGACGCTCTACCACTAGACCACGGAGGCGGTCTGAAGGCAAGAACTTCTTTGCTCAAATAAGAAGCTCCCTTATGACTTTATTGAAAGCCAATCATTGGATTTATCGACTGACTTGCTGTAGGTTGTGAAAGAAAAGTGGAGGATAATTGATGAAGCTTCAGGTTTGTATTTACCATTCACTGCTCTATTTCTCTGATGGTGTAACGTAATCATAAAATGAGTGGTGGTTGATGCATATCCTGCAGCACAAACCATCCAGAACCCGTTTTGATTATCGATTTTCTATCTGGACATGTTTGCAAGAATATATTTGTAATAGTTTTATTTAAGCTGTCTTTTCATATCTGTCTTCGCAATTACACTTGTATGAGAGTAAGTATTCCATATACAAGGCAGTGAATATGTCCGGACCTTGGCGGGTTAAAAGAATACTTCTCAAGGTGTCATATATCAAGTGTGTCTCTTATATCAAGTCGAATCAGCTTAATGCTGAAGGGAAGTCTAAAGACTGGCGATAGCAAAGTGTATGCTACTCATGCATACACGCGCGATCCCGTGATTGGCCCATAGAGCTGATCAATACTTATGTGGGAAGGGGGTGTACTATAAGAATGTATGTTACAGCGCTAGGAAGTAGTTTTGAGGAAAACCGTGACTGGCCACACAAAGATAGGTGACTCAGTTACTATTGATTCTTACTGAAGTAGAGGACAAAGAATGATTCTTCTGATACCCCTATTCCTCTTCTTTCAAGTTGTGTTCTCAAAGAACTCTGTGCTTTCCAGACATGTATTTGCAAGACTCATCCCTCTGGACAACCTTATGTCGAGTGAGAAGCCAACCAGCATCAACCAGTCGGAGACTATGCCTGATTGTACGACCATCTGTGCAAGGGATGAGGCCTGTGTTGCTGTGATGCATCATGGTGATCAGTGTTCCATCTACAGATCATCCCTGTCTCCCTCGAGTGTTTCCCTTCCCGGCGCCAGAAGTTTCATCAAGCAAGGAGGTTAGAAATAATAGACTTAATTTTATGTTTGGTGATTTATGTCAGGTTGTCCGTCGATCCATGGTAAACTTTCACTGCTTATTGAGATGAAAGTTTCCTTGAGTAACGTCAACTATTCAAACTAGTCAAAGTGGTAGCGGTAATTATTGTCGCCAAATTCTAGAGGTCATTTTAGCCAATGTTTATGTGAATTCTGATAAGAATACTTCAGATTCGTTAAGGGCATCATCATTTGGACTCACTATAATTGTCACAAACGATCTTGCAGATATACCATTTGTATCTTTTCCTAGAATCTGTTGCACATAAAATAAATCAGCTATGTTTGTCATAATAATCAGTAATATCGTCATATTTGTTTTATTTGTACACAATCCAGGTGAACTACTGAATGAGACTGTACTATTGGCGTGTGTCTATTATCCCACCGATTGAGGCAAAGGCCGCTGCAGAGATAAAGTAATCGTGTCAGGATAAATACCATGTATTTGTCCTATGGCTGAACAATAATCGGGATAACTTTTTGGTATAATCTATCACTATCGTCGAGCTTTATATGTAACCCAAAACAAGGACAAAAGTATGTATTGCAAGGGTAACATTGTATCTGACAACAAGGTTCTGTAGATGATCAACTGCTTCATTTCAAATGTGGCTACAATTGTAACACAGTTGCTCATTCATACTATCTAGTCATAAGTTATGATCCAGCATTGTCTGTATCTTCAGCTCTGCCAGACCCAGACCCGTGTCCCGTGTCTCAAGGCTACACGTCAGTCCTGTCCCCACGCCTGTGTTTCAAGCTTTACCTGAGCGGATTGAATTGGACAGACAGTCAGGCCCGATGTGAGAGTGAAGGTGGCCGCCTTATCATCCTCAACACAGACGAGAAACACGCCTACGTTCTGGCTCAAGTGTCGCCTTTCCTAGCTCGTAAATACTTCATATCAGTTTAATAGGCGATTGCAAGTTAGATATGTAAGGAGAAACATTTAACTTCTTATGGTTTACATAAAAAAAGGTTTCCCCACCCCTCCTTCTTTCTTAACCTCTCAGCCAATCTCATTGTGAACCTACACAGCCTCATGCACGTACACGAACTGTTCATCTTTTGTAAACAATTTTAATATTCAAGAGAATCAAAATGGGAAACCTTCCGTTCATGTTTGTCAACGCCACTTATCATCTTACCATGTGACATTAGGGTATTTCAGATACAAAATGGTTGTTTCGTTAATCTGATTCAATATCTGTTAATGGTCCGCCTTTTTTGCAGTGTATATTGGTCTGAAATCTGATGGCGGCTCCAAACTCTGGACTGACAGCTCAACCTACATCCCCGGACAAATTGGAACTTTCATTGGGGATTGTGTATTCATATATTTCTTTGTAATCAAGGGCCATCATTGCTATTGGGAACGCAGTTCCTGTGTGAAATACCTGTGTAAAACACATACGCAGGGTCCGTTCCCTGTGTGCAATACCTGTGTAAAGCACATATGTAAGGTCCTCCACCAGCATCTCCTCCAAGTAAAATAACTATAACTGGTAAATATTTATTGTCGACGTTCAAGGAAATGTGTACATACTATCATGTCACACTTCACTCTGTATCCCATGGTTTTAGTTAAAGGGTAACTCGGTTTCAGCCTATTAGTCTCATTATTATTTCATTTAAACCTACGTTTTTAAATCGCAGTGTGCGACCATTCTTGGAGTGAATTACAACCCTACATTCGGTTACAATGACATTCATGATTTATGTAACAACGTCTGGACCTACACTGGAAGGACGTGGAAAACTATCGCCATTTGTTTTTTAAAAAGGTATTGATTAATCAAAACAGTACTTCAATGTAAAAGTCTTTCTGTTGCAATAAAAATGACTTCTACTCTTTACAGAATATTTGACTTTTGACTTTTCGTCATGATACAACTGTATCCTAAAGATGGTCTTTATTCCAATAATACCATCAGGCTTTCAAAACCATTTAGGCAATCTCCTCATCTCGCACATTTATTGCCAATGGCACACACAATAGGATCATATGGTGACTTAACATAAGCTCGGCCTGCACATTGTCGACCCTGGACAAACCAGTGATTGATTTATGGATCAGGTCAATATTCCAGGAACCAATAAGTCAGTGAAGTATTATGCAGGCATTCCAGGATCACTGCTATGTTTTCCCCCGTTGGTATTGATAGCGGCCTGACATCACATCCTGGGGAATGGTAGCCCACTCGGCCTGCATTGCAAAAGCCAACTGCTGCAACATCTGGAGTTGTGGCTGACGTCGGCGTAGCCGTCTATCCAATTCATCTAACAGGTGAACTATCGTGGTTCAAATCCGGGGATCTGGAGGGCCAGGGAAGAAGGGTTGTTGTGTAGACAGGCTCTTGTAATCCGTGCTTTATGCGGTCGAGCGTTGTCCTGCTGTGGGCGGCTTTTCACGTAGGTGGCGAAGTCGGATGCAGCGATCTTGGGCGGGGCTGGTTACTCTTGGTCGTCCCGAGCTTGGCCGCTCACGTGTGAACCCTTGCTGTTGAAATCCATCGCGTTGTGATGATGCTGGGCGCTACACTGAAAACCCTGGCTACAGCTGATCGGGATTCCCCTGCCTGCAAACGGCCTATGAGGTTGTTTCGTTGCACTTCTGTTAATCTTGGCATGTTGTTGAAATGTCACTGTTCGAATGACGCAGATGCCAGGCAATCAAAAACCCTGCACTTTAATACCGTTCATAGTGCTGATGCACGTGCAGTGCGTGCAGCTTCTTGGACCGTTTGTTAATGCACTGGGTGCGTTTTTCTTAATCGTACGTGGTTCCCGGCTAATGGTTTCCATGTGCTTGTTGTGATCATTGTAATCCGGGGAATTTGTCACTGACACTAAACACATTAAACCTCTTCATTTTGCACCTCTTGGTCCGCTAATGTTGCTATTATGAGTATACCTCATTGTCAATTTCATTATGACCCCCCCTGCCTCAGTGTAAAACTCATTATGTAACTCCCTGCCTCAGTGTCAATCTCATTATGTACCCCCCCTGCCTCAGTGTCAATCTCATTATGTACCTCCCCAGCCTCAGTGTCAATCTCATTATCTACCTCCCCTGCCTCTGTGTCATTCGCATTATGTACCTCCCCAGCCTCAGTGTCATTCTCACCCATTTTATGGGTAGTGAAATACATGGGGTTTGCATAAAAGTCAACTTTTTCATGGAATGCATGCTTTTCTGTAGCAGTTGCGTTTTTGTGACTTGATTCCATACATGTACTACAATATTGAAAACCAAACTTTACTTATTTGAAAAATACACTAAAATATTGGTGTCACAGGATTTTTTGATGTGAGTATAGTTGTTTACAAGAACTTGTTTCATTGTCTTCATGCTTTATGAAAGCTTTTATATAATTAACATTCGGGTTTTCGGGCGGGACACTCACATGTACATCAGTTAGTTGAAATATACCAGCATATTTGTATCAGAAAGAAAATTATTGTTCGTAAATGTTTGTAACTGACCCAGTGTAACATCCTTTAAACTTTGTATCTCAAAACAACATTCATTTGCTCCATTCTATTTTCGGCACTGCCAAATAAACTTAATATTATTCACACTAAGTTACGCTATTACACAAGTTCACTCAATCTTCAAGTGGATAAAATAGGCATAAAAACTGACATGACTTGCACCTGCAGCAGCTTCATAGAAAACTCTTTCCATTATTTACTTGAATTAGGGGACAAACATACTGTGTTTTGAAAGTAGAGCCAGGTTACCTGTAGTAATACTGTTACTCCAGCTTGCTGGAATCGTTGAGTCTGACCGAGTAACTTCTCAGAACGATTGTGATCAGAAATCAAGTAGAGCTAGGTTACCTGTAGATTTAATCGCGCTAAATTGAATTTGGAATCGAACGTGCAACGAACTTTGAAAACACAGTATGTCTATTTCTATTCTACAATGACTAATTAAAACGCGAACTTTTCGATGTTAGCAAATATATTATGTGATATCATGGGTTGAGTCCAGTCTTTTGAGTGGGTTATTGATCTGAATTACGGAATCACCAAACAAAATATGGTGCTGTATATACTCAAGCAGTTTGTTTACTTCGTAATACTTCGCCCGAACATATGACAGGCATTAAAAGCATATAAGCACGGCAACTTGGTAAGCTAACATGAGATGGGCATCCCTAAAGAAAACTAAGCAAGCTTTGCAAGGCTTTCATTCTACATCGCACGTCACCATTATGACGTCATATCGCTCATTGTGACGCAAAAGATATGACGTTACAGTCGTATATAGAAAAACGCCAAAATTCCAATCTCTCTGTTGTCTCCAAAACGTGAATACATTCCCTTTGTAGATTTCTGTCGTGTTTTCTGCAGGAAATGAATTGCCACATATCCTTTGAATATTGTAGTAACCGCATCTGTGCAATTTGTAACCCGTAATTGTAGATACAATTATTTATATATGCCTACCGACAATGACTGAAAATAGTACTATTCTATGTATGTAACCTTCCGCGGTGTTGCGGCATCAAACCAGCTGTTTCAATCAGAGGAGGTTTATTGACATTTAATAGCCTCTGATAGACCAATCAGAATCCAGTAAATTCCAAATTCATGGTAGAATGTCCATTATATACTAGTCAAAGAGAACAACTTATCTTAACATTAAGACAAGTGTACCAATCAGTGGAAGTGCAGACCTGTCAACAAGTCATGATACATAAGTCAATGCAGTCTTACATCCATGAGACCAAATGCTTTGTCTGAGTTGTCTATTGTCTTCTTTATGTGTTTCTCTATATTCTCATATATTTTTTATTGTACTTGTCATCCTTCGTCATCTTTTGAACATTTGTAAATAAGGTATGTTAATACCAAGACGAGAGTTTACTAAGTTGGAAAACTTGTTGCTAATCGTTTTCTATTTCTGAATAAAATGTTCTCCATTTGTGTTCAACATCTTTTGAAATTAAAGACTCTGAGATCGTGCAACAGACTGACGTTTCTTTACATTCTTACACACCCGTGGATGAGAAACCCATCTGAAATAACAGGTATCAAACATAAGTGTGAGATCGAATTCCATAAAAGCATAAAATACATAAAAAACATTTATGTATTTTTCTTTTTTTATTCCGTTTATCGTCTGCTATCCTAATTTCTGCTGCTAGGCATGTAGTCAGGATTTCAAAATGGCTTCAACAATTAGTAATATCCATGTAAACGATTATGTGAAGGTCGACGGTAAAAACAAAAGGTGGGTTATATCCATTGTGGGTCTTTTGGGATATTCAAGATGTACAACATTCGCACTAACGCTGGTGAGATGTGATACATTTCAAGGTATCAAGGTTTCTTGCCAAAGTACCTGACACGGTAACGTCAGTGCCTGTCCATGGTGAGATCGATTTGACTAGTGATTTGATTGAGGAAATGATGACAGATGACTTTTTTACTGATGAATATGATGACTCTAAAGATCCATCCCCAACCCTGAACAACTGTATGATCATTCGGATTTTCACCAATGTTCATGACAATCAGAACCAAAACACACTTCGTAAAACAATGTACAACATGGAACTTCTGCAGGGGTTCATGAGTGCAAATGGCCACATACGTCAAATCAAATCCATCCTACCAGCAGAACTTTGTGAGATTTTATGTATATTTTAATCAGTCTCAGGAAGGAAGATGGTAGCAATTACGACCCATCTACAGTTCCCGGAATGTTGTCAAGTTTTCATAGACATCATAAGTCAAAGAACTACCGTTCATCCTTTTGATGACAAGCCTAACACTGTCATCAACACAAAACGAAAAGTTCTAAAGAGTAAATGTATTGGTAACTTAGTTCGCCGTGCAGAATCCCTAACTGACGATGATATCAACAAACTCTATGAAACAAACCAACTTGGTCCTCACAATCCTGAATCCATTTTGAACACCATGTGGTTGGACAACACCACTCATTTGGGGATCCTTAGTGTCAAACCCCACACTGACATGACTGGAGCTGTAAGAAATAAGAGCGTTGTATTTACGGTTGGCCGCACATACAGCTGAAGTGAAGCGGTCTTTCAATGCATGAGACAAATACTAACAGTTGGACATGACATCCCTATCAAGCATATACAAGGATTAAAACTCTTGCTGATAATGGTAAACATGGTAAATTTCACATCTCACATAAAATAAGTATTTTAAATAAATATGGATCTGGCTGTGACAAGACATGAGACGCATCCCATCCAGAGTGGTTATCTTCAAAAGGAGATTTTATAACTCCTTCTTTCAATATTGGCATCACTCACTCGACGTTTCATCTGACTGGGATTATTATTCTTAGTTTAAATCTTTTCTAAGTGTGCAAACTTTTTTAAGCCATGGCCGTCTCCCCTATCAATGGAAAACAATAACCCGTTGCGTTGAATGTGGCCGACATACAAAATCTCGATATAGAGAACACTTCTGTTTATTCTGCCACACTGGAGGGGAGGTTCGTGACGTTCTTCCACATGTATGATTGATATGTAACAACAGAGAAGAGAATGTCATCCACCAACAATAGAAACCTTTTGAAGTGCAACAATATCCATAACATTAACTGTTAGAGTAAATTCCTTTGCAAAGGAGAAATGATAAGACGCAAATCATTTATCATTTGAACATTAAAGTTTATTGTACAACCGCACATTTAGCAAGCACATTTAGTCGTATTTTCCATCGTGTTCTGTTTCAGTGTATTATATTGTTCAAAAATGATTGTTCCTGTATTACATTGTTTCTGTTGAGATTCGGTAGAAGCTCACTGAATTGTATTCGGACAATGATTAGTTGTCAGGAATGTCGTACTGTTTAATGTAAGCATTGTTGAGGAAGCTGGTAAATGTACATGCTTATATGATGTGTTATATGATGTGAATTCCGTGGAGTGAGATAGAGCATTGTAGAAACATGTATAATATTCTGCGATGTCATGGCGGTCTGTGGAAATTTCCAGAACCTAGTTACGCTGTATATAAGGCGACAAGAGCATGCCTCTCACACATCTCTCAGACATTTCATTACACCAAAACCAGCTTTCGTGTGAAGTTCACCCATCACTCACTCACTCACTTAACCACTGTCGCCTCTGGGTGAATATACAATCATTACTGACTTTTGCTATCACCACTGAATTTTTGTATTTGATACTGACCACTGTCAGCATATTATATATTGCCATTGAATAGTGTACCCCAACTGTATTTTGTACTGCTATTGTTATTGTTGTGCAGTAATTTGTATTGATTTGTAACCCTTGAGAATGTTCTTAAACATGATGATTGTGTACCACCTGTTGGCTGGTTGTTGGTTTCACACTAAATTCTTTCACATACAGATTTCGGGGTTAACATTGTTTCATTTTGGGAATAGGCACATAACAGAAATTGTAGCTCGTCCGGGATCGAATCATGATTATCACTAATTATTTGTCAAATAAAGCATGCTTCTGACTATATCATCAAGTCATGAAGCCAGGTGTTTGCAAAAAGATTAGCGTTTCCTGCCAGACCGGTGACACCAGTCACAAACATATGCAAAGCCTAGTCAATTGTTCACCTGAAAAAAGCACGGGAACATATGGTAGAAGTCAAGGCAGATGTCAAGATAATTTTGATATCTTTCCTGGTTGAGGAAGAATTTTTGGATGGTGAGGCTTTGATTTTGATAGAAGAAAATAATGTTTTGGCGTACAAGAAAGTAGAATTTGAAAGAGAATTAGCTATGGAAACTGAAACAAATAAATGAGATTGGATGCAGAGAAAGAAAAAGAAGGGAAAGAAATTTGGCCTAGAGAAATGGAAGCTGAAAAAGAGAAAGAAGGAGAATCGACGCTGAGGATGAGAGAGAATATTCCAGCTAAAAGAAATTGAAACTGAGAAAGAAAATGGAAAATTGAGAACTGAAGTTGATAAAGAAATTAGGCTTCAAACTGAAATCCGCACCTTAGCAGGTGATGGATTGTTTGATCTGTCAAGGCTGATAAGACTTGGTCCCTCCTTCTCTCAACGTGATGTTTTTCTTACATTTTGAAAAGTTGGCTAACAGTTTGAAATGGTCTCAAAATCAGTGAACTTTGTTGTTACAAAACATGTTTAGGGGAAAAACTCAGTATATACTGCCTTACCTTTTGATAGGAGTTCTGTAAAGTAGTTTGTAAGTTTGGTGGATGGAGAACAGGAAATTTCATAAGCATGGCTTTCATTTTCTCAAAAGCAGCATGACAATTGCTGTGCTAAACAAATTTCACCTTTTTGCCCAGCTACACTACTGCCTAGACGTTTATTTCCCTTACACGTATGGGCACCGCGCTACACAACCCGTGGAACAGGTGTGCACCCGTTCGTCACTCGTGTGCAACGCGTGACACACCCATTAGAGGGGGGTCAAACTTTTGACCAAAGGAGGACCCATGTTAAGCTGAACTTGGTGGGGGTAGCAAGGAGAAACATTTTTAATACCTTCACGAAAGATGCTAATACACATGTAATTTTTTGTACTTGCTGATGTTTAATTTTTTTATGTGTGAATTGGTAGGAAAATATGAGTACTGGTGTGGCTTCTAAATGATGTTATGCGATGGTGTCAAGAGAATACACGATCCTAGTAAATGTTATTGCCATTTAAATGTTGTTCTTTTTCTGATTTGACATTAAAATGTCTGTAGTACGACTTTAATGCACGATGTGGGCATCTTAAAGATATCATTGAGGGTGTTGATGAAGTGAAGCTAAGGCAGGTGGTAGACAGTGTTAACAACAATGGTGAATCTTTCATAGACTTCCTGTCTGCAAGTGGACTATGCATGTTAAATGGATGGATAGGTCAACATGGTTCTACACATGTGAGTAATCCGGGCACGTCGGTGACTGACTACATTTTGACACCATATGAACAACTCCCGTTTGTGAGTTATTTCTTTGTACAGGATGACTGAGTTTATCAATGTGAATAATCTGAAAGTACCAAGCAGCACACCTGGCCACTCAGTTGTAACATGTGTAACTGATGTGAACTTGAAACTAGAACATGAAAGTACTACCACAAAATCAAATCTTCACTCAACCCAACATCTATTAAACAGCACAAAATATGATGTGTCAAATATCCAATCACGGTTTTTAGCTTGCAATGATAATGTAACACTGCTGCAGAATTGGATGCAAAATATAGAAGATAACATGTTACAACAGACTGATTTAGATGGCATGTATGACAGTTTTGTTGAGCTAGTGAAAGAAGAAATGATGAACTCTCTACCCCAAAAGCATGTCACCCACAATTCAAACCGAAGAAATAATAAGTCCAGAAGAACGCCCTACTGGTGTGATGATTTGCAACATAAATGGGTCTTAGTCTGTAGGAATGAAACATTATGGATTAAAAAGTAAACACAGTTCAAACAAGAAAGAAGAAAAACTACGGGAACAATTCTTTAAATCAAGGAAAAAAGTTTGATAAATTGCATAAAAGACACAAGAGAATGCATCAAAAGACAAAGCAAGATAAACTCACTGAATCGTTATCAAATCCATCAATATTCTGGAAAAATCGGAATACAAAATGAACGGAAGCCCATCATCCCAAATGAGGTAATACTTGACAACAAGGAAATCAGCACAGACCATGCGGAGATAATGAAGAAATGCAAGAATGATTTCAGTGATCTGTATAATCCTTGTATAAATACTGGCAAGCAGTGTGACAGATGACAGTAATATCAGTGACAATGTAGTCAATTGTGATGTTTTGAATCAACCAATTGGCAGGTTTGAAGTCAGTATTGCTGTAACCTCAATAAAATCAAATAAAGCTTCTGGTTTGGACTGCATTCCAGCTGAGGTGATAAAGAATCAGCAAAATATAGACATTTAACCTGTTTGTACAATGTGATCTTTAAATCAGGTCTGGTCCCAAATATTTGGAAAAAGGGAGTCATTAATCCAGTCCCCAATTCTGGAGCAGGTGACCCAAGATTACCAACTAATTATAGAGGCATCACTCTTCTATGTGTGACTTACGAGTGCCAAAGTCCTCAACAACAGAATCAGCAGCTGGCTGGAGACTAATGATCTGCTTACACCTTAACAAAATGGTTTCCGCAAGGGGAGATCATGTCAGGATCACCTAGAAACTCTCACTAAAATAATATACAATAGAAAGATGTCAAAACTATCTACATAGGTAAGTTTTGTTAACATGCGTACAGCCTTTGATTTTATACAGTGAAGTATGTTGTGGCATAAACTACAACATCAATTTGGAGTTCAAGGATATAATTTGAGATCTATTCAATCTCTTTACCAGGATGTGCAATGTTCTGTCAAGGTGAATACTGACTGGTTTGATGTTACTGTTGGGGTCAAGCAAGGCTGTTGCTTGTCACCAACACTATTTTCCATATATATAAATGATCTAGCAGATGCTTTAAGTGAACTTCAGTGTGGAATAAACATTGACTCTTTCAACATTTCATTCCTTGTGTATGCGGAGGATACTGTCCTCATCGCACCTAATGAAGATAACTTACAAAAGCTACTCGATTGTTAATATCACTGATCTACCAAATGAAAGCTAGCAGTGAATAGAGACAAAACGAACATCATGCACTGTAGAACAGCATCAACGTCTAGATGTGATATTCAGTTGAAATGTGGACATGTCAATATCGATTATTGTACAGAATATAAATATCTAGGAATGTGGATCAAAGAACATTGTGACTACAGGAAAACAGTTAAAGAAATATGCGGCAAACAGAGCACTTGGAGTTTTTTTCAGTAAGTTCAACCATTTGGTAGGTTTAAGCCATGCAGTGTACACACAATTATTTGATAGTTGTGTGCAACCAGTTCTTAACTATAGTGCAAGTGTGTTGGGCATAAATGTGTACAAAGAAGTAAGTTATATTCAGAATAAAGCATCCAGATTCTTCTTGGGAGTGAGAAAGAATGCCTCTAATGTTGCCGTCAGAGGAGAGATGGGGTCGAGAAGCCAAGATACTAAAATTAAAATTGAAGTTCTTCGAAGTTTCCATAAAATCATCACCTCCTGTGAAACATCTGTGTGTGCCATAGTCCATAAATGGTCATTTAAAAGAAAATCTTCCTGGGATTATAGGGTGTGTGGATTTGGGAAAAAAATAGATATTCATGGAAATATGGACGTTTTAGATTTTTGTGTCAAGGTTAAACGTGCATCATTTCTCAAAACATGCCCTGAAGTGTTAGATACAAGAGACATACAAAAGTGATTCTCAGATATACTTAAGGACAAAGGTAATTGCTATGGAAATAAATTACGAACATATAGGAAATATAAAGAAACTATCCAAACTTCTCACTGTGTGAATATGTCTCTACCCAGACAACAAAGCAGTATATTAGCCTCATTACATTGTGGAAACTTTCCTCTTGCTATAGAAAGTGGCAGGTATACCAAGCCTGTTACTCCTTTGGTAAATAGACTTTGTCAACTAAGTCAGAAACAGTTAATAGAAGATGAAGTACACTTTGTTGTGGTGTGCAAATACTACAATGATTTAAGGAAATGTTTATTTGATACATGCAATAATCAGTTCAGTAGTTTCTGTGAACTGTCCACGTTAGATAAATATAAGCGGTTGATGAACACTGAATGTACCCAGTTGGAATTGGCGAGATGTATTCAGAAAATGTATCACAAAAGGCTGCAGGGTGTACAATAACTATTCAATATGAATTATATATGAAAAGTGAAATTGAGTGTGTGAGGTTATGGGTCATGGGTGTGTGTGGGGAGGGAATATGAACACGGTCAGAAGAAATGATATGGAGTATGTGTATATGCAGGAATTTGGGTATGGGAGTATTTGACTTTCAGTGATTATGTTTATGAGGTTTGGCGGGGCATTGTTTTTAATGGAACCTAATTACCTTATGATAGTTGGTTCTCTTTGTCTCAGCTCCATTGCCGTGACGCTGGAAAAGAGCCGCATATAATTAATGAGCGTAGGTTATATCATGGAAGATACACTTGAGGGAGAGGGTTCTACTAATTACCGTACCACAGGAAAAGACCTGTAGACGGGAGCGCGGGGTTGTGTATAAGTTCGCCGTTGCATAATGGCCGGCAGGAGAGATAAACATTGAGCTAAAGCACTTTTGTTTTCACAGGCTTGTTGAATGGTTTCCCAGCGCTACTGTCAATATATCTTCTACGTGATCCTTGATACATCATTTTGGCATTAACAATATATTATTTTCAACGTACATTAATAGTTTACTGGTCATTTGCTTTTGAGTATTTGTCAATTGTGTTTAGCTAAAAAGCAGTAATGGTAATATATGGTGACATGTAAAAATAAAACGTCTCACGTAAAACGTAGTAAGTACAATAGTAAATATAAATTTTCAAATCGCATAAAAAAACAAATAAAACAAGATACATATGTGATTCTAAAACCTGTGTTCCACATTCAGAGCCAGGCGGAAAACTGATTAAATAAAGGGAAGAAGCTTGCCCTTACACATATACATAGACTGAATTTGACTATATACATGTATGTAAATGTTAACATACTGTACCTATCTACACAAACTGTAAAAAAATGGGCGTAAGGTCACTGAGACGAAGGCTATAGATATCATACCTTATTCGATTTTTTAGATGATAAACTACATTATTTGATAAATTCTGTTATTGATATCTAAAAATCGATTTGCGGTATCAATAAATATTTCATGGTATAACAAAATCATATTTCTGATATAAATTCATTCTTTGGAACCCCAACTTGCGTTTATTCATCTCTCTGTCATTATCATCGTTAACATGTGTCTAGGTTTAAGTGCATATACTTATGCTATACATCGTACTGATTAAGGAATGACACATCATCGTAACATCTAATATATACATGTAGCACAACGGTAGTTTGATTCTGTAGCACAAAAAACATCATAGCTCGTTACAACAAAACATAGTTCTCTTGATATTCAATACTGGACATTTCGCTACACCCAACTTTTTGCTGTGTTTTTTTTGTGTAAAAGTTAACGAGAGGATGTTTGGCGGGGGGACTTGACGTATCTTTTCAGATGGTGTTACTCTGACATTACCCACTATTTATTGGAGGATACTGAAAATGAATATAGACTGTCATGTTGTCTGACTGTAGCTAGGCTTTGTTATCTTAACAATCACTGGGTGTGACCATGTGGACAGTTTCACATTAGGGGTTGTGATTTTTACAATTGCCCAAATGATACTGTGAGTATTGGAGCTGGCCTGACCCCATATCGCCTACACCCCGTTTCGCCTACGCCCTTATCAAAACAAATTTAGGGTTGACTGCACATCACATAAATGCTGTTATACCTTTAGAAAAGTGAACTTTTCCACTAACGAGGTCACTTCATATATTTCAACAACTAAAGAAAATAAATTCTTGCACTGATGATTTATACTTTAATAAGGTCATATATACAAAACAGAAAGTGGGGAGTGGGAAAATGGGACATATCCCTACAGGAAAAAATAAGACATTAGTAGTGGTGACATCCCTATCATAATTGTACTATCTTAAGCATAAATTTGGCGTACGAAAAGCGTAATATTTGCAATCACCTGGAATGACTCATGTTGGCAAAACTTAAAATGAATATGTTCGCAATCCACAAACAATCACTTCCTTAATGGCGAACATTTACCAACCCACGACAATCGTGTCAACTCGGTGTTCCCAGAAGATAACATCGCATCTAAATTCACTACTGTTCTACTGTCGGCTAGTCCCAATGGCTAGACTGTACGCTCGTGGAATGGGCCATGCCATAAAAGTCCAGCAACCGAACACTAATTAAGACGGGCCGACCTTGTGTTTATGGTCTGGTGAACACAGGTCAATGGCTCCTCATTAACTCAGGATTCACATCTCACTTTTTTCAACTGAAACCTGGTCCCGTGTTACATGCATGGCACACGCGTGTGCAACAAGTGACCCATGAGTGCTCAACGCGTGTTAGGGGAATGTATTCTAGGCAGTAGTGTACCTAGTGTGAGGGGCTACCACATGTGACGAATTTGACAAACTTACGTTAGGAACCAACCATACCAAGAAACCTCATGAGTTCCTTTTTGTTTTGTGGAACTGGGCATGTTTAAAAGGGCCTCCACCTTTCCTTGTATGGACGGTACCAGACCTTCGCCTGTGACATGACATATAGCTTGTACATGTGCCTGTGACAAATTCCCTTTTCACTAAATTTACAGTCAACTTGGCTTCAGTGAGTCACTCCATAGAATGATAGATGACATCGTCAACGTAGGCTTCGACACCCTCAAGATTGGATCTAATGTCATTGTCCTGCATGTATTGAACTTCCTTCTTCTGAGCTTCAAGCTCTATTAGATTCATCCGAGAGGGATGTTGTTTCAAACACCACACAATACATCATGACACACTAAATGTTTACGGCCATGAACAGGTGTGCAAATTCTTGAGTTAATTCTGACACTAAGTCTAGGTCAAGAGCCTTAACAAGGCAGTTAATACCTCTCTCTATTTCTGTCAGAATCCGATGATTTGCCCGGATTATGATTTCTTGTTTTGCTTGCATCATTACCATGCCCGTGGTTTCATCAAAGTAAAAAACTGTCGGAGGAAATGGATCAGATGGCTTCATCACTAATTTTCAGTGGTCCATTCAAATAGTTTCCACATATATTTACCTTTTACAACAAGTGGAATCTGTGAGGGCCTAATAATCTTTGCTGGTCGTTCTATTGTGGATATCTATTAACATTGTGGATTCGTCACATCTGGACATTCGGTGACGAACTACCATAAGTAGTTAGAGGTTATAAGTTGGAGTACCTATAGGATTTTTTACTGCTATGCTTGTTCTTTTAGGTGCCAACAATAAACACTAAACCCAAACAATGTGACAATATCAATTTATTGATAACTACCAACAATTCAAATCTATTTGAAATGGAGTACATGGCGTCATCACTAATTCAAAATCTTGGCTCGTCATTCTCTTGCATTGACGACATGTATATATTTGCAGTTTGCGAGTCAGTGTACATAAGAAACCTCCTGTGAAGTTGACAAGTTTAGATTGGAGCCATTTTTGCATTGGAGTCTATAAGTCATAAACTGTGAGTCAAATATGTCACATGTGGAGCTGTTTGGAACAAAACTTAAGAAAAGTGATCACATGAACTGCAGTATCAAAAAGAATATAATCGTTTGAGAAGCACATATGCTATCTTCAAATCTATTTAATTCAGATGGAAATACATTTTAATGTGACGTTGTCAGTGAACACCATCAAGATTAACAGATAACAAAGATCATTTTAACAGCTCTAGAATATGTAAATAAACAATTTAGATATTTTAGAAATAAACAGTTTGTAACATTTTGAGACTCACAATTTGTCATTATGATCATTGGTTACACAATATCTGCAGCAAAGGCAGCACTCGACAAATCTGTGGAACCACTTTGTTTTTCATACAGTGATTGTACACCTATGATCAGATTGTTTACCAGAGATCTAATGCAAAAGAAGTATGTATAATGCTTTTCTGCTGAAAGCCGAAATCAATACTTGCTCGACTGTGTTCAAAGCATGTATGATGTAAATGTATGATTAGACACTGAGATGGATATGGCAGTATCATTGCAGGGGGTTGAGGCAGTGTAAAGCTGTCATCGCTAGTTTGGTGTCATCTCAACAGCAATCTATAGACCGAAGTTTATGTTGTCCTTGTTTTTATAGTCTGGTATTTTTAATTTTCACTAAGTATGTTTAAAGTAGAACATGAGATGTATTGCTAGCTATTGCATTGTGATGACAGAACAGGTCATTAATAAAATTGTCTAACACGGTAAAAGCACGAAATCGATGAAATGTTACTGATGTGAATCGCCACTTTTCCCATACACGTTTCAGTTTCGAATCCTTGGAAAATATTGAAAATAATCCAAGCATGACGGAAACAAAGATCTGAAACGTGACTTGAAGCTAGTTCCATATAAATAACTAATAAGTGTTTGTGAGTGTATTGGAATTTACTAAAGTTTCCTTCTAGAACCCCTTTTTTGCGAGAAACCTTTGTTCCATGAAGAAGGTTGTACCTCATTATAGAGTTTACGGAAAGCCAATCACTGTTTTTATTGATTGGCTCATTGTAGGAAAATAATTGAAGCTTCATGCGTGTATGATTTACTATTCACTGTACATGCTTACTTAAAGTTTATCCTCTTTGTAAAATGAGTAGTGGTTGTGGCATATCCTGCAACAGAACCATCTATAACCCGCTAAAGTTATCGATTCTTCTGTTTGTGTGAAAGTACGTATACCATATACCAGCCAGTGAATATGCCTTTTATCAAGTGAGAAGCTTAGTTTAATGTTGGAGTAAAGTCCCTAGGGATGTGGCGACAGTTGAGTGGAAGCTACTTGTGCATTTCTGCACGATCTCGCGATTGGCCCGTACACATGATCAATAGTTATGTCCGAGCCTTAGCGGGTTAAAACAAGGATGTTTACGCGATCATGACAAAATATACATTTGCATTGTACATGTATATAATACTTCAAATATTTCGTAATTTTGATTCCGTCAGCATTTAAAATAGGTTGATGGCAAATCTGACAGCGTGGACGTGTATTTCTCTGGATACAAATGTAGCATAACGATCTGAACCCTTTCCATCTTATGATCCAGGAACTAAGTTCCCAGAGGCAAGGCTGGACCCAGGGCGAATCCTATAGGCATGAATGTATTATTCTCTTCATAACATGTATACAATTTATCTGTTTATTATAGGGTGGGGATAATATCGGTTTGCATATGATGGTCAAGGTTCTAAAACCTTTTGGAGTGCAGTACAGATGAACAGAAGGGCCAGTCCTGGTAGCATATGTGCATTTCTATCATTATACTCCCGTGAAGAGCAACCTCTCCGTGATGAGTGCTGGGTAACGCTAATAGCTCTTCCCCTGTGTGGTCCCGGGGTAAAATGTGTGCTCGCACCCCATTGTTTGCCGTGGGTTGCGTCTCTGTGTCGACAGAGAAAGGTAGTCTGGTGGTTGAGGGCGCCGGAGCTGGCAGTTGTGTTCCTTAGCCCAACACACCACTTTGGCCCTAACTTTGCCTAGACGGGTGGTATGATGGGCCCGATTCTATCAATCGGCTGGTCATGCCAAGCCCTGAGCACTTTACTTTTCTTGCACTTAATAATTGGCTTGGAAGTCTGTTCATGACAGAACTGTTTGAATTTTTATATCATTTTGTTTTTACATTACTTGATGTATACGAAATTTGCCTAGATGCCAGTGCCAGAAGGTGGCTCATCGGCCAATCAAGTGGATTAATTGATCGTTTGATTAGTACTTCTGCCTGAGAATACCCTCCTGGTATCCCTGGTACCGTCTGTTGGAGATCCACAGATGTGTGGCATCGTCCACATAGACACTACATGGTGGGTGGAGTGCTATTGGAGTCTATAAGTCATAACCTGTGAGTCAAGTAGTCGAAGGTGGACCTGTTTTTGACAAAGGTCCAGAAAACATCAACTACAGTATCAATAACAACATACTCGGTTAAAAAGCACACGGTCACTGAACAGTTGTATTAAGTCTATTCTAACAGCTCTAGAATATATAAGTAAACTTTATGGATATAAACAGATTGTAGTATGTCTCACAATATGTCAACATTCACTTTTACTTAAGACTCACTTTAAACATTTGTTATGATTTATACAGTTGATTCATAAATTATCATCACGAGTTTTACAAAATAAATCAACAGTCTAAAATCTGGTGGAGTAAATTTAATGAAAACCGAAATCATGACTTGCTTGACATCTTGGATTTTGATCGCAAAGGGTAAGTACTTCAAGGCACCATCTCTTAAGGATATTTTAAATTACTTTACATATTTGTTTTGATTTCAACAGTTTATCTCTAAACAATAACACACCTTTTACAAAATAAATCAACGCTTCAAATCCCGATGGAGTAAATGAATCATTAGGCACTGACATTCATATGGCGGTATCCATGCAGGTGGTTGAAGCAGTCTAAAGTTATCATCGCTAGTTTGGTGTCGACACAACAGAGATCTATAACCCGAAGTTTACATTGTCCTTGTTTAATAGTCTGGTTTGTTTTAATATTCTCAAAGTATTCATAAAAGTAGAATCCGCGATATGTTGTTACCTGTTGCATTGTGATGACAGAACAGGTCTTTGTATAATATAATTGTATATAATCACGAAATCGAAGACGTGTTACTGATGTGGCTTTGAATGGTAACTCCCCACGTTTACCCTGGTTGTTATGAAAATCATGGGCTACAGGGGATCCTCCATACACTTATCAGTATCGAATGCTAGGAAACTGTTGGATTAAACTAAGTGTGACAGTAACAAAGATCTCAAACGGGACTTGAAGCTAATTCCAAATACAATAAATATCTGATGAGTGTCAGAGAGTGTATTTACTCAAGTTTCCTTCTGTGTTGGTCATATGCACCTCTTTTTTGTCAGATAACTTTTATTCCGATTTACCTACATTAGATCATGGCGTGTTTACTGAAGAATGTTTGCCCTGAACACAATGAGTCAAGACTTGATGTATGATGATGATTAGTCAGTGCATCGGTTTTTCATAGTAAGAGATTTTTCTAAAGGTTTCGTCTCCCGCGTACTTATTGCTAATATGAGAGCCTTCTTGCTTCAAAGTTATATTAAGGCGTGGGTTTAATCAGAAGCTGATATTAAAGCATAGGCACCTATGTGCAAGAGCCGTCATATTGATGGAATATTGCTGAATGCAGCGTTAAACAACAAACCAAATCTTTGTGCGAGTAGTCATTGTTCAAATAAGAAGCTCCCTTATGATTTTATTGAAAGCCAATCATTGGATTTATCGACTGACTTGCTGTAGGTTGTGAAAGAAAAGTGGAGGATAATTGATGAAGCATCAGGTTTGTATTGACCATTCACTGCTCTATTTCTCTGATGGTGTAACGTAATCATAAAATGAGTGGTGGTTGATGCATATCCTGCAGCACAAACCATCCAGAACCCGTTTTGATTATCGATTTTCTATCTGGACGTGTTTGCAAGAATATAATTGTAATAATTTTATTTAAGCTGTCTTTTCATATCTGTCTTCGCAATTACACTTGTATGAAAGTAAGTATTCCATATACAAGCCAATGAATATGTCCGAACCTTAGCAGGTTAAAAGAATACTTCTCAAGGTGTCATATATCAAGTGTGTCTCTTACATCAAGTCGAATCAGCTTAATGTGGAAGGGAAGCCTAAAGACTTGCGATAACAATGTGTATGCCACTCATGCATACACGCACGATCCCGTGATTGGCCTATAGAGCTAATCAATACTCATGAGGGAAGGGCGTGTACTATAAGAATGTATGTTGCAGCGCTAGGAAGTAGTGTTTGAGGGAAACCGTCACTGGCCACACAAAGATAGGTAACTCAGTTATTATTGATTCTTACTGAAGTAGAGGACAAAGAATGATTCTGCAGATACTTCTATTCCTCTTCTTTCAAGCGGTGTTCTCAAAGAACTCTGTGCTTTCCAGACATGTGTATGCAAGACACATCCCTCTGGACAACCATAGAGCGAGTGAGACACCAACCAGCATCAACAGAGTGGAGACTATGCCTGACTGTACGACCATCTGTGCAAGGGATGAGGCCTGTGTTGCTGTAATGCTTCATGATTATCTGTGCTCCATGTACAGATCATCCCTGTCTCCCTCGAGTGTTTCCCGTCCGGGCGCCAGAAGTTTCATCAAGCAAGGAGGTTAGAAATAATAGACTTAATTTTATGTTTGGTGATGTGTGTGAATTGTTTGGTGACCTGAATGTCAAGTAATCTTTTGTCATTGCGAGTGGTTTGCCATCCGATTGTCAGGTTGTCCGTCGATCCATGGTCAACTTTCATTGCAAGGCCTATTGAGATGAAAGTTTGCTTGAGTGACGTCAACTATTTAAAATAGTCAAAGTGGTAGCGGTAATTATTGTGGCCAAACTCTAGACTTCATTTTAGCCAATGTTGTGTGAATTCTGATAAGAATACTTCAAATTCGTTAAGGGCGTCATCGTTTGGACTCACTATAATTGTCACAAACAATCTTTTATCTTTTCCTAGAATCTGTTGCACACTCCAAAAAATCAGCTCACTGTACATGTTTGCCATAATAATCAGGTTATATCGTCATATAAACATGCACAAAAGTTAAGCGCCACCCACCATATTTGTGACCTGTTACTTTTGGCACTTAATGATGACTATAATAACGAGATGTACGATTATTATAAGCCGTATATGTAAACCTCATGTGATGCAAAAGTTGTCATAAAGCAAGCTTATCTTTTGTTCCAAAAGAATATGTGCATAAAGGAATTTTACCAAAGACCAGAAATTGAAGGATTAGAAAACATTGAAAAGCTTTTTTTGGTCATGTAACTGTCATGATATCAGCTGACCATATCAGGTGTCACATAGACGCTCTAGGGAGTGCAGAGTCTATTGCAAGACAGAAACGTCAGTAACGTGTGTATGATCCACGGACATTGACCACAGCTTCAATCCTACGCCTCATACTCATTACTAGTCGTTGAATACTTAGACTCTGAGGCAAACGGATCCATTCTTCATGAAGTGCAGCTTCAAGTCCAGCGATATTTTGAATTGGGGGATCACCATGTCTGATATTTCGGCCAAGAATGTCCCAGAGATGGTCAATCGGATTAAGATACGGACTACAGGACGGCCAAGGAAGAGTGGCAATAGCTTATTGACGCAAATAAGCCAAAACTGACCGAGATCTGTGTGGTCTAGCATTGTCGTTCATGTAAACAGGTCTTGTCAATCAATCAATCTTTATTGTATGAAAGGCCATTGGCCCATATACACATACAGATAAACAATATTATTTACAGCTGTACAGCGCATTTTATAATTATTTGATAACTAATATGATGCTTGACATATAATAAAGGTATTGTAATAACATTGGTAATAACCACAGTGGCAGCAGTAGTAGTAAAAAATACAAAAGGAATACAAAAGGAATGGAATGGAAATATGAAGTTTTACGTCGCAACGGCTTTCAGCCATAGCGCGACATTCAATAGAAAAGGATCTATCAGGAGGATCTATCAGAAATATACTCATCATGTCAGGACAATTTGACAATTTAAATGTATATGCATTTCTAGTAGAAACAAACAGACAAAAATGAAATGTAGATACTCCTGATCTAGATGCGAAAGTTTCAAAACAACTTATTATTTCTGGACATATCGGATTTACTAAGTAGTTTACTACGCACTCGTAGACTTTGATAGATGTATTGTAATATCTTAGTTAATTTTTTACTAGAGATACCATTAAAAGATAATATTTTGTTCATGGAATAGTGGTTCTTAGTTATATCAGGCATATATTTCAATCTTAGGTTGTCGTAAATTGGACATATAAACAAAAAGTGTAATTCGTTTTCAATATGGTTTTCGCAGAATGGACAAAAACGCATATCCTTAGGAATAGAGGAGAAGCGAACCCTGTTGCACATCAAATCATTTAACCCTAGCCTAAGTTTAATAAATGTGTCTCTAATTTTTCTCTCTGTTATAGTCTGCAGGTAAACCTCTGGTGTTAGACAATATTTAAAGGTTTTATAAACGTCGTAGCGTGTACTGTTATCTAGTGACGACCTCCAATTTTGAGTAAACATATCAATTGCTACCTGCTTAAAAGAGCTAAGAAAATACATTTTGTCTCCAACGCTTTGATTAAGCCAAACATATCCAAATCCGTGAGAGAAGAGTAAATGCTTAATGTTTGATGCCCAGGTTACGTAACCAACATTATCACGATAGACAAGCATTTCGTAGCATTTTTTGGGGATTCGTTCCCGCGACATCTCTGTTATTTTTAGCCAGTATCTGAGTAAACGTAAATATGAACAAATATATAACGGGTATCTGTCACATTCGCCATAGACCATATGATTTGGAGCCGATTTAGAAACATTTAGAAATCTTTTACATGCAGTTAAGTGTACCTTTTCAATATTGTAATAGGTTTCAAAACCCCAGACCTCTGATCCATATAATAAGATTGGTTGAACTTGAGCATCAAACATTTTGAAGAAGATAGTAGGTGAGATAACACGCAATTTATCTAGAACGACAAATAGATTTATTAGGGCCTTTTTTGCTCGTAGCGCGAGATCGTTAACGAGATGTTTAAGATTAAGGTTAAACGGTAAAACAACACCGAGGTATTTATACATGTTTGTAACATTTATAGGTTGGTTATTAAAGAACCATTTATCTCTAGATGCAAGAGGACCTCCCCTCCTAAACACGATAATATTAGTTTTTTCCAAGTTAACAGATAGCTTCCATGTCACAGTGTAACTGTATAATATATCAATTTGTTTCTGAAGTCCGATAATAGAGTCAGAGATTAGAATCACGTCATCGGCAAAAAGTAATATAAGTAATTCATAAAGGTCAGGGTATAATTGCACTCCGTGTTTACCGTTTTGTTGAACATCAAAGGAAAGCTCATTAATGAAGAATGAAAATAGGAGAGGACTCAAGATACAACCTTGTTTAACTCCAATGGGGCAGTCAAAATAATCGGTGACTCCACTATTATGTCGTATACAAGATTTTACATTTTCAATACATTGATTTTAAAATGGTAAACATTTTCCCACCAACACCAGCTGCCCTAAGACAATCCCAAAGTTTACATCGGTCAACAGTGTCGAAAGCTTTTTTAAAATCTACAAAGGCAATATAAAGTTTTCGTTTTCGGCATCCGAGATATCTCTGAACAATAGCATAAAGTGAGAAAATATTATCAGCTGGTGAATATGATTTTCTAAAGCCAGCTTGAGTTGGTGGGATTTTGTCAAAAACATTAGCCCAGGTAGAAAGACGACTGTTTAGAATTATAGCAAACAGTTTACCTAAGATGCTTGTTAGAGAAATTGCTCTATAGTTATCGGGGTTAGTCACGTCTCCCTTTTTGAATACAGGCACAATGACAGATCGAGACCATGCATTTGGGAATATACCCTTTCTGAATATTTCGTTAAAACATTTGTGCAAAAAGGGAGTAATGATATGTTTTGAACTTTTTAACATTTCAGCTAGGACATCATCGGGGCCTGGAGATTTACCTGATTTAAGTGTATTAATGGCATCGTGTATTTCAGCGACTTCAATTTCCGATTCTAAAATATCTTGCTCAACATCAGATAAATTTACATCATTAGCAACATCATGGATGTTATCGTCGAAAATATGGTTATTTCCAAAAACCTGTTTGAAATGGAGAAGCCATTCAGGACCTGTAATATTATTACGTGCAATGACTGGATTACGTAGAGATTTTATCTCTTTCCAAAAAAGCTTTGAGTTGTTTAATGAGTTGGTTAATTTATTCAATTTCAGATGTCTTAAAGAGTTAAGGTGTTGTCTGCATTCTGTTTTATATTTGTTTCTCAGTTTACAATAACTTCTTCTATTTAGTTCTGATCTATTTCGACGAAACTCGCGAAGTGCTCTTCTGGCTGATCTCTTGTGTTCTTTACATTTACCGTTTAAACTAAACAGCTTTTTAGGAACTAAATTTGAACACGAGCCTCGTTTCATACATTTGCCAGACTCCAAAAGAATGTTTATAAAGAGATCGACCGCATCATGCATATTACTCCTCAATGTCTGAAACAGAGTGTCAGACACCTCATCAAAATTATTGCTTAGACATCGTAAGAAGTCAGGTTTTTTAGATTCATTCCATCTAAAGCTGTCAGAAAATATATCCTCTGATAATGGTTCCGATACAGGATTATACAATGCACACTGTAGTTCTAGAGGAAAGTGGTCGGAGTCTGTGCTCTCCCCAACAGTTAGGCAATCAACAAATCTGAAGAATTCAGCTGACGCTATAAAATAGTCAACAGTGCTACTGCCATTACTACTTACATATGTTTGTTCACCACTTCTGTCGCCATGCACTCTGCCATTCATGATATACAGGTTATAAACATAACATAAATTAAGAAGAAAGCGACCAAATTTGTTAACCACATCATCAAGTGACGATCGTTTACTAATGTCACAAGGATTGTCTTCAGGAAATACATCTGGATCACCGTGATTTAATTCAGGTTCTGGAGGGTTATTCTCAGTACCTGTTCGAGAATTGAAATCCCCAAACAGTAATATCAAGAAATCAGATAGGTACTCTGATAGGTCGAGAAGAAAGTTATCAATTTTATCAAATAAGCAAGTATTTGGATTTTTCACGTAATACGTTGAGTTTTCAGGGGGAATATATAAACAGAATATCAGAATATCTTTTGGTAAACCGAAGGGAGTTTTCTTAATTTCTATGGTCAAAAGATTGTCAATATCATTTCGACGTAACACGCAAAACTGTTGAAATTCATACCTGACAGCAAAGCAAACTCCACCACTATTCCTGCCATGACCTGACAATTTCACCGACGGAGAGTAAAATATTTTATATCCAGGCAGCCAGTCATAGTCTACGTTGTCCAAAAAGGTTTCCGATAGACAAAGAAAGTCAAAGGTTTGTAGATATGAAATAAAGTCATTATTTGCGAGTTTACTGGATAGACCATTCACATTCCAGCAAAGAAATCGGCACGGAGTGTTATCAATTTCATGAGTTAAGTTGATACCGGTGCGTCGTTCATTTGGCTCCTGTGAACAATTGACCGGGGCCGGGCCGAGTCCTCAAGTAGTTTTGTTCCTGGCACCTGATCTTGTCTTTCGACGAGAATCAATTGGATCTGTCGCAGTCCTTTCAAATATAGGTTCCGTAATCAGCCGGCCATTCTTGAAGTAACCGCGCATCCCTGTGTCTTTGAGATCTTTCAACTGTTGTCGTTGGCGTCTGGTCAAATCGCTTGACACTCCATACCCAGCGTCCTTCAGGGTGGCTCTCGCCCTCAGTATCTCAAGTTTGTCGTCACTCTCACGTAGTTTGGCAATCACGGGGCGTGGTTTGTTGGTGGTTTGCTGTGTCTTACCGAGATGTGCTCTCACAAGATCGCCGGACGTCCAAGATTTATGTGTAACACTCTGCGTAAGAATGTGTAGGACCTTCTGTTTACACTCAACGTTTGAGTCCTCGCCTTCTGGTATGCCATAAATAATCACATTGTCTCTGCGACTGTGAGACTCAAGTTTATCCACTTCGGTGTCCAACGAGTTGATTTTGTCCTCAATGCTATCTAGTTTGTCGGCTACCGCATCCACATCAGCGTACATAACATCGTGGTTCTGTTTCATTTCATCGACGGATGATTTCAGATCAGAGAACTTTGTGTCAAGCAGGTTACATTTGTTGTTAACAGATTTAATTTCATCTCTCAAAGATCTAATTTCAAGCGACAGGTCTTGTTTTACGCTTAAAATGGTGTCTTTTAAATCTTGCATAGTCGGCGGGCCTGGGTTCAACTCAATGTCACCTGATAGAATGAGTAGACGGGGTATAGCTTGGCTGAACACCGGTCCATTTGTTTGTAAACACGGCCTGTCAATGAGCGTGACGCTGTCCGTGTTCCTCGTGCAAATGCAATTGACATCATTTAAACACAGTTGGTGTTCTTTGGGGATAAATCTATCAAAGTTAGTATAATTCAGTGTATCAATCAATAACATTGATGATGACAAGTGGAGAGTAAATATCACGAAGCACATAATCATTCTGTAGTGTACATCTGTCCCTCGGGTGAACGGTGTGTAGACCCCATGGTCGCCATAATCTAGCTGAATCTGCCGTGTCCCTCCACGATGTTTAAACAGTCCAATGCGAGCTCTGTATATGTCAATTGACACCATCGCTAGTGTTGAACTCTCGTGGAGATAGTTATGATATCACACGTTCCAAAATATCAGAGTTCGGGGTGTATTTACCTTGTTAGATGGTCAAATTGCTGGAGAGCTACACGCAGGTGACTTTACACTGTCAGCCATCTTATGTTGCACAGGATGTTGCACACTTATGTTGTCTGAAGAGGATGGTCGTCAAAATGAGGGACTACCACTGGACGAAGAACGGCATCTTAGTATAGTTGGCCATTCAGGTTTCCACGAATTGTCACCAGCGGAAGTTTGCAGATGAAGGAAACACAACCCCATTTCATGACAGACGCCCCGCCAAATGCTAAGGTCTTCTGGATGTTCCTTGGTGCAAAACGAGTGTTACGTTGCCTCCAAACATGTATTCGACCATCAACAGTTTGTAGCAGCATTCGACACTCTTCAGACCAATTGATCCTTCTCCAGTTGGCCAAGTTCCATCGACTACGGGCACGACACCATATCAGACGATCCCGCATGTGCCTTTCAGTAAGTTGAGGACGTTTTACTGGTCTTCTGGCATTATAACAAGCCGCTCTGAGGCGACGCCTTACGGTCATCGTCGAGAGTCTCTGATGGGTAATCCACTGCAGTCTTAAATCTGTTGAAGTGGCAAATGGATTTTGTCTGACTATCCTGAAAAGACGTCTATCCTCTCTGTTAGAGGTCTTTCATGCCAGTCATTGACATCATTGGTTTGACCATGTTTGAGAATCAAACGAGTGATAACACTGTGATGACGACCCATTTGTCTTGCAATGGCCCTGCATGACATGACAGCATTTTTCATTCCTAACACTTGTCATCTTTCAACGTTCGTTAACTTTCTCCTCACCATGGCTGATTTTCAACCTCTGTTGGAAGGGGAATCTCACACAGGAGCAAAATGCAACCACGTGTCTGGAACTTGAGCTTCACTATCTATAGGGGAACTGCAGCAACACGCTTTCCTTGTGGTATCTGGACAAATTTGGGTTCATGAAACTATGGAAACCTTATTCAGTCATACATCATCATATTCCGTATTTCTGATTCCCACACATGAAATCAAGATAATATGAATATGGTGGCGCTTAACTTTTGTGCATGTGTATATTTGTATATTTGTACACAATCCATGTCAACTACTGAATCAGACTGTACTATTGGCGTGTGTCTATTACCCCATCGTTCAAGGCAAAGGCTGATACAGAAATAATGTAACCGTTACAGGATAAATACCATGTATTTGTCCTATGGCTGAACAATAATCGGGATAACTTTTTGGTATAATGTATCACTATCGTCGAGCTTTATATGTAACCCAAAACAAGGACAAAAGTATGTATTACAATGGTAACATTGTATCTGACAGCAAGGTACTGTGGATGATCAACTGCTTCATTTTAAATGTGGCTACAATTGTAACAAAGTTGCTCATTCGTACTATCTAGTCATAAGTTATGATCTAGCTCTGTCTGTATCTTCAGCTCTGCCACACCCAGACCCGTGCCCCGTGTCTCAAGGCTACACGTCAGTCCTGTCCCCACGCCTGTGTTTCAAGCTTTACATGAGCAAGATGAATTGGACTGCCAGTCAGGACCGATGTGAGAGTGAAGGTGGCCGCCTGATCATCCTCAACACAGACGAGAAACACGCCTACATTCTGGCTCAAGTGCCACGTTCCCTACCTCGTAAATACTTCATATCAGTTTAATAGGCGATTGCAAGTTACATATTTTGGTAGAAACATTTAACTCGTTTTGGTTTTCATAAAAAAAAAGGTTTCGTCATCCTTCTTAACCTATCCAGTGTCTCAGCCAATCTCATCGTGAACCCCCACAGCCTCATGCACGTACACAAACTGTTCATCTTTTGTAAACAATTTTAATATTCAAGAGAATCAAAATGAGAAACCTTCCGTTCATGTTTGTCAACGCCACTTATCATATTACCATGTGACATTAGGGTATTTCAGATACGAAATGGTTGTTTCGTTAATCTGATTCAAGATGTGTTAATGGTCCGCCTTTTTTGCAGTGTATATTGGTCTGAAATCTGATGGCCGCTCCAAACTCTGGACTGACGGCTCAACATACATCCCCGGACAAATTGGAACTTTCATTGGGGATTGTGTATTCATATATTTCTCTGTAATTCAGGGCCATCATTGCTATTGGGAACGCGAGTCCCTGTGTGAAATACCTGTGTAAAACACATACGCAGGGTCCGGTCCCTGTGTGCAATACCTGTGTAAAGCACATATGTAAGGTCCTCCACCAGCATCTCCTCCAAGTAAAATAACTATAACTGGTAACTATTTATTGTCGACGTTCAAGGCAATGTGTACATACTATCATGTCACACTTCACTCTGTATCCCATGGTTTTAGTTAAAGGGTAACTCGGTTTCAGCCTATTAGTCTCATTATTATTTCATTTAAACCTACGTTTTTAAATCGCAGTGTGCGACCATTCTTGGAGTGAATTACAACCCTACATTCGGTTACAATGACATTCATGATTTATGTAACAACGTCTGGACCTACACTGGAAGGACGTGGAAAACTATCGCCATTTTTTTTAAAAAAGGTATTGATTAATCAAAACAGTACTTCAATGTAAAAGTCTTTCTGTTGCAATAAAAATGACTTCTACTCTTTACAGAATATTTGACTTTTGACTTTTCGTCATGATACAACTGTATCCTAAAGATGGTCTTTATTCCAATAATACCATCAGGCTTTTAAAATCATTTAGGCAATCTCCTCATCTCTCAGATTTATTGCCAATGGCACACACAATAGGATCATATGGTGACTTAACATAAGCTCGGACTGCACATTGTCGACCCTGGACAAACCAGTGATTGATTTATGAATCAGGTCTATATTCCAGGAACCAATAAGCCAGTGAAGTATTATGCAGGCATTCCAGGATCACTGCTATGTTTTCCCCCGTTGCTATCGATAGCGGCCTGACATCTCCTGCCCATGGAAGAGACGAGTCATGGTAATCACATCCTGGGGAGTGGTAGCCCACTCGGCCTGTAATGCAAAAGCCAACTGCTGCAACATCTGGAGTTGTGGCTGACGTCGGCGTAACCGTCTATCCAAATTATCCCACAGGTGGTCTATCGTGGTTCAAATCCGGGGATCTGGAGGACCAGGGAAGAACACCAACGTTGTTGTTGTGTAGACAGGCTCTTGTAATCCGTGCTTTATGCGGTCGAGCGTTGTCCTGCTGTGGGCGGCTTTTCACGTAGGTGGCGAAGTCGGATGCAGCGATCTTGGGCGGGGCTGGTTACTCTTGGTCGTCCCGAGCTTGGCCGCTCACGTGTGAACCCTTGCTGTTGAAATCCATCGCGTTGTGGTGGTGCTGGGCGCTACACTGAAAACCCTGGCTACAGCTGATCGGTGAGTGAGTGAGTTAAGATTTATAGTCACATCGGCAATATTTCAGCCATATCGTGACTAAATCAAGATGTACAGTAATAATACATAACTATAACCTATAAAATCTGTCGGCAAAGGACAGTAAAATAACTAGAATATCACAGCTATAAATATAAAACAAGTAAGTAACTATAAAATTTGGACTAATCAATACAATACATTATAAGAGTTGGCTAGAGATCACCAGCAACCAAAGTTAGGCCACCACACAAGGGACCATGGGGACTTACGGTGCATCTGCTTCCTGCATGGTACCCCTGCAGGATTTACACCATCCCTCTGGTCACTGGTGATTATTAGTAAGTTTAAGCCAAAGCATTTAAAAACAAACAAGTATTCTGCGATTAAAACCAAGGAAAATGAAAAATACTTTGAATGAAATAGAACTTCTGTACCCTCTCAGGGGGACAATTATTTTACGTTACTTCAACCCCCTTTGAAGGTACAGCCACTAACAATCTCAGTTATTAATTCATTCTTCCAAATTAAAAATATACTTTTTACAAAAATACATATCAAAATTTATCAATCAAGTCTATTTCTTTTAAAAAAACAATAATTAAATGAGTACCTACATTAAAAAGATCCTTCATAGATGAAACCTGGAAATAATTATCCCTTGTGATGGAAAAATCAATACAGTCAAGCAGGACATGCTTGTCTGTGTTTCTTGCATCACAAGGGATGCAGAATGGAGGATCCTCACCTTTTAGTAAATGTTCATGAGTATAACGAGAATGGCCAATACGACAACGTCTTAAAATGACCTCTTCAAATCTGGACTGACAACCCAAGTAGGTATAACCGATAGTTGCTTTGATTGCATGTAATTTATTTATACCCACTTGAGTGTCCCACTTCTTCTGCATTAGGTCTTTGATATAACATCTAATAACAGGTTTGTAGTCACTGTATGGTAGAAGAAGTGGTGTCACAGATTTGTTGAGAGCTGCCTTTGCTGCAGCATCAGCCATAGTGTTACCCGTGATTCCAACATGACTGGGCAACCAGCAAAAGACGATGTCGCATTGGCCAGTAGCAAGGTCATTATATAATTCTAAAATATCTAAAATAAATGGATGATGTGAAGAGCCAGACTTGATCGCCTGTAGACATGACAATGAATCTGAAAAGATGATGAACCGTCTACAACTGGACTGTTGTTGGATATATTCCAAAGTAGTTAATATGGCTTTGGCTTCAGCGGTGAAAATTGAGCTATGGTCTGGTAAGCGGGATGATACGGTTTTTGATCCAATGACAGCAGCACTGGAGACTGTGCTACCGTCCTTGGATCCATCTGTAAAAATGGAACGGTGGGTTTCATATCTGGTTCTAACCTGAATATACTCTTGCTGATATATCAATTGATTTGTGTCTTGTTTTTTAAACTGTGTGAGAGTCAAGTCTACCTCTGGTCTGATAAGTTGCGAAGGAGGAGAAGACAGAAGCCTGAAAGGAGAAATGTTATCTAACTCATTATGTGCAGCTGTATTGTGAGATTTAATCCGAATGGCTAGTGGTGGGACTAACTTAGACTTACGGTGAAAAAGCTGTTCGTAAAGTGGTTGAAAAACACATTTGTATGCGGGGTTTAATGGATTAGAATGTAATTAAGTAATATATTGTAGTGATAATTTGATACGACGTTGCTTCAACGACGGTTCATCAGCTTCTACATATAGGCTGTCAACAGGAGATGTTCGAAAAGCGCCTAGACAAAGTCGTAGGCCCTGATGGTGAATCGAATCTAACTTTTGTAAATTGCTCTTACAGGCTCCACCATAAACGATGGAGCCATAATCTAATTTAGAGCGGATCAGAGATCTATACAAGTGGAGGAGGGCTGTCTGATCACCTCCTCACTTTGTATTAGCAACTACTTTCAACAAATCTAGAGCCTTCAGACATTTAGTTTTAAGATAATTAATATGGGGCTTAAAAGTCAAATGATGATCGAAAATGAGACCCAGGAACTTGGCTTCTTCTACAACCTTGATAGGAGTGCCATGTAAAAATAGCTCTGGATCTTTGTGGTGTTTGTATTTCCGACAAAAGTGTATACAATTGGTCTTAGCTTTTGAAAACCTAAAACCATTTTCAAGACACCATTTTTCGATTTTATTGGGACATAGCTGCAACTGTCTCTCGATGGTACGCATATTTTTACCACGACATGAAACATTAAAATCGTCCACAAAAAGTGAACCATCAATGGAATCATTCAAAACCTTTGACAAACTATCAATCTTTATACTAAACAGAGTTACAGACAAAATACTGCCTTGTGGGACACCCTGATCCTGATTATAATGGTCAGACAGGGTGGAACCCACACGAACCTGAAATTGTCGGTCTGTTAAAAATTGAGATATAAATTGAGGCAAACGGCCTCTTAACCCCAAATTATGTAGATCTTTTAAAATACCATGCTTCCAAGTGGTATCGTACGCTTTTTCTAAATCAAAAAAGATTGAAACTGCATGCTGATTATTGACAATTGCATTTTTGACAAAGGATTCGAAACGTACCAGATGGTCAATGGTACTTTTATTCTTACGGAAACCACATTGTATGTTACTAATAAGATTATTAGTTTCTAAGTACCACACCAGTCGATTGTTTACTATTCGCTCCATGGTTTTGCACACACAGCTGGTTAGTGATATTGGTCGATTATTGGATGCATCAGTATGGTCCCTACCAGGTTTAGGTATAGGAACAACTATTGCATTATGCCATGAAGGCGGAAAATTTCCTGACGTCCAGATCTGATCAAATATATTAAGAAGTGTCTCTAAACATGAATCAGGCAAATGCTTCAAGAGCTGATAGTGAATATTATCAGCTCCCGTTGCAGTATCATACGCTTGACCTAGGGCAGTATTTAGCTCATGGAGTGAAAATACCTCATTATCACAGTAAAAAAAGTGTATGTTTCCGTCTTCCGGAAACCTTCCGGATACCTACCCATTTTGGATCCGGCCCGGATACCTTCCGGAAACCTTCCAAAAAAAATGTCAAAATTTGGGGGGTGCATTTTGTTCACTTAAGTGTGAAACACATAAAAAATTAACTTGAAAATACCAAGCAATTTGAAGGTTGTTGAAGGCATCTGGAAGGTTTCCGGAAGGTATCCGGATGCAAATTTTCTTCATGACTTGCTTCTGGTAAATAATGTTAGCCTGTGCATTACAGGTACCTGTTGTAATATTCTGTGTTATTTTAGTTGTAAATATCCTCCTCAAACAAATGTCATTTGTCTACTAAGGTGGAACTACAACTTTTGTTAAGTGAGCTGTATTTATAGTAGGAAAACATTCAGGGCATTAGTTCATTTTATATTTGTTCAGCACCTACGTTATGGCTGATCAGTATTATATTTCTTTATGCTAATGAAGCAAAACAAATCATGTTTTTGGAAAAAAATCTTATTTATTGATTATATGGCATTTCATTGGTACATATCACAAATTGAAATTTGATCAAGCAAGAAGAGGAACTAGCATAAAGTAACTAGTGGTGTTTGCAAGGCCTTACAGAACAGACACTTCAATGCCATTTTATATCCTGTTCTAGTCGGGCAAGGTTATCGAGAGTTGATCGGCCAGGAGTGAAGCCGCTTTGGTCAGGATTTATGATGTTGTTTTGGTCTAGGTAGTGCTGTAGCCTATTTTTAGTCATAAGTTCCATTATTTTGCAGAGATTTGAGGTTAGGGAGATGGGCCTATAGGAGTTTGCCTGATCTGCTGGTTTATTTGGTTTAGGTATTGGGATTACTAGAGCTTCCTTCCATGAGGATGGGACCTGTCCGTTTAGGTAGACTAGGTTGTATAGTTTAAGTAAAGTTTGGAGTAGTTTGGTAGGTAAGTGTTTGATTATTTGGTAAGAGGTGAGGTCTAGGCCAGGGGCTGTTCCTTTTTTCTATTGTTTAGTACGTGATTTAGTTCTTCTATGGTGTAAGGTTGATTTATTTCTAGGTTGTCTTGTCTGTTTTCTTTGGAGAATTTGGTTTCTTTATTAAGTTTATCTTGGAATTTCTTACTGAAGTTACTGTTGCTGCTAAATTTAGAGAAGTGTTTGGCTAGGTTGTTGGCCTTTTGGGTGGGGTTAGTTGAGTTGTTTATATTGGGGCTTTTTTTGTGCCGTTTGATGCCTCGGATGGCGTGAATTTTGCGCCACACCTTCCTAGCGTCGGTGTGGTGGTTTAGCTCCTCAGAGAATTTTTTCCAGTTTTTGGTTTTAGCAGTTTTAACTAGGTATTGCACTTGGTGGTTAAGTTCATGAGCTGTTTTGAGATGAGAGGGGTCTCGTTTAGCTCTGTTGAAAGCTGATTTGCGTTTTAGTTTAGTTAGCTCTATTTCCTCATTCCACCAAGGGACAGTGGGTTTTCCTGGGTTGGATGATTTGAAGGGGATTGCGGATTTGGCTGCGTTGATTATGAAGTTAGTTAGGTTTTGACAGAATGTTTCGGGGTCTGTTGTTTCTAAATCGATTAGATTAGCTTCGTTGCATAATTCTTGGAATTGGTCCCAGTTGGCGTTTTTGTACTGAAATTTAGGTTCCTGTTTAGGGGTTTGATTTGGTATTTTTATATTTCCTAGGGTTATATTTATGGGAAAGTGGTCGCTGCCTAGAGGTACTGGGTGGACGTCCCACATCAGACTTTGTGCTAAGTCTGGCGTACATATTGTTAAGTCGATAGCCGACATAGTGTGGTGGGTTTTGTCGTATCTAGTTGGTTGGTTATTGTTTAATAGTATTAGGTCATTTTTTTCGATCCACTCTGATATTAGTTGTCCATGGTTGTCTAGTTTATCTGCAATGCCCCAGGTAGGATGATGGGCATTGAAGTCTCCTAGGAAGATGGTTGATTTATTTCCTAATTGGTAAAGGATATCTAGGTCTGTATCTTTAATTGGTTTTAGTGTTGAATGATAGATGTTAATGATTTTTATTTTTTGGTTATTGATGGTGACTTGGATTCCATTAGCTTCTAGATTAAGAGTGTTTACTTTAACTTCCTCGTAGTTAATATCCTCTCTAACGTAGATGATTAGACCTCCTCCTGTTCTGCCTGGCATGGTTTTGGACCTGTCGGTTCTCACTGCGTTATAATTTGGTAGGTTTAATTTAGTTTTATGTGAGAATTTGGTTTCTTGAATACAAGCTACATGGGGACCTTTATCTATTTTGAATTTAGCTTTGAGTTCAGAACCATGGCCGGCGAGGCCATTGGCATTCCATTGAAAAATGTTTAGGCCTTCCATTGGGAAACTGGGTGAATTTATGTTTGATTTAGGCTTGGTTTAGGTATTTACTTTAGTAGGTTATTAAGGTTGCTGCTGAAACGGTCGAAAGAGGTGGTGACGAGTTTTAGTTTATGTGCTACACCAAAGAAGGCTTTGGAGCTGACTTCTGGATTAGACTGCTTTAACACGTAAGCTAGTAGGAGGACTAAGTTGTTTAGATTTTTGCTTGCTACGTTTTGGGTGAGTTTTTTTCTATAGCTTTTGGTTTTTGGGGCTGGTTTTGTTGCCCTTGTGGCTGTGATGGCTTGTGTTGGTGCTGGTTGTGTGGTGGTCGTTGTGCGTTCGGTTTTGCTTGCGGGTGTAGATGTGGTAATTTTAGGGTGAGAGGCGGGGAGGGTGAGAGTGTGAGTTTGTGGGATGTGTGGGGTGTTTGTTTCATTTGCGATGTATGCGTCTCGCTGATTTTGGTCCCATACGGAGACTGGGTATACTGTTTTGCGTGCGTGAGTGTTGTTGTTTGGGGGTGGTGTTGGTAGTAGTGGTTTGTAGTAGTGTTTTATGGATTTGCAGTGGATGCACCAGGGTGTGCATATGCCTGGGCAGTCCGTTTGAGCACAGTTTTTGCATTTAGTTTTTTTGAAAGTACATTGGTTAGCGGTGTGATTATATTGTAGGCAATTAGAACAATGCTTTACTTGCTTGATGTATGGTTTGACCTCTAAGTTATGGTTAGCGCCGAAAGTGATATGTTTGGGGGCTTCAGGGTGTTTAGCTGGGTTTTTTTAAGTTTATTATTACAATAGGTGTGGGGGTGGTTTTCCCGTTTGTTTGATTTAATCCTGCGGAGGCTAGTTATTTGTGGTTGGGTTTGGATAGTGTTAGCTTCTTTGGCGAAAATGTCGAGGTCCTCGTCGGTTTCCCTTGGGTGCACTCGAATAACTCCCCTAGAGTATATTTGCCAGTTAGGTTTAGAGCTATTTACGGTGAATTGGAATATTTGTTTAATTTTAGTTGCTGCTATGTAGGATTCTTGATTTGGGAAGATTATCTGATATCCTTTGAAACTACGTTTGATGTTTAGGTAATTGATTTTTTGTTGCCTTAGCCACATGCCTATTTTATTTATGGTCAGTGTTGGAGCTAGTTGTACTGAGGGGGTGGCCGAAAAAAAGTAGAGGGCCCATGTGGTGATGAGGGCTGCGGGTGAGAGGGTGTGTGAGGTAGGTGATGCCGATGCGTCTAGTTTGCGGTTTTTTTAGTTGCAAGCTTGGGGAGGTGGGGTGCTGGGTTGAGTTTCCATGTAGGAGGCTTGAGGGTCTTCATCGCCGTAGCCTGCGGGAATGAGTGAGGGTGTTGCCCTGTCGGAGGTGTTGTGCGCCTCCGCAGGTGTAGGGGATGTAATGCCAGAGATTTCGCATATCTCGATTTGTCTTAGCTCTAGCTCGTAAACACCCCTTACTTACCCCAATATCCCAAAGAATAACAAACTACCTAAATGAACACCAAATTAAAAATCTTAAACAAAACTGCAAACAATCAAATATCTTCACCCCTAAACTTAAAATACCCAAAATAGACACAACACTAGCTAGCCAAATAAATAAACAAACCGACCCAAACATAGCTAAAACTACCAGACTAGCATACATACACAAAAATTGGCCAAATTGGTGTCACATTTACACGGACGGATCCTCAGATCCGACCTCCAAACACACGGGTTTCGGAGTCCATACCACACAACCAACTAAAACCACACAATCCTTCCGACTCCCAAATAACCAATCAATATTCACGGCCGAACTAATGGGCATGGCCTCAGCCCTCCACAATCAAGAATCCAAAAACAACCAAAAAATCCTAATACTTACTGACTCCCTAAGTGGACTACAAGCCCTCCAAAACAAAAATACCAAAAACCGACCTAAATTAATAAATCAAATACTTAAAAGCTCCAACGACCTAACAAAAGCAGGCAAACAAATAACCTTCTTGTGGATACCCGCCCACGTAGGAATATACGGTAATGAAAACGCCGATAAAGCAGCTAAACTATCCCTTAAAATCCCAGAAATAAGCTTAAACTTACCCATCTCAAAAACAGAAATTAAAAGTGTAAACAAACAAAAAATCACAAAAAAATGGCATAACCTATATCTAAACTCAAATAGCAAAATCAAAAGAGTGCTCAGCAAACCACTAACCAAACCAAAAATTCTCCATCCATCAAAAAAAATCGACAGAGTAATCACTAAACTCCAAACAGGACACACCAACCTAAATAACCACCTAAAAATTTTTAAAAAACACACTACAGGTAACTGCCCACACTGCAAACAACCAGAAACCCCAGAACACGCACTCATCCACTGCACACACTACCTAACACATCGAACCGCATTACAAACCACCCTCAATCTAAACAAGGCTCTCACTCTAGAAGCAATACTAAACCCACAAAATAAACTAGAAAACTTCAAGGCCTTAGGCGTATTCTTAATAAAAACGGAACTAATAAAACGCATCTAAAACCATAATAACCTACCAAATCAAAATCACATAAACAAACAATCATCCACCATACCCAGCTCCCTTAGTTCTCCTCCCCAACCCCATCAGCATCTATTCCAAATCTCAAAATTCCCAAATTCTATATAAGCAACCCCTAAAGCCCCCTCTTGGGTTGCACAGACCACCCTCGCCCCTTTCGGAAACACATTAAATGGCCTGGCCGGGCCCGTGTGCGAAATACGCATCAGTCGGAAAGCGCACGTTAAATCTCCAAAGTAAGTAAGTAAGTAAGTCTCCTTGGGCTTGCTATCAGCGGTGCTGTGCGTGGGCTTGAGGAGGCTCTGGAGGCTTGGAGAGGTGTTGCTCGCTTGGAGTACAAACTGCAACTGATCTACCCAATGTTCCTTATGCATTGATATGCATCTGCACAGAGTGGTCAAAGTCTGTGTCTGACACATAGTGTGCTACAAGGGAGACATCAGTTTGTGTCTAGCCAAACTGTCTGATAATCTCAAGGGCTGCCTTGGTAGCATCAAGGGATGTAGCTAATCCTAAATAAACATAAAACAAGTGACATCATCTCTTCTACAGAACACATGATCAAAGCCTGCCCCACCTTTGATGTTTATTACCTTGCTACTCTAAAAGCAGCTGATTAGCAAAAACTCAATGTCAACTCATTGTGGACTAGGGATTAACAGGGCAATTAGTGTCGGGTGGGAATTAGTACTTGCAATTGTCTGTTAATTACTTAATTGAGTAGTGACGGCTTCTTAACTCAGAAAAAACAACAGGAATAGTATTCAAACATAAAAACATGAAACCCGCCTCCCCAATCCTCCAGCTAAACAATCAAACAATCAAATTTCAAAAACAAACCAAATTCTTAGGACTTATTTTCGATCAACACCTCACCTGGGAGGCTCACGTCCAAAACCTAAAAACTAGATGCAGCAAAGACCTTAACACATAAGATGTCTCACCGGCTCTAACTGGGGAGCCTCCAAAGATACCCTCCTCTCACTATATACAACACTAATTAGATCAAAACTAGACTACGGCTGTGCCATATACAATACCCTAAACAACTCTCTTTCTAAAAAACTTGACGAAGAGATGACCAAAAAACGGGACCAAAATTCAGATTTATCTCTTGTAACAGAGTCATCATCAGATGAACTGTCATCTGAAGTACGTTTGAGTTGTTTTGGAGGAATCATGGTAAATTTATAGTGGTTCGCCATCCCAGGTCCCCACCCACCACGGAGTATCGTAAAGACAATGCTAAGTGTTAGTGGTTCTCCATTTAACAGCACCAAGGATACTGGGATGGTATACTCAAGCAGAAATATCAATGCAAGATCAATAGATCCACCAGATTGGCCCATGAGCCACCGCCTTCTGGGCATTTTTTTTACTCTAGGCAATAATTCTTATTCATTAACAGCCAAAAGGTACTGAAAAACAATTAACAGTTTGACCAAGACCCAAAATATAAACAATTGAATACAACAACTTTGTGCAAAATGAAAATAGAATGCACAGGGCCTGGCATGACCAGCCGATTCTACCACCCGTCTAGGTGAAGTCAGGGTCAAAGTGGTGTATTGGGCAAAGGAACGCTATTCCTGGAACCAGTGCCCTCAACAACCAGACTACCTTCCTCCACCGACACAGGGGCGCAACACACGGCAAACAGGTTGCCCATTTTAGTCGCCTCATACGACCAGCAATGGGAGGCTGTGGAAATATTCTGCCCCGGTTCCACACGGGGGAAGAGCTATTAGCGTTACCCAGCACTCACCACGACGAGGTTGCTCTTCACGAGTGCCTACAGCTGATCGGGATTCCCCTGCCTGCAAACGGCCTATGAGGTTGTTTCGTTGCACTTCTGTTAATCTTGGCATGTTGTTGAAATGTCACTGTTCGAATGACGCAGATGCCAGGCAATCAAAAACCCTGCACTTTAATACCGTTCATAGTGCTGATGCACGTGCAGTGCGTGCAGCTTCTTGGTCCGTTTGTTAATGCACTGGGTGCGTTTTTCTTATTCGTACGTGGTTCCCGGCTAATGGTTTCCGTGTGCTTGTTGTGATCATTGTAATCCGGGGAATTTGTCACTGACACTAAACACATTAAACCTCTTCATTTTGCACCTCTTGGTCCGCTAAAGTTGCTGTTATGAGTATACCTCATTGTCAATTTCATTATGACCCCCCCTGCCTCAGTGTAAAACTCATTATGTAACTCCCTGCCTCAGTGTCAATCTCATTATGTACCTCCCCTGCCTCAGTGTCAATATCATTATGTACCACCCCAGCCTCAGTGTCAATCTCATTATATACCTCCCCTGCCTCAGTGTCAATCGCATTATGTACCTCCCCTGCATCAGTGTAATTCGCATCACGTACCTCCCCTGCCTCAGTGTCAATCTCATTATGTACTTCCCCAGCCTCAGTGTCAATCTCATTATGTACCTCCCCTGCCTCAGTGTCAATCTCATTATGTACCCCCCCCACCCCCCCACCCCCTGCCTCAGTGTCAATCTCATTATGTACCTCCCCAGCCTCAGTGTCAATCTCATTATCTACCTCCACTGCCTCTGTGTCATTCGCATTATTTACCTCCCCAGCCTCAGTGTCATTCTCACCCATTTTATGGGTAGTGAAATACATGGGGTTTGCATAAAAGGCAACTTTTTCATGGAATGCATGCTTTTCTGTAGCAGTTGCGTTTTTGTGACTTGATTCCATACATGTACTACAATATTGAAAACCAAACTTTACTTATTTGAAAAATACACTAAAATATTGGTGTCACAGGATTTTTTGATGTGAGTATAGTTGTTTACAACAACTTGTTTCATTGTCTTCATGCTTTATGAAAGCTTTTATATAATTAACATTCGGGTTTTCGGGCGGGACACTCACATGTACATCAGTTAGTTGAAATATACCAGCATATTTGTATCAGAAAGAAAATTATTGTATTTTTTGTGATGTTCCAAAAGGTCTTCGTTGGGATGGGTAGCCAGTTATTTTAGCGATCATAGTCAAAACGTCTTTGTTAATGGAGCTACGTCAAAGCCCAGAACATTCAGCTCTGGCGTCCCCCGGGGCTCAGTAATTGGTCCTTTTTTTAAAGATATAGCTGATGAATTAGATTTTTTAACGAGACTCTTTGTTTATGACGTCACTGGGCATTTTTTTGCAGCTAATAGCAATTTTGTTGAAATGAAATGCAAATTTGAGTGTATAGGGTACATAGTGGTTGGATAAGTACACTCCAGATAACCCTGATCACGAATCAGTCAAGTAATGGAAAATGGTGTGATCCTGTTGAAAACATTGTAAATTCCATGCGATTGTTAAAGTATATATTGTGCAGAGATACACTTAGTAAAAAATATCACATGTTCATAAAACCACATCTTAAATACGCATGTCAAGTCTGGGATGGGTGCACAATAGAGCAGGTAAGTAAGCTTGAACAGATTTAACTAGAAGCAGTCAGGGTAGTTACATGTTTATCCAATATACGTCAAATAAATATCTTTACTTCGAAACGTGTTGGGATACATTATACGAACGAAAAAGAAAATTATGTCGATTTTATAAAATTCAAAACGAAATGGACCCCCATTTTCTAAAAGAACTTATTTCGCACAACTCTGGTACCAAACCTGATAATAATTTGAGAAATTCTGAAAACTTATCAATTCTTCGTTCGAGACTTAAACATTCAGAGGAAGCCTTCTTTCCTTCAACAATAAGATCGTGGAATAACCTTATCATTGTTCGTAAATGTTTGTAACTGACCCAGTGTAACATCCTTTAAACTTTGTATCTCAAAACAACATGCATTTGCTCCATTCTATTTTCGGCACTGCCAAATAAACTTAATATTATTCACACTAAGTTACGCTATTACACAAGTTCACTCAATTTTCAAGTGGATAAAATAGGCATAAAAACTGACACGACTTGCACCTGCAGCAGCTTCATAGAAAACTCTTTCCATTATTTACTTGAATTAGGGGACAAACATACTGTGTTTTGAAAGTAGAGCCAGGTTACCTGTAGTAATACTGTTACTCCAGCTTGCTGGAATCGTTGAGTCTGACCGAGTAACTTCTCAGAACGATTGTGATCAGAAATCAAGTAGAGCTAGGTTACCTGTAGATTTAATCGCGCTAAATTGAATTTGGAATCGAACGTGCAACGAACTTTGAAAACACAGTACGTCTATTTCTGTTCTACCATGACTAATTAAAACGCGAACTTTTCGATGTTAGCAAATATATTATGTGATATCATGGGTTGAGTCCAGTCTTTTGATTGGGTTATTGATCTGAATTACGGAATCACCGAACAAAATATGGTGCTGTATATACTCAAGCAGTTTGTTTACTTCGTAATACTTCGCCCGAACATATGACAGGCATTAAAAGCATATAAGCACGGCAACTTGGTAAGCTAACATGAGGTGGGCATCCCTAAAGAAAACTAAGCAAGCTTTGCAAGGCTTTCATTCTACATCGCACGTCACCATTATGACGTCATATCGCTCATTGTGACGCAAAAGATATGACGTTACAGTCGTATATAGAAAAACGCCAAAATTCCAATCTCTCTGTTGTCTCCAAAACGTGAATACATTCCCTGTGTAGATTTCTGTCGTGTTTTCTGCACGAAAGGAATTGCCACATATCCTTTGAATATTGTAGTAACCGCATCTGTGCAATTTGTAACCCGTAATTGTAGATACAATTATTTAAATATGCCTACCGACAATGACTGAAAATAGTACTATTCTATGTATGTAACCTTCCGCGGTGTTGCGGCATCAAACCAGCTGTTTCAATCAGAGGAGGTTTATTGACATTTAATAGCCTCTGATAGACCAATCAGAATCCAGTAAATTCCAAATTCATGGTAGAATGTCCATTATATACTAGTCAAAGAGAACAACTTATATTAACATTAAGACAAGTGTACCAATCAGTGGAAGTGCAGACCTGTCAACAAGTCATGATACATAAGTCAATGAAGTCTTACATCCATGAGACCAAATGCTTTGTCTGAGTTGTCTATTGTCTTCTTTATGTGTTTCTCTATATTCTCATATATTTTTTATTGTACTTGTCATCCTTCGTCATCTTTTGAACATTTGTAAATAAGGTATGTTAATACCAAGACGAGAGTTTACTAAGTTGGAAAACTTGTTGCTAATCGTTTTCTATTTCTGAATAAAATGTTCTCCATTTGTGTTCAACATCTTTTGAAATTAAAGACTCTGAGATCGTTCAACAGACTGGCGTTTCTTTACATTCTTACACACCCGTGGATGAGAAACCCATCTGAAATAACAGGTATCAAACATAAGTGTGAGATCGAATTCCATAAAAGCATAAAATACATAAAAAACATTTATGTATTTTTCTTTTTTTATTCCGTTTATCGTCTGCTATCCTAATTTCTGCTGCTAGGCATGTAGTCAGGATTTCAAAATGGCTTCAACAATTAGTAATATCCATGTAAACGATTATGTGAAGGTCGACGGTAAAAACAAAAGGTGGGTTATATCCATTGTGGGTCTTTTGGGATATTCAAGATGTACAACATTCGCACTAACGCTGGTGAGATGTGATACATTTCAAGGTATCAAGGTTTCTTGCCAAAGTACCTGACACGGTAACGTCAGTGCCTGTCCATGGTGAGATCGATTTGACTAGTGATTTGATTGAGGAAATGATGACAGATGACTTTTTTACTGATGAATATGATGACTCTAAAGATCCATCCCCAACCCTGAACAACTGTATGATCATTCGGATTTTCACCAATGTTCATGACAATCAGAACCAAAACACACTTCGTAAAACAATGTACAACATGGAACTTCTGCAGGGGTTCATGGGTGCAAATGGCCACATACGTCAAATCAAATCCATCCTACCAGCAGAACTTTGTGACATTTTATGTATATTTTAATCAGTCTCAGGAAGGAAGATGGTAGCAATTACGACCCATCTACAGTTCCCGGAATGTTGTCAAGTTTTCATAGACATCATAAGTCAAAGAACTACCGTTCATCCTTTTGATGACAAGCTTAACACTGTCATCAACACAAAACGAAAAGTTCTAAAGAGTAAATGTATTGGTAACTTAGTTCGCCGTGCAGAATCCCTAACTGACGATGATATCAACAAACTCTATGAAACAAACCAACTTGGTCCTCACAATCCTGAATCCATTTTGAACACCATGTGGTTGGACAACACCACTCATTTGGGGATCCTTAGTGTCAAACCCCACACTGACATGACTGGAGCTGTAAGAAATAAGAGCGTTGTATTTACGGTTGGCCGCACATACAGCTGAAGTGAAGCGGTCTTTCAATGCATGAGACAAATAATAACAGTTGGACATGACATCCCTATCAAGCATATACAAGGATTAAAACTCTTGCTGATAATGGTAAACATGGTAAATTTCACATCTCACATAAAATAAGTATTTTAAATAAATATGGATCTGGCTGTGACAAGACATGAGACGCATCCCATCCAGAGTGGTTATCTTCAAAAGGAGATTTTATAACTCCTTCTTTCAATATTGGCATCACTCACTCGACGTTTCATCTGACTGGGATTATTATTCTTAGTTTAAATCTTTTCTAAGTGTGCAAACTTTTTTAAGCCATGGCCGTCTCCCCTATCAATGGAAAACAATAACCCGTTGCGTTGAATGTGGCCGACATACAAAATCTCGATATAGAGAACACTTCTGTTTATTCTGCCACACTGGAGGGGAGGTTCGTGACGTTCTTCCACATGTATGATTGATATGTAACAACAGAGAAGAGAATGTCATCCACCAACAATAGAAACCTTTTGAAGTGCAACAATATCCATAACATTAACTGTTAGAGTAAATTCCTTTGCAAAGGAGAAATGATAAGACGCAAATCATTTATCATTTGAACATTAAAGTTTATTGTACAACCGCACATTTAGCAAGCACATTTAGTCGTATTTTCCATCGTGTTCTGTTTCAGTGTATTATATTGTTCAAAAATGATTGTTCCTGTATTACATTGTTTCTGTTGAGATTCGGTAGAAGCTCACTGAATTGTATTTGGACAATGATTAGTTGTCAGGAATGTCGTACTGTTTAATGTAAGCATTGTTGAGGAAGCTGGTAAATGTACATGCTTATATGATGTGTTATATGATGTGAATTCCGTGGAGTGAGATAGAGCATTGTAGAAACATGTATAATATTCTGCGATGTCATGGCGGTCTGTGGAAATTTCCAGAACCTAGTTACGCTGTATGTAAGGCGACAAGAGCATGCCTCTCACACATCTCTCAGACATTTCATTACACCAAGACCAGCTTTCGTGTGAAGTTCACCCATCACTCACTCACTCACTTAACCACTGTCGCCTCTGGGTGAATATACAATCATGACTGACTTTTGCTATCACCACTGAATTTTTGTATTTGATACTGACCACTGTCAGCATATTATATATTGCCATTGAATAGTGTACCCCAACTGTATTTTGTACTACTATTGTTATTGTTGTGCAGTAATTTGTATTGATTTGTAACCCTTGAGAATGTTCTTAAACATGATGATTGTGTACCACCTGTTGGCTGGTTGTTGGTTTCACACTAAATTCTTTCACATACAGATTTCGGGGTTAACATTGTTTCATTTTGGGAATAGGCACATAACAGAAATTGTAGCTCGTCCGGGATCGAATCATGATTATCACTAATTATTTGTCAAATAAAACATGCTTCTGACTATATCATATAGTCATGAAGCCAGGTGTTCGCAAAAAGATTAGCCTTTCCTGCCAGACCGGTGACACCAGTCACAAACATATGCAAAGCCTAGTCAATTGTTCACCTGAAAAAAGCACGGGAACATATGGTAGAAGTCAAGGCAGATGTCAAGATAATTTTGATATCTTTCCTGGTTGAGGAAGAATTTTTGGATGGTGAGGCTTTGATTTTGATTGAAGAAAATAATGTTTTGGCGTACAAGAAAGTAGAATTTGAAAGAGAATTAGCTATGGAAACTGAAACAAAAAAATGAGATTGGATGCAGAGAAAGAAAAAGAAGGGAAAGAAATTTGGCCTAGAGAAATGGAAGCTGAAAAAGAGAAAGAAGGAGAATCGACGCTGAGGATGAGAGAGAATATTCCAGCTAAAAGAAATTGAAACTGAGAAAGAAAATGGAAAATTGAGAACTGAAGTTGATAAAGAAATTAGGCTTCAAACTGAAATCCGCACCTTAGCAGGTGATGGATTGTTTGATCTGTCAAGGCTGATAAGACTTGGTCCCTCCTTCTCTCAACGTGATGTTTTTCTTACATTTTGAAAAGTTGGCTAACAGTTTGAAATGGTCTCAAAATCAGTGAACTTTGTTGTTACAAAACATGTTTAGGGGAAAAACTCAGTATATACTGCCTTACCTTTTGATAGGAGTTCTGTAAAGTAGTTTGTAAGTTTGGTGGATGGAGAACAGGAAATTTCATAAGCATGGCTTTCATTTTCTCAAAAGCAGCATGACAATTGCTGTGCTAAACAAATTTCACCTTTTTGCCCAGCTACACTACTGCCTAGACGTTTATTTCCCTTACACGCATGGGCACCGCGCTACACAACCCGTGGAACAGGTGTGCATCCCGTTCGTCACTCGTGTGCAACGCGTGACACACCCATTAGAGGGGGGTCAAACTTTTGACCAAAGGAGGACCCATGTTAAGCTGAACTTGGTGGGGGTAGCAAGGAGAAACATTTTTAATACCTTCACAAAAGATGCTAATACACATGTAATTTTTTGTACTTGCTGATGTTTCATTTTTTTATGTGTGAATTGGTAGGAAAATATGAGTACTGGTGTGGCTTCTAAATGATGTTATGCGATGGTGTCAAGAGAATACACAATCCTAGTAAATGTTATTGCCATTTAAATGTTGTTCTTTTTCTGATTTGACATTAAAATGTCTGTAGTACGACTTTAATGCACGATGTGGGCATCTTAAAGATATCATTGAGGGTGTTGATGAAGTGAAGCTAAGGCAGGTGGTAGACAGTGTTAACAACAATGGTGAATCTTTCATAGACTTCCTGTCTGCAAGTGGACTATGCATGTTAAATGGATGGATAGGTCAACATGGTTCTACACATGTGAGTAATCCGGGCACGTCGGTGACTGACTACATTTTGACACCATATGAACAACTCCCGTTTGTGAGTTATTTCTTTGTACAGGATGACTGAGTTTATCAATGTGAATAATCTGAAAGTACCAAGCAGCACACCTGGCCACTCAGTTGTAACATGTGTAACTGATGTGAACTTGAAACTAGAACATGAAAGTACTACCACAAAATCAAATCTTCACTCAACCCAACATCTATTAAACAGCACAAAATATGATGTGTCAAATATCCAATCACGGTTTTTAGCTTGCAATGATAATGTAACACTGCTGCAGAATTGGATGCGAAATATAGAAGATGACATGTTACAACAGACTGATTTAGATGGCATGTATGACAGTTTTGTTGAGCTAGTGAAAGAAGAAATGATGAACTCTCTACCCCAAAAGCATGTCACCCACAATTCAAACCGAAGAAATAATAAGTCCAGAAGAACGCCCTACTGGTGTGATGATTTGCAACATAAATGGGTCTTAGTCTGTAGGAATGAAACATTATGGATTAAAAAGTAAACACAGTTCAAACAAGAAAGAAGAAAAACTACGGGAACAATTCTTTAAATCAAGGAAAAAAGTTTGATAAATTGCATAAAAGACACAAGAGAATGCATCAAAAGACAAAGCAAGATAAACTCACTGAATCGTTATCAAATCCATCAATATTCTGGAAAAATCGGAATACAAAATGAACGGAAGCCCATCATCCCAAATGAGGTAATACTTGACAACAAGGAAATCAGCACAGACCATGCGGAGATAATGAAGAAATGCAAGAATGATTTCAGTGATCTGTATAATCCTTGTATAAATACTGGCAAGCAGTGTGACAGATGACAGTAATATCAGTGACAATGTAGTCAATTTCTGATGTTTTGAATCAACCAATTGGCAGGTTTGAAGTCAGTATTGCTGTAACCTCAATAAAATCAAATAAAGCTTCTGGTTTGGACTGCATTCCAGCTGAGGTGATAAAGAATCAGCAAAATATAGACATTTAACCCGTTTGTACAATGTGATCTTTAAATCAGGTCTGGTCCCAAATATTTGGAAAAAGGGAGTCATTAATCCAGTCCCCAATTCTGGAGCAGGTGACCCAAGATTACCAACTAATTATAGAGGCATCACTCTTCTATGTGTGACTTACGAGTGCCAAAGTCCTCAACAACAGAATCAGCAGCTGGCTGGAGACTAATGATCTGCTTACACCTTAACAAAATGGTTTCCGCAAGGGGAGATCATGTCAGGATCACCTAGAAACTCTCACTAAAATAATATACAATAGAAAGATGTCAAAACTATCTACATAGGTAAGTTTTGTTAACATGCGTACAGCCTTTGATTTTATACAGTGAAGTATGTTGTGGCATAAACTACAACATCAATTTGGAGTTCAAGGATATATTTTGAGTATTATTCAATCTCTTTACCAGGATGTGCAATGTTCTGTCAAGGTGAATACTGACTGGTTTGATGTTACTGTTGGGGTCAAGCAAGGCTGTTGCTTGTCACCAACACTATTTTCGATATATATAAATGATCTAGCAGATGCTTTAAGTGAACTTCAGTGTGGAATAAACATTGACTCTTTCAACATTTCATTCCTTATGTATGCGGAGGATACTGTCCTCGTCGCACCTAATGAAGATAACTTACAAAAGCTACTCGATTGTTAATATCACTGATCTACCAAATGAAAGCTAGCAGTGAATAGAGACAAAACGAACATCATGCACTGTAGAGCAGCATCAACGTCTAGATGTGATATTCAGTTGAAATGTGGACATGTCAATATCGATTATTGTACAGAATATAAATATCTAGGAATGTGGATCAAAGAACATTGTGACTACAGGAAAACAGTTAAAGAAATATGCGGCAAACAGAGCACTTGGAGTTTTTTTCAGTAAGTTCAACCATTTGGTAGGTTTAAGCCATGCAGTGTACACACAATTATTTGATAGTTGTGTGCAACCAGTTCTTAACTATAGTGCAAGTGTGTTGGGCATAAATGTGTACAAAGAAGTAAGTTATATTCAGAATAAAGCATCCAGATTCTTCTTGGGAGTGAGAAAGAATGCCTCTAATGTTGCCGTCAGAGGAGAGATGGGGTCGAGAAGCCAAGATACTAAAATTAAAATTGAAGTTCTTCGAAGTTTCCATAAAATCATCACCTCCTGTGAAACATCTGTGTGTGCCATAGTCCATAAATGGTCATTTATAAGAAAATCTTCCTGGGATTATAGGGTGTGTGGATTTGGGAAAAAAATAGATATTCATGGAAATATGGACGTTTTAGATTTTTGTGTCAAGGTTAAACGTGCAACATTTCTCAAAACATGCCCTGAAGTGTTAGATACAAGAGACATACAAAAGTGATTCTCAGATATACTTAATGACAAAGGTAATTGCTATGGAAATAAATTACGAACATATAGGAAATATAAAGAAACTATCCAAACTTCTCACTGTGTGAATATGTCTCTACCCAGACAACAAAGCAGTATATTAGCCTCATTACATTGTGGAAACTTTCCTCTTGCTATAGAAAGTGGCAGGTATACCAAGCCTGTTACTCCTTTGGTAAATAGACTTTGTCAACTAAGTCAGAAACAGTTAATAGAAGATGAAGTACACTTTGTTGTGGTATGCAAATACTACAATGATTTAAGGAAATGTTTATTTGATACATGCAATAATCAGTTCAGTAGTTTCTGTGAACTGTCCACGTTAGATAAATATAAGCGGTTGATGAACACTGAATGTATCCAGTTGGAATTGGCGAGATGTATTCAGAAAATGTATCACAAAATGCTGCAAGGTGTACAATAACTATTCAATATGAATTATATATGAAAAGTGAAATTGAGTGTGTGAGGTTATGGGTCATGGGTGTGTGTGGGGAGAGAATATGAACACGGTCAGAAGAAATGATATGGAGTATGTGTAAATGCAGGAATTTGGGTATGGGAGTATTTGACTTTAAGTGATTATGTTTATGAGGTTTGGCGGGGCATTGTTTTTAATGGAACCTAATTACCTTATGATAGTTGGTTCTCTTTGTCTCAGCTCCATTGCCGTGACGCTGGAAAAGAGCCGCATTTAATTAATGAGCGTAGGTTATATCATGGAAGATACACTTGAGGGAGAGGGTTCTACTAATTACCGTACCACAGGAAAAGACCTGTAGACGGGAGCGCGGGGTTGTGTATAAGTTCGCCGTTGCATAATGGCCGGCAGGAGAGATAAACATTGAGCTAAAGCACTTTTGTTTTCACAGGCTTGTTGAATGGTTTCCCAGCGCTACTGTCAATATATCTTCTACGTGATCCTTGATACATCATTTTGGCATTAACAATATATTATTTTCAACGTACATTAATAGTTTACTGGTCATTTGCTTTTGAGTATTTGTCAATTGTGTTTAGCTAAAAAGCAGTAATGGTAATATATGGTGACATGTAAATATAAAACGTCTCACGTAAAACGTAGTAAGTACAATAGTAAATATAAATTTTCAAATCGCATAAAAAAACAAATATAACAAGATACATATGTGATTCTAAAACCTGTGTTCCACATTCAGAGCCAGGCGGAAAACTGATTAAATAAAGGGAAGAAGCTTGCCCTTACACATATACATAGACTGAATTTGACTATATACATGTATGTAAATGTTAACATACTGTACCTATCTACACAAACTGTAAAAAAATGGGCGTAAGGTCACTGAGACGAAGGCTATAGATATCATACCTTATTCGATTTTTTAGATGATAAAGTACATTATTTGATAAATTCTGTTATCGATATCTAAAAATCGATTTGCAGTATCAATAAATATTTCATGGTATAACAAAATCATATTTCTGATATAAATTCATTCTTTGGAACCCCGACTTGCGTTTATTCATCTCTCTGTCATTATCATCGTTAACATGTGTCTAGGTTTAAGTGCATATACTTATGCTATACATCGTACTGATTAAGGAATGACACATCATCGTAACATCTAATATATAGTGGTAGCACAACGGTAGTTTGATTCTGTAGCACACAAAACATCATAGCTCGTTACAACAAAACATAGTTCTCTTGATATTCAATACTGGACATTTCGCTACACCCAACTTTTTGCTGTGTTTTTTTTTTTGTAAAAGTTAACGAGAGGATGTTTGGCGGGGGACTTGACGTATCTTTTCAGATGGTGTTACTCTGACATTACCCACTATTTATTGGAGGATACTGAAAATGAATATAGACTGTCATGTTGTCTGACTGTAGCTAGGCTTTGTTATCTTAACAATCACTGGGTGTGACCATGTGGACAGTTTCACATTAGGGGTTGTGATTTTTACAATTGCCCAAATGATACTGTGAGTATTGGAGCTGGCCTGACCCCATATCGCCTACACCCCGTTTCGCCTACGCCCTTATCAAAACAAATTTAGGGTTGACTGCACATCACATAAATGCTGTTATACCTTTAGAAAAGTGAACTTTTCCACTAAAGAGGTCACTTCATATATTTCAACAACTAAAGAAAATAAATTCTTGCACTGATGATTTATACTTTAATAAGGTCATATATACAAAACAGAAAGTGGGGAGTGGGAAAATGGGACATATCCCTACAGGAAAAAATAAGACATTAGTAGTGGTGACATCTCTATACTAATTGTACTATCTTAAGCATAAATTTGGCGTACGAAAAGCGTAATATTTGCAATCACCTGGAATGACTCATGTTGGCAAAACTTAAAATGAATATGTTCGCAATCCACAAACAATCACTTCCTTAATGGCGAACATTTACCAACCCACGACAATCGTGTCAACACGGTGTTCCCAGAAGATAACATCGCATCTAAATTCACTACTGTTCTACTGTCGGCTAGTCCCAATGGCTAGACTGTACGCTCGTGGAATGGGCCATGCCATAAAAGTCCAGCAACCGAACACTAATTAAGACAGGCCGACCTTGTGTTTATGGTCTGGTGAACACAGGTCAATGGCTCCTCATTAACTCAGGATTCACATCTCACTTTTTTCAACTGAAACCTGGTCCCGTGTTACATGCATGGCACACGCGTGTGCAACAAGTGACCCATGAGTGCTCAACGCGTGTTAGGGGAATGTATTCTAGGCAGTAGTGTACCTAGTGTGAGGGGCTACCACATGTGACGAATTTGACAAACTTACGTTAGGAACCAACCATACCAAGAAACCTCATGAGTTCCTTTTTGTTTTGTGGAACTGGGCATGTTTAAAAGGGCCTCCACCTTTCCTTGTATGGACGGTACCAGACCTTCGCCTGTGACATGACATATAGCTTGTACATGTGCCTGTGACAAATTCCCGTTTCACTAAATTTACAGTCAACTTGGCTTCAGTGAGTCACTCCATAGAATGATAGATGACATCGTCAACGTAGGCTTCGACACCCTCAAGATTGGATCTAATGTCATTGTCCTGCATGTATTGAACTTCCTTCTTCTGAGCTTCAAGCTCTATTAGATTCATCCGAGAGGGATGTTGTTTCAAACACCACACACATCATGACACACTAAATGTTTACGGCCATGAACAGGTGTGCAAATTCTTGAGTTAATTCTGACACTAAGTCTAGGTCAAGAGCTTTAACAAGACAGTTAATACCTCTCTCTATTTCTGTCAGAATCCGATGATTCGCCCGGATTATGATTTCTTGTTTTGCTTGCATCATTACCATGCCCGTGGTTTCATCAAAGTCAAAAACTGTCGGAGGAAATGGATCAGATGGCTTCATCACTAATTTTCAGTGGTCCATTCAAATAGTTTCCACATATATTTACCTTTTACAACAAGTGGAATCTGTGAGGGCCTAATAATCTTTGCTGGGTATTCTATTGTGGATATCTATTAACATTGTGGATTCGTCACATCTGGACATTCGGTGACGAACTACGATAAGTAGCTAGAGGTTATAAGTTGGAGTACCTATAGGATTTTTAGTGCTATGCTTGTTCTTTTAGGTGCCAACAATAAACGCTAAACCCAAACAATGTGACAATATCAATTTATTGATAACTACCAACAATTCAAATATTTGAAATGGAGTACATGGCGTCATCACTAATTCAAAATCTTGGCTCGTCATTCTCTTGCATTGACGACATGTATATATTTGCAGTTTGCGAGTCAGTGTACATAAGAAACCTCCTGTGAAGTTAGACAAGTTTAGATTGGAGCCATTTAGAACTGCGAGTCAAATATGTCACAGGTGGAGCTGTTTGGAACAAAACTTAAGAAAAGTGAACACATCAACAACAGTATCAAAAAGAATATAATCGTTTGAGAAGCACATATGCTATCTACAAATCGTCACTGAACACCATCAAGATTAACAGATAACAAAGATCATTTTAACAGCTCTAGAATATGTAAATAAACAATTTAGATATTTTAGATATAAACAGTTTGTAACATTTTGAGACTCACAATATGTCATTATGATCATTGGTTACACAATATCTGCAGCAAAGGCAGCACTCGACAAATCTGTGGAACCACTTTGTTTTTCATACAGTGATTGTACACCTATGATCAGATTGTTTACCAGAGATCTAATGCAAAAGAAGTATGTATAATGCTTTTCTGCTGAAAGCCGAAATCAATACTTGCTCGACTGTGTTCAAAGCATGTATGATGTAAATGTATGATTAGACACTGAGATGGATATGGCAGTATCATTGCAGGGGGTTGAGGCTGTGTAAAGCTATCATCGCTAGTTTCGTGTCATCTCAACAGCAATCTATAGACCGAAGTTTATGTTGTCCTTGTTTTTATAGTCTGGTATTTTTAATTTTCACTAAGTATGTTTAAAGTAGAACATGAGATGTATTGCTAGCTATTGCATTGTGATGACAGAACAGGTCATTAATAAAATTGTCTAACACGGTAAAAGCACGAAATCGATGAAATGTTACTGATGTGAATTGCCACTTTTCCCATACACGTTTCAGTTTCGAATCCTTGGAAAATATTGAAAATAATCCAAGCATGTCGGAAACAAAGATCTCAAACGTGACTTGAAGCTAGTTCCATATAAATAACTAATAAGTGTTTGTGAGTGTATTGGAATTTACTAAAGTTTCCTTCTAGAACCCCATTTTCGCGAGAAACCTTTGTTCCATGAAGAAGGTTGTACCTTATTATAGAGTTTACGGAAAGCCAATCACTGTTTTTATTGATTGGCTCATTGTAGGAAAATAATTGAAGCTTCATGCGTGTATGATTTACTATTCACTGTACATGCTTACTTAAAGTTTATCCTCTTTGTAAAATGAGTAGTGGTTGTGGCATATCCTGCAGCAGAACCATCTATAACCCGCTAAAGTTATCGATTCTTCTGTTTGTGTGAAAGTACGTATACCATATACCAGCCAGTGAATATGCCTTTTATCAAGTGAGAACCTTAGTTTAATGTTGGAGTAAAGTCCCTAGGGATGTGGCGACAGTTGAGTGGAAGCTACTTGTGCATTTCTGCACGATCTCGCGATTGGCCCGTACACATGATCAATAGTTATGTCCGAGCCTTAGCGGGTTAAAACAAGGATGTTTACGCGATCATGACAAAATATACATTTGCATTGTACATGTATATAATACTTCAAATATTTCGTAATTTTGATTCCGTCAGCATTTAAAATAGGTTGATGGCAAATCTGACAGCATGGACGTGTATTTCTCTGGATACAAATGTAGCATAACGATCTGAACCCTTTCCATCTTATGATCCAGGAACTAAGTTCCCAGAGGCAAGGCTGGACCCAGGGCGAATCCTATAGGCATGAATGTACTATTCTCTTCATAACATGTATACAATGTATCTGTTTATTATAGGGTGGGGATAATATCGGTTTGCATATGATGGTCAAGGTTCTAACACCTTTTGGAGTGCAGTACAGATGAACAGAAGGGCCAGTCCTGGTAGCATATGTGCATTCCTATCATTATACTCACGTGAAGAGCAACCTCTCCGTGATGAGTGCTGGGTAACGCTAATAGCTCTTCCCCTGTGTGGTCCCGGGGTAAAATGTGTGCTCGCACCCCATTGTTTGCCGTGGGTTGCGTCTCTGTGTCGACAGAGAAAGGTAGTCTGGTGGTTGAGGGCGCCGGAGCCGGCAGTTGTGTTCCTTAGCCCAACACACCACTTTGGCCCTAACTTTGCCTAGACGGGTGGTATGATGGGCCCGATTCTATCAATCGGCTGGTCATGCCAAGCCCTGAGCACTTTACTTTTCTTGCTCTTAATAATTGGCTTGGAAGTCTGTTCATGACAGAACTGTTTGAATTTTTATATCATTTTGTTTTTACATTACTTGATGTATACGAAATTTGCCTAGATGCCAGTGCCAGAAGGTGGTGGCTCATCGGCCAATCAAGTGGATTAATTGATCGTTTGATTAGTATTTCTGCCTGAGAATACCCTCCTGGTATCCCTGGTACCGTCTGTTGGAGATCAACAGATGTGTGGCATCGTCCACGTAGACACTACATGGTGGGTGGAGTGCTATTGGAGTCTATAAGTCATAACCTGTGAGTCAAGTAGTCGAAGGTGGACCTGTTTTTGACAAAAGTCCAGAAAACTGAACGCATCAACTACAGTATCAATAACAACATACTCGGTTAAAAGGCACACGGTCACTGAACAGTTGTATTAAGTCTATTCTAACAGCTCTAGAATATATAAGTAAACTTTATGGATATAAACAGATTGTAGTATGTCTCACAATATGTCAACATTCACTTTTACTTAAGACTCACTTTAAACATTTGTTATGATTTATACAATTGATTCATAAATTATCATCACGAGTTTACAAAATAAATCAACAGTCTATAATCTGGTGGAGTAAATTTAATTAAAACCGAAATCATGACTTGCTTGACATCTTGGATTTTGATCGCACAGGGTAAGTACTTCAAGGCACCATCTCTTAAGGTTATTTTAAATTACTTTAAATATTTGTTTTGATTTCAACAGTTTATCTCTAAACAATAACACACCTTTTGCAAAATAAATCAACGCTTCAAATCCCGATGGAGTAAATGAATGATTAGACACTGACATTCATATGGCGGTATCCATGCAGGTGGTTGAAGCAGTCTAAAGTTATCATCGCTAGTTTGGTGTCGACACAACAGAGATCTATAACCCGAATATTACATTGTCCTTGTTTAATAGTCTGGTTTGTTTTAATATTCTCAAAGTATTCATAAAAGTAGAATCCGCGATATGTTGTTACCTATTGCATTGTGATGACAGAACAGGTCTTTGTATAATATAATTGTATATAATCACGAAATCGAAGACGTGTTACAGATGTGGCTTTGAATGGTAACTCCCCACGTTTACCATGGCTGTTATGATAATCATGGGCTACAGGGGATCATCAATACACTTATCCGTATCGAATGCTAGGAAACTGTTGGAATAAACTAAGTGTGACAGTAACAAAGATCTCAAACGTGACTTGAAGCTAATTCCAAATACCATAAATATCTTATGAGTGTCAGAGAGTGTATTTACTCAAGTTTCCTTCTGTGTTGGTCATACGCACCTCTTTTTTGTCAGATTACTTTTATTGCGATATACCTACATTAGATCATGGCGTGTTTACTGAAGAATGTTTGCCTTGAAAACAATGAGTCAAGACTTGATGTATGATGATGATAAGTCAGTGCATCTGTTTTTCATAGTAACAGTTTTTTCTAAAGGTTTCGTCTCCCGCACACTTATTGCTAATATGAGAGCTTTCTTGCTTCAACGTTGTATTAAGGTGTGGTTTTAATCAGAAGCTGATATTAAAGCATAGGCACCTAGAATACAAAGAACTCCTGGCCATACAAATAATAGGTTTGAAACCAAAAAAAAATCCTCGTATGTGAAGGCAAGAACTTCTTTGTACGAGAGCCGTTAATTGATGGAATATTGCTGATTGAGCATTAAACAACACACAAAATCTTTGTGCGAGAAGCCATTGTTCAAATAAGAAGCTCCTTTATGATTTGATTGAAAGCCAATCATTGGATTTATCGACTGACTTGCTGTTGGTTGTGAAAGAAAAGTGGAGGATAATTGATGAAGCTTCAGGTTTGTATTGACCATTCACTGCTTTATTTCTCTGATGGTGTAACGTAATCATAAAATGAGTGGAGGATGAGGCATATCCTGCAGCACAAACCATCCAGAACCCGTTTTGATTATCGATTTTCTATCTGGACTTGTTTGCAAGAATATATTTGTAATAACTTTATTTAAGCTGTCTTTTCATATCTGTCTTCGCAATTACACTTGTATGGAAGTAAGTATTCCATATACAAGCCAATGAATATGTCCCAACCTTCGCAGGTTAAAACAATACTTCTCAAGGTGCCTTACAGCAAGTGTGTCCCTTATATCAAGTTTTGTCAGCTTAATGTGGAAGGAAAGTCCAAAGACTTGGAATAACAATGTGTATGCTACTGATGCTTACACGCACGATCCCGTGATTGGCCTATAGAGCTGATCAATACTTATGGGGGAAGGGCGTGTACTATAAGAATGTATGTTGCAGAGCTAGGAAGTAGTTTTGAGGAAAACCGTCATTGGCCACACAAAGATAGGTAGCTCAGTTACTACTGATTCTTACTGAAGTAGAGAACAAAGAATGGTTCTTCTGATACCCCTATTCCTCTTTTTTTCAAGCGGTGTTCTCAAAGGGCACTTCTGTTTCCGGACATGTTTTTGCAGGAATCATCCCTCTTGACAACCTTAGAACCAGTGAAACACCAACCAGCATCAACCAGGCGGAAAGTATGATTGACTGTGCGACCGTCTGTGCAAGGGATAGGGCCTGTGTTGCTGTAATGCATCATGGTGATCAGTGCTCCATGTACAGATCATCCCTGTCTCCCTCGAGTGTTTCCCTTCCCGACGCCAGAAGTTTCATCAAGCAAGGAGGTTAGAAATAATAGACATAATGTTATATTTGGTGATGTGTGTGTGTTGCTTGGTAACCTGAATGTCAAGTAATGTTTTGTCATTGCGAGTTGTTTGCCATCCGATTGTCAGGTTGATCAACGTTCACTTTAGGGCCTACTGAGATGAAAGTTTGCTTGAGTAACGTCAGCTATTCAAAATAGTCAAAGTGGTAGCGGTAATTATTGTTGCCAAATTCTAGATGTCATTTTAGCCAATGTTGTGTGAATTCTGATAAGAATACTTCAAATACGTTAAGGGCATTATCTTTTGGACTCACTATAATTGTCACAAACGATCTTGCAGATATACCATTTGTATCTTTTCCTAGAATCTGTTGCACATAAAATAAATCAGCTCACTGTACATGTTTGTCATAATAATCAGTAATATCGTCATATTTGTCTATTTGTACACAATCCAGGTGAACTACTGAATGAGACTGTACTATTGGCGTGTGTCTATTATCCCACCGATTGAGGCAAAGGCCGCGGCAGAGATAATGTAATCCTGTCAGGATAAATACCATGTATTTGTCCTAGGACTGAACAATAATCGGGATAACTTTTTGTTATAATCTATCACTATCGTCGAGCTTTATATGTAACCCAAGACAAGGACAAAAATATGTATTACAATGGTAACATTGTATCTGACAACAAGGTTCTGTAGATGATCAACTGCTTCATTTTCAATGTGGCTACAATTGTAACACAGTTGCTCATTCATACTATCTAGTCATAAGTTATGATCTAGCTCTGTCTCTATCTTCAGCTCCGCCACACCCAGACCCGTGCCCTGTGTCTCAAGGCTACACGTCAGTCCTGTCCCCACGCCTGTGTTTCAAGCTTTACATGAGCAAGATGAATTGGACTGCCAGTCAGGCCCGATGTGAGAGTGAAGGTGGCCGCCTTATCATCCTCAACACAGACGAGAAACACGCCTTCATTCTGGCTCAAGTGTCGCCTGGCACAGCTCGTAAGTATTTTATCTATCTTAACTCGGAAATACTTCATGTCATTTTATTAGGCGATTGCAAGTTAGATATTTTGGTAGAAACATTTAACTCGTTTTGGTTTTCATAAAAAAAAGGTTTCGTCATCCTTCTTAACCTATCCAGTCTCTCAGCCAATCTCATCGTGAACCCCCACATCCTCATGCACGTACACGAACTGTTCATCTTTTGTAAACAATTTTAATATTCAAGAGAATCAAAATGGGAAACCTTCCGTTCATGTTTGTCAACGCCACTTATCATCTTACCATGTGACATTAGGGTATTTCAGATACGAAATGGTTGTTTCGTTAATTTGATTCAAGATGTGTTAATGGTCCGCCTTTTTTGCAGTGTATATTGGTCTGAAATCTGATGGCCGCTCAAAACTCTGGACTGACGGCTCAACCTACATCCCCGGACAAATTGGAACTTTCATTGGGAATTGTGTATTCATATATTTGTCTGTAATCCAGGGCCATCATTGCTATTGGGAACGCGAGTCCCTGTGTGAAATACCTGTGTAAAACACATACGCAGGGTCCGGTCCCTGTGTGCAATACCTGTGTAAAGCACATATGTAAGGTCCTCCACCAGCATCTCCTCCAAGTAAAATAATTATAACTGGTAACTATTTATTGTCGACGTTCAAGGCAATGTGTACATACGAATTGTCACCATCGAATGTTTGCAGCTGAAGGAAAGACAACCCCATATCATGACAGACCCCCCGCCACATGCTAAAGTCTTCTGCGTGTTCCTTGGTGCAAAATGAGTGTTACGTTCCATCCAAACACGTATTCGACCATCAACAGTTCGTAGCAGCATTCGACACTCGTCAGACCAATGGATCCTTCTCCAGTTGGCCAAGTTCCATCGACTACAGGCACGCACCATATCAGACGATTCCGCATGTGCCTCTCAGTCGTTTTACGTTTTACTGATCTTCTGGCGTTATAACCAGCTGCTCTGAGGCGACGCCTTAAGGTCATCGTCGAGAGTCTCTGATGGGTAATCCACTGCAGTCTTAAATCTGTTGAAGTGGCAAATGGATTTCGTCTGACTATCCTGAAAATACGTCTATCCTCTCTGTTAGAGGTCTTTCTTGGCCTACCAGACCTATGCCTGCCATCGACATCATTGGTTTGACCATGTTTGACAATCAAACGAGTGATAACACTGTGATGACGACCCATTTGTCTTGCAATGGCCCTGCATGACATGCCAGCATTTTTTATGCCTATCACTTGCACTCTTTCATCGTTCGTTAACTTTCACCTCACCATGGCTGATTTTCAACCTCTATTGGAAGGGGAATATCACACATTGTGGCTACAATTGTAATTACGTTGCTAATCCATACCTTATATAGTCATCAGTTGTGATCCAGCACTGTCTCTATCTTCAGCTCCGCCACACCCAGACCCGTGCCCCGTGTCTCAAGGCTACACGTCAGTCCTGTCCCCACGCCTGTGTTTCAAGCTTTACATGAGCAAGATGAATTGGACTGCCAGTCAGGACCGATGTGAGAGTGAAGGTGGCCGCCTTATCATCCTCAACACAGACGAGAAACACGCCTACATTCTGGCTCAAGTGTCGCCTGGCACAGCTCGTAAGTATTTTATCTATCTTAACTCGTAAATACTTCATGTCATTTCATTAGGCGATTGCAAGTTAGATATTTTGGTAGAAACATTTAACTCGTTTTGGTTTTCATAAAAAAAAGGTTTCGTCATCCTTCTTAACCTATCCAGTCTCTCAGCCAATCTCATCGTGAACCCCCACAGCCTCATGCACGTACACGAATTGTTCATCTTTTGTAAACAATTTTAATATTCAAGAGAATCAAAATGGGAAACCTTCCGTTCATGTTTGTCAACGCCACTTATCATCTTACCATGTGATATAAGGGGTATTTCAGATACGAAATGTTGGTTTCGTTAATCTAATTCAAAATGTGTTAATGGTCCGCCTTTTTTGCAGTGTATATTGGTCTGAAATCTGATGGCGGCTCCAAACTCTGGACTGACGGCTCAACCTACATCCCCGGACAAATTGGAACTTTCAATGGGGATTGTGCATACATATTTGAGTTTGTAATCCAGGGCTATTATTGCTATTGGCAACGCCAGTCCCTGTGTGAAATACCAGTGTAAAACACATACGTAGGGTCCTCCACCAGCATCTCCTCCAAGTAAAATAACTACAACTGGTAACTATGTATTGTCGACGTTCAAGGAAATGTGTACATACTATCATGTCACACTTCACTCTGTATCCCACGGTTTTAGTTAAAGGGTAACTCGGTTTTCAGCCTATTAGTTTCAGCATTATTTCATTCAAAGCCACGTTTTTAAATCGCAGGGTGCGACCATTCTTGTAGTGAATTACAACTCTACATCGGGTTTCAATGACATTCATGATTTATGTAACAACGTCTGGACCTAAACTGGAAGGAAGTGGAGAACAATCGCCATTTCTTAAAAAAAGGTTTTCATTAATCAAAACAGTACTTCAATGTAAAAGTCTTTTCGTTGCAATAAAAATTACTTCTTCTCTTTTCAGAATATTTGACTTTTGACTTTTCGTCATGATACAACTGTATCCTAAAGATGGTCTTTATTCCAATAATACCATCGGGACTTTTAAAACCATTTAGGCAATCTCCTCATCTCGCAGATTTATCCCTAATGGCACACACAATAGGATCATATGGTGACTTGACATAAGCTCGGCCTGCACATTATCGACCCTGGACAAACCAGTGATTGATTTATGGATCAGGTCGATATTCCAGGAACCAATAAGTCAGTGAAGTATTATGCAGGCATTCCAGGATCACTGCTATGTTTTCCCCCGTTGGTATTGATAGCGGCCTGACATCCTGGGGAATGGTAGACCACTCGGCCTGCAATGCAAACGCCAAATGATGCAACATCTAGAGTTGTGGTTGATGTCGGTGTAGCCATCTATCCAAATCATTCCACATGTCCTCTATCGGGTTCAAATCCGGGGATCTGGAGGACCAGGAAAGAACACCAACATTGTTGTTGTGTAGACAGACTCTTGTAATCCATGCTTTATGCGGCCGAGCGTTGTCCTGCTGTGCGCGGCTTTTCACGTAGGTGGCGAAGTCGGATGCAACGATCTTGGGCGGGGCTGGTTACTCTTGGTCGTCTCGACTTTGGCCGATCACGTGTGAACCCTTGCTGTTGAAACCGATCCCATCGCGTTGTGAAGGTGATGGGCGCCTCACTGAAAACCCTGGATACAGCTGATCGGGATTCCCCTGCTTGCATGCGGCCTATGAGGTTGTTTCGTTGCACTTCTGTTAATCTTGGCATGTTGTTGAAATGTCACTGTTCGAATGACGCAGATGCCAGGCAATCAAAAACCCTGCACTTTAATACCGTTCATAGTGCTGCTGCAGCTTCATGGTCCTTTTGTTAATGCACTGGGTGCGTATTTCGTAATCGTACATGTTTCCCGACTAATGGTTTCCATGTGCTTGTTGTGATCATTGTGATCCGGGAAATTTGTCACTGACACTAAACACATTAAACCTCTTCTTTTGGCACCTCTTGGTCCGCTAATGTTGCTTTATATAATATTGTGTTGGTAGGCATCTTCCGGCTAAACATGTAGTCATAATACATGACGCTTGTATTTGCTAAGAAATACTAGTCTCTCTATCAATATCATTATTCATCTCCCCAGCCTCAGTGTCAATCTCATTATGTACCTCCCCTGCCTCATTGTCAATTTCATTATGTACCTCCCCTGCCTCAGTGTCAATCTCATTATGTACCTCCCCTGCCTCAGTGTCAATCTCATTATGTACCCCCCCTGCCTCGGTGTCAATCTCATTATGTACCTCCCCTGCCTCAGTGTCAATCTCATAATGTACCTCCCCTGCCTCAGTGTCAATCTCATTATATATTTCCCCTGCCTCAGTGTCAATCTCATTATGTACCTCCGCAGCCTCAGTGTCAATCTCATCCTGTACCTCACCAGTCTTAGTGTCAATCTCATCATGTACCTCTCCTGCCTCACTGTCAATCTCATTATGTACCTCCCCTGCCTCAGTGTCAATCTCATCCTGTACCTCACCAGTCTTAGTGTCAATCTCATTATGTACCTCTCCTGCCTCACTGTCAATCTCATTATGTACCTCCCCTGCGTCAGTGTCAATCTCATTATGTACCTCCCCTGCCTCAGTGTCAATCTAATTATAGTCTTCTCCAGCCTCAGTGTCAATCTCATTATGTACCTCCGCAGCCTCAGTGTCAATCTCATCATGTGCCACCCCTGCCTCTTGGTCCGCTAATGTTGCTTTATATAATATTGTGTTGGCAGGCATCTTCCAGCTAAACATGTAGTCATAATACATGACGCTTGTATTTGCTAAAAAATACTAGTCTCTCTATCAATATCATTATTCATCTCCCCAGCCTCAGTGTCAAGCTCATTATGTACCTCCCCTGCCTCAGTGTCAATCTCATTATGTACCTCCCCTGCCTCAGTGTCAATCTCATTATGTACCTCCCCTGCTTCGGTGTCAATCTCATCATGTACCTCCCCTGCCTCTGTGTCAATCTCATTATGTGCCACCCCAGCCTCAGTGTCAATCTCATTATGTACCATCCCTGCCTCAGTGTCAATCTCATCATGTGCCACCCCTGCCTCAGTGTCAATTTCATCATGTGCCACTCCTGCCTCAGTGTCAATCTCATCATGTGCCACCCCTGCCTCAGTGTCAATCTCATTATGTACCACCCCTGCCTCAGTGTCAATCTCATCATGTGCCACCCCTGCCTCAGTGTCAATCTCATCATGTACTTCCCCTGTCTCAGTGTCAATCTCATTATGTACCTCCCCTGCCTCAATGTCAATCTCATTATGTACCTCCCCTGCCTCAGTGTCAATCTCATTATGTACCTCCCCTGCTTCGGTGTCAATCTCATCATGTACCTCCCCTGCCTCAGTGTCAATCTCATTATGTGCCACCCCAGCCTCAGTGTCAATCTCATTATGTACCATCCCTGCCTCAGTGTCAATCTCATCATGTGCCACCCCTGCCTCAGTGTCAATCTCATCATGTGCCACTCCTGCCTCAGTGTCAATCTCATCATGTGCCACCCCTGCCTCAGTGTCAATCTCATTATGTACCTCCCCTGCCTCAGTGTCAATCTCATCATGTGCCACCCCTGCCTCAGTGTCAATCTCATCATGTACTTCCCCTGTCTCAGTGTCAATCTCATTATGTGCCACCCCAGCCTTAGTGTCAATCTCATTATGTACCACCCCTGCCTCAGTGTCAATCTCACTATGTACCTCTGCAGCCTCAGTGTCAATCTCATTATATACCACCCTTGCCTCAGTGTCAATCTCATCATGTACTTCCACATTCTCAGTGTCAATCTCATCATGTGCCACCCCTGCCCCAGTGTCAATCTCATCATGTGCCACCCCTGCCTTAGTGTCAATCTCATTATGTGCCACCCCAGCCTCAGTGTCAATCTCATTATGTACTTCCCCTGCCTCAGTGTCAATCTCATCATGTACCTCCCCTGCCTTAGTGTCAATCTCATCATGTACCTCCCCTGCCTCAGTGTCAATCTCATCATGTACCTCCCCTGCCTTAGTGTCAATCTCATCATGTACTTCCCCTGCCTCGGTGTCAATCTCATCATGTACCTCCCCTGCCTTAGTGTCAATCTCATTATGTACCACCCCTTCCTCAGTGTCAATCTCATCATGTACCTCCCCTGCCTTAGTGTCAATCTAATTATGTACTTCCCCTGCCTCAGTGTCAATCTCATCATGTACCTCCCCTGCCTTAGTGTCAATCTCATTATGTACCACCCCTTCCTCAGTGTCAATCTCATCATGTACCTCCCCTGCCTTAGTGTCAATCTCATTATGTACCTCCCCTGCCTCAGTGTCAATCTCATCATGTACCTCCCCTGCCTTAGTGTCAATCTAATTATGTACTTCCCCTGCCTCAGTGTCAATCTCATCATGTACCTCCCCTGCCTTAGTGTCAATCTCATCATGTACTTCCCCTGCCTTAGTGTCAATCTCATCATGTACTTCCCCTGCCTCGGTGTCAATCTCATCATGTACCTCCCCTGCCTTAGTGTCAATCTCATTATGAACCACCCCTGCCTCAGTGTCAATCTCATCATGTACCTCCCCTGCCTTAGTGTCAATCTCATTATGTACTTCCCCTGCTTCAGTGTCAATCTCATCATGTACCTCCCCTGCCTCAGTGTCAATCTCATCATGTGCCACCCCTGCCTCAGTGTCAATCTCATCATGTACTTCCCCTGTCTCAGTGTCAATCTCATTATGTGCCACCCCAGCCTTAGTGTCAATCTCATTATGTACCACCCCTGCCTCAGTGTCAATCTCACTATGTACCTCTGAAGCCTCAGTGTCAATCTCATTATATACCACCCTTGCCTCAGTGTCAATCTCATCATGTACTTCCACATTCTCAGTGTCAATCTCATCATGTGCCATCCCTGCCCCAGTGTCAATCTCATCATGTGCCACCCCTGCCTTAGTGTCAATCTCATTATGTGCCACCCCAGCCTCAGTGTCAATCTCATTATGTACTTCCCCTGCCTCAGTGTCAATCTCATCATGTACCTCCCCTGCCTTAGTGTCAATCTCATCATGTACCTCCCCTGCCTCAGTGTCAATCTCATCATGTACTTCCCCTGCCTCAGTGTCAATCTCATCATGTACCTCCCCTGCCTTAGTGTCAATCTCATTATGTACCACCCCTGCCTCAGTGTCAATCTCATCATGTACCTCCCCTGCCTTAGTGTCAATCTCATTATGTACTTCCCCTGCCTCAGTGTCAATCTCATCATGTACCTCCCCTGCCTTAGTGTCAATCTCATTATGTGCCACCCCAGCCTTAGTGTCAATCTCATTATGTACCACCCCTGCCTCGGTGTCAATCTCATTATGTACCACCCCTGCCTTAGTGTCAATCTCATCATGTACCTCCCCTGCCTTAGTGTCAATCTCATCATGTACCTCCCCTGCCTCAGTGTCAATCTCATCATGTACCTCCCCTGCCTCAGTGTCAATCTCATCATGTACCTCCCCTGCCTTAGTGTCAATCTCATCATGTACCTCCCCTGCCTCAGTGTCAATCTCATCATGTACTTCCCCTGCCTCAGTGTCAATCTCATCATGTACCTCCCCTGCCTCAGTGTCAATCTCATCATGTACTTCCCCTGCCTTAGTGTCAATCTCATCATGTACTTCCCCTGCCTCAGTGTCAATCTCATCATGTACCTCCCCTGCCTTAGTGTCAATCTCATCATGTACCTCCCCTGCCTTAGTGTCAATCTCATCATGTACTTCCCCTGCCTCAGTGTCAATCTCATCATGTACCTCCCCTGCCTTAGTGTCAATCTCATCATGTACTTCCCCTGCCTCAGTGTCAATCTCATCATGTACCTCCCCTGCCTTAGTGTCAATCTCATTATGTACTTCCCCTACCTCAGTGTCAATCTCATTATGTACCACCCCTGCCTCAGTGTCAATCTCACTATGTACCACCCCTGCCTTAGTGTCAATCTCATTATGTGCCACCCCAGCCTTAGTGTCAATCTCATTATGTACCACCCCTGCCTCGGTGTCAATCTCATTATGTACCACCCCTGCCTTAGTGTCAGTCTCATTATGTACCACCCCAGCCTCGGTGTCAATCTCATTATGTACCACCCCTGCCTCAGTGTCAATCTCATCATGTACTTCCACATTCTCAGTGTCAATCTCATTATGTACCACCCCTGCCTTAGTGTCAATCTCATCATGTACCTCCCCTGCCTCAGTGTCAATCTCATTATGTACTTCCCCTGCCTTAGTGTCAATCTCATTACGTACTTCCCCTGCCTCAGTGTCAGCAATATATCTCTCCTTGTACGGATTTGGAGCTTTTGTTACCCTATTACCATGGTAACGGTGACGTCAAAATGGTCTGTAAAGCCGCAGTGCCGATTTCTTGTAAAGTGTTGAAACAACCCACGCATTTGACAAAAGACATCGAACGCGTCTTGAAGATTTAGCATTAATAACTCATGTGCGTACAAGTGGGAGTTTGGTGAAATTTACTGGCGTCGTTTGTTGTGGTTATACATACATGTACCTGTCCTGTGTTGGATGTCTTAGATTTATATGGTAGGCAAACAATCTCGGCTTTGCAAGAAGATATATTATTCAGTGATTTTGTTTTGATGAAGCTCTTTTGGAGATTCCCCTAGCGAGTTTGTCTAAGAGCATTTATATCCATTGGCGTAGAAACTTTGTCAACACAAAATGTTTTCCTTTTCAGTATGTTATGAACGTACTAAGCAGTAGGAATGAAGTAAACGTGTTTTCCTTTTTATCTCTACTCATCTCTATTTTTTCCATTGGTCTTCATTTGTCGGTCATATTTGTCCTGTTAATGTTTCCATTCTGGGAACGCCAGAATAGGCTTCACACATTGTTTCCATGTCGGGAATCGAACTCGGGGTTTCAGCATGACGAGCGAATGCATTGACCACTAGGCTACCCGACCGCCCCCTGAGGAGAGAATTTAAATCCAACATTCATTCTATTGCAGGGGGGGGGGGGGGGGGGAGACCTTCTCTGTAGCTAACTTTGATCTTTTTGCAACATAAGTACATCCTTTTGTCCGCCCGTCCGTCCGTCAATCTCCAAGAAAACCTAAATAAGCTGAAACCATTTTCACAGAATCTTCTCTACCTGTTCATTCTTTAAATTTCAAAATGGCTGCAACCTCAGTGGTGAATGAGATACCGCGTTTCCTTAAAAACTGTTTGACATATTGTTTTCAAATGTATATTGAATGTTCAAAAGATCATGCTTTTATTTTCAAGTTCTTTTTAAGTGACAGCTAAATCAGTTGTTATAAAAGTGTTACATCAAACCGAATCTTGTCCACTAAATTATGATTTTACTTGAAACATGTCTAGGTTATCTGATTGACGTGTGGTTGACTGACGTTGAAGGTCAAAGTCACCAAGTTTGAGATAAGTTGACATCATGATACCGTAAAAAGGGATTTAATGACAGCTTATTCACACAACAAGGCATATATGCACACTAAGACACGGTGCACAGTTTTAAAATCTTTCGTGAAAGATCTGTGTCATCTCAAGTTCAACTGTAAATCATCATGTGTTCAGCAGAGAGTGCGATGGCGCAATATTTAGAATACGAAGATATGTGTTTATCACTTCATTTAGGAAGGTATTCTTGTGTTTGAATGATTTCACCACAAAGTGTTTATCTGTTCTGAATGCATCAATTATTTCAATTAGTTTTAAGAAATCAAAGATTCAAAATTGACATACGCTAGAACAGGTAGTAACATGGTTACTCGTCTGAGTGTTATATTAATAGTTAACTTGACTGACATATTGGCCAATGACAGCATGCTATAAGATTTATCTGTTATAAACTGTAACTAAATTTTTTTAGGAAATTCTAATTTTGAAGATCACTAATGTTTCGAGTCCAATTTGTATTTTATAATGTTTCCATTCCAAGCCATTAATAGAGGTATCGTGGGACACAACCATCTTAAACGACAGACATCGAATTATTGTCAAATAAGTATACGTCGGCGGTCTGTTAATAATCGAGTCTGGACCAGACAATCTAGTGACTGACATCATGAGCATCGATCCACGCAACTGCGATACGATTACATGCATCAGCCAAGTCAGCAAGCCTGACCACCCGATCCCGTTAGTCGCCTCTTACGACAAGCATAATCGCCTTTTACGGCAAGCATGGGTTGCTGAAGACCTATTCTACCCCGGATCTTCACAGGTCCAATGTGCATATAAGTAAACAGTCGAGCCACTACAAACATACACCGAACCAGAGTGTGTGAGTGAGTTTGGTTTTACGCCGCTTTTAGCAATATTCCAGCAATATCACGGCGGGGGACACCAGAAATGGGCTTCACACATTGTACCCATGTCGGGAATCGAACCCGGGTCTTCGGCGTGACGAGCGAACGCTTTAACCACTAGGCTACCCGACCGCCCCACACCGAACCAGAATCGAGTGCAAGTTGCGTTAAGGAAGGGTTATGATCAAGCATCTTGTGTATTAAAGCATCACCTCTAAGGCTACAATGATCTTGCTCTCGACCATGATGGTAACCAGTATAAAAGGTGAGGTGAAATGGGGTTTAACGTCGCGTCCTAGATTAGAGCACTTACATAGCGGTGTGTGTGTGTGTGTGTGTGTGTGTGTGTGTGTGTGTTTGGGTGCTTGTACTAGTCCGGGCTGATGCCGAATTATAGTGCTAGCTCACTGAGATACCATGCCGCAGTTTAACATGAATTCCCCAATCAGACACAGTAGACTGACTCCGAGCCGACCAGTCCTTGTTTTAGCCTCCTAACGCCGAGCGCCAGACAGGGTAAAAACAAGTACCGTCTTTTAACGTCTTTTGGTATAACGCGGACAGGGATCGAACCCCGGACATTCTACTCTACAGGCGGACGCTCTACCACTAGACCACGGAGGCGGTCAACTACTATATAAACAACCAAGATTGATAACATTTGTGGCCGTCAGTGATGACAGTCACTTCTAACCACAAGAAGGCGTTGTTATAATAATCAAAGGGTAGTGCATAATTCAGATGAGAAAGAAACGTGTGTCACAAATACGCCAAAGCAAATGTGGTGCAACAACCTTTTGATTCGATTATCGATTGACTCATTGTCCAAACTATGCATTGTTTGTAAACCAGCTCTTCTCCGTGCACTCTGACAACTGAGACTTCACGTTTGTATCATTGACGAATCAACGAAAAGTTTTCCTCACTCATGAGATAATTAAATATATATATCCCTTCCTGTTATTCTATTTAGACAGCCAACACTGCATTTGTCATATGTAGGTTGTCTGTTAGTATGTCATCGCAATAACAACTGAACAAAACAGGTTCGCGATCACGAATATTTTTTATTTAAATAGTGTACACGGCTTTCACTGCAAAAATATCCCACCGCCACCCATGCACCCAAAAAATATATTCAGATCCAACCCACCCAGAACAGAAAGATTCTTGCAATTGAACAACAGGTTTGGGTGAAGAGAAGTTGTTGTTATTGTTTTCTAACTCAACAATCCGTCTGGGGTTTAGTTGATAAGGCGTTTTACATGTATAACAACTGTACTGGTCCCTTTTTGGATGTTTTAACCTATTTAATAACATAACCCAGATTTACACACACCATCTTCTGTACAAGGTTCTTTGTGATTGTATTGCTTATGTACACCAGCTGTTATATTCCTTCACGTTTTTCTCTAGTTATAGGCGGTAACTAATAAATCACTTGAACCTTTATTGTAAAAATATACATGTTAAGCATGACTAACTTTCAACTATGGGATATAACAAAGTGAACTTGTCAACGTAGTATATTGTTTGAGTAGTTCATTACAAGTGCATTTAGTATGTTGAGGCCGTTTGTATATTAGTGACAGACAGTCAGGCTTTTGAGAAAAGTACTCCTCAAGGAATTCAAATTCTCATGTCACAAATGTATGGGGACAGGTGCCCCAGCTATTCCACTCTTAAACGTTATGTGGCTGTGTTTAAGGCTTGGAGCACACACCTTGATGATGACCCTAGATACAGACGTCCCCTAACTTCCATTAATGAAGATTTAATCAAGGAGACAAAAACGTATACTGTCAGAGAGACGTTTTACCTTTGCTGAACTTGAGGACGACTGAGACTAAGGATGTCTAAGCCATGGATCCATTGAAACTATTATTCATAAACATTTACAGATGAAAAGGATATCTGTTCTTTGGGTGCCAAAGTTTCTAAATTCTGATCTTAAGGAAAAAAGAACTGACATTGCTAGAGACAATTTAGAGCTAGTTGAGGAAGATTTTGCTTTATCGCCTGAGAGAGTCTAAAGAAAAGCGGTGAGGAATGCTGACTGCTGGAGTTCTACTACTTCATGACAATGCCTCTTCTCACACCTCTCGACTTGCAAAGGCTGATGGCGACAATGTGGGTTCAGAGAGCTTCACCACCCTAAATACTCGTCAGACCTGGCACAGAGTGATTTTCTCCTGTTTCCTCAACTGAAAGAACATCTTCATGGAAAGCTCAATGACAACAACGATGACCTCAAGCAGTCGTGAATGGGTTTTCAGGGTGGCTTCGGAAAACTTCCTGACTGGAATTAAAAAGCGCACGGGTCCACGACAGTCATATAAAAAATATGGATTCTGATTTGGATAAGGAAGTTACAGCTTACATAGCAATGTTGAAAACTAGCGTGATTCAACATCATACGAAAAGAGTCAGTATTCAAATATTAATAACTCCGTACCCTCAAGGCTTTTGCAACTGTATATGGGCTATGGCTATACATAATGTCATGGTCAAATGGTTTTTAAAAAGGCAAGCGACCCGTGAAGATCCAGGTTAGAATATGTCTTCATCAACCCATGCTTTCTGTAAAACGCGATTATGCTTGTGGAAAGAGACGACTCGCGGGATCGGGTGAACAGGCTCGCTGACTTGGTTGATGCATGTCATCGTATCCCAACTCCATAGATCAATACTTATGATGTCAATCACTGAATTGTCTGGTCCAGACTTGATTATTAACAAACCGCCGTCATATAGCTGGAATATTCCTGAGTGCGGCGTTAAACTACAAACCAACAAACAAAAAGGCAGGCTTTTATTCAAGGCTTGAAGGAAGTTAAAGGGGAAGTGTACTCGCAAAAATCACTTTCTTTCTTTTTCTAAACAAAACGCAATTTTAGAATTAGTTAATATCTGTGTTTGAAAATATACACTCATTTTTTTCACAGTGAAAGTAGGAAGCTCACAATAGTGTGAAAGTGATATGCCGTTATGAGGCCTTCGTTTTACGAGCGAAATAGGCCTGAGTTATCCCCCTTAGATTATGACGTAATTGGTGCCAATTCAACTGGGTCCCTGTCTATTCTCAACGCAAAAGATATCAAGGACCAGTTTGCGGTAAAACAACATGGTCTACGACACACTCCGGCGCAGTGGTGACTCAGCATAACACAATTCTGGCTGGCATCTGAGATGCTAGAATCACAAAACTGTACCTACATCACGTGAAGCGGCTCTAACAAAGCATGATGACGTCATAATGTTTATCAATTGGCACCAATGACGTCATATTGCAAGGGACATAAGCCATGGTGTTTTTGTTATGGAAATAGAACACTTGGTAAATGTGAAAATATAAATCGTTTTAGTGCAAAAAATATGTTAATTAAATATGATGTTTTTATATTTTTGTCTATGACACTTCTATGTTAACACTTTTAATGTGGAAAAAGTACAAGAAAAAAAGGTTCATTTCCGTGTGAACTTGCCCTTTAAGTTGGCTGGAGCGTTGCACAACATTCACTCACTCTATATGCCGACAGGTATTACAATTAGTTTGTGCGGAGGCAACAAAGGGAAAGTTACACTAAGACTGTAAATTGGTGCTTCATGTGCGTGTGATAGTCGGGATGCTGCACATATGCTCAATAAAAATGAGAAGCAATATCACGCCCAAACTTGGTTTATTGTCAGTGTTGTTCAGATAGGACATGCATACTTTGGCTGCAAGCAGTCGTCGAAGGTCACGGAGTCGTAAGATGTGTGGCACTTGGTGCCGTTGCTGATGCTGACTGAGAAGATGCCGTGACTGTCGCCAAGGAGGATGCACTCATACAGGTCTCCGGTTCCACCAAGGCTGGAGATACTGAACCAGTTGCACAGCAAGGACACGCCGCTTGCCTGGGTGAGTGAGTGAGTGAGTGAGTGAGTGAGTGAGTGGGATGGGTGGGTGGGATAGTGAGTGAGTGAGTGGGGGGGGTAATGGGTGGGTGGGATGGTGAGTGAGAGAGTGAGTGAGTGAATGAGTGGATGGGTGGGTGGGTGGGTGGGTGTTTGGGATGGTGAGTGAGTGTGTGAGTGAGTGGATGGGTGGAGGGGATGGTGAGTGAGTGAGTGAGTGAGTGGATGGGTGGGTGGATCGGTGGATGGGTGGGTGGGATGGTGAGTGAGTGAGTGACTGAGTGGATGGGTGGGTGGGTGGGTGGATGGGATGGTGAGTGAGTGAGTGAGTGGATGGGTGGGTGGGATGGTGAGTGAGTGAGTGGATGGGTGGGTGGGATGGTGAGTGAGTGAGTGAGTGAGTGGATGGGTGGGTGGGTGGATGGGATGGTGAGTGAGTGAGTGAGTGAGTGGATGGGTGGGTGGGTGGGTGGATGGGATGGTGAGTGAGTGAGTGAGTGAGTGAGTGGATGGGTGGGTGGATGGGTGGGTGGGATGGTGAGTGAGTGAGTGAGTGAGTGAGTGGATTGGTGGGTGGATGGGTGGATGGGATGGTGAGTGAGTGAGTGAGTGAGTGAGTGAGTGAGTGAGTGGATGGGTGGGTGGGTGGATGGGATGGTGAGTGAGTGAGTGAGTGAGTGAGTGGATTGGTGGGTGGATCGGTGGATGGGTGGGTGGGATGGTGAGTGAGTGAGTGACTGAGTGGATGGGTGGGTGGGTGGGTGGATGGGATGGTGAGTGAGTGAGTGAGTGGATGGGATGGTGAGTGAGTGAGTGAGTGAGTGGATGGGTGGGTGGATGGGTGGGTGGGATGGTGAGTGAGTGAGTGAGTGGATGGGATGGTGAGTGAGTGAGTGAGTGAGTGGATGGGTGGGTGGGTGGGTGGATGGGATGGTGAGTGAGTGAGTGAGTGGATGGGATGGTGAGTGAGTGAGTGGATGGGTGGGTGGATGGGATGGTGAGTGAGTGAGTGAGTGAGTGAGTGGATGGGTGGGATGGTGAGTGAGTGAGTGATACCATCGCATCCCAATTGCATGGGTCGATGCACACAATACCAATCAAAGGATTCCATCAGTTACGGGTTTCCGTCACAGAGCTGAAATGTTGGTGACTTCGGCGTCAAACACAGACGCACAACACACAAACAAACCTGAAGAAAATTCGGTGTCTCTATAATTTCATAAATGCTTTATAATGTCATCATAGAAACAATTACGTTTACATGTATATCAAACGGAAATGTTTTTTGAAGATTATTAAAAAGGAAGATTCTTAACAGTGTCATCTAAGTTTTTCTCACACCATTAAAAAGATCCGGGGTAGAATAGGTCTTCAGCAACACATGCTTGCCGTAAAAGGCGACCAACGGGATCGGGTGGCTAGGCTCGCTGACTTGGTTGATGCATGTCATCGATCCCAATTGAGTGGATCGATGTTCATGATGTCAATCACTTGATTGTCATGTCCAGACTCGATTATTTACAGACCACCGTCATATAGCTTGAATATATTGCTGAGTGCGGCGTTTAACAACAAAAAAAACACCCAATATTATGCACATATCAAAACACTTCACAAGTTGCGTGGAGAAAGCAACTTCAAATTGCATGATCATCACCCTTTGGAGTATACCACCGCGTTGCTATTGGTTACCTGCTTTCCGCTCCAGTACTGGTCCACCGTGACACTGGAAGGAACTCCCATGGCCTTGTAGGAGACGACTGTACCGGTCTGGGAACAACGCAGACCAAGGATCTTCAACTCAGAGACGGCTGTCACTGACGCCGAGACCAGCAGCGTCACAGTCACAGACAGGAAGAGCATGACGATGGTGTTAGTACTCTGTCAGGAAGTATATGAGATTTGGTTAGGTACACATTGAAGCTGGGAAAGTCTTAGTATAAGATATGGATGAAAAAGATGAGCGATGTGGTGGTCATTCAACGCCGATGTTCACGTCACAGGAATGTTTCATGCTATTTGCTTGCTTGTTTGTTTGATTGTTTGACGCCGCACTCAGCAACATTCAAGGGGGCGTGCAAATAATCGAGCCTTGACCAGACAGACCAGTGATCGATATTGTAAAGAACGTCCCACGCTGTCAATCAAATCACCTAGCCTGACCGCATGACCGATTAAGTCGCGCCGGTTGCTGGAGACGTATTGTGATACGGATTACCAATGAGACATATTTGAATGAAGTACATGTCAAAGGCATTAAGTCAAACATGTGAATACACAATGTCTTTTGGAAAATGGTCAAACTTGATGTAACATATGTTATATTTGGGTTTACACTTATTAAAGTACAAATTCTAGTAAAAGTCTAATCCAATTCCTTGATTGGAACCCACACTTCTCAGAGTTTTGTTTGTTTTATAACACCGCGCTCAGCGCAGCAGTCTGCAAATAATCGATTCTGGACCAGACAATACAGTGATTGTCATCATGAACGTCGATCTACGCAATTGGTTGATCATGACAAGCATCTCGTTAGTGGCTTCTTACGACAAGCATGGGTTGCTGAAGACATATTCTAACCCGGATCTTCACGATTTACTTCTGGGGAAGGCACCTAATCGCCAACAAAGTCAGCGATCTAACCCACTCAGTCATCGAGGCTTCCACAATAACGCAAGTCTGGCAACTGGTAGTCTAGATCACGTACTTTGTGTACCCTTAGTGTAAATTGTCACAGCTCCCATGGCCAAAAGCTATGACAACACAATGCCTTTTAGGAAGTGGTCAAATGTAACATGTTTTATATTTGGAATTACACTTTCTTAGTAAAGTACAAATTCTAGTACGCCAGGGATTCGAAACCACTTTTCTCAGAGTAATAAGGCATCTGAGTGGGTCTGACTTTGAGTGCTGGCGATTAGGTGCCTTATACAATTTCTCCGGGAGGCGTGGGTTCGAATCCCCGAAGTACTAGAATTTGTACTTCTTTTTCTGAAATTGACAAATCAAGACCTTGAAGGTTCGAATCCCACCGAGGTTTCAAAAGTGTTGTGTTCATAAAAGTGTTGTTGTTGTGTGACTTATAGTATTTCTATCAAGCAGGAAACGGACGTTGACAATGAAAGTAGATCTGATTACTACGACAGATCCTCATAGTTTTTTGTGACCCCCAATACATCTATGTCCCCCTTAACCGATAAAAAACTAAATGTATAGAAGATTTCGTATTTTTTCACACGTCATATTCTGGGACAAGGAACGCGCGTATGTTTGTGTTTAGGATCTAAACATTTTTTTCACAGTGTACTGCTTCTTTCTGAATTACACAACTTACCTAACTCACGCTGTGTTTCATCGGCCAGATCCACCAGTACAGGAGTTGTGTGTGACCCATGTTTCTTATCAAGTGCACATTTAGAAGGGTCAGTTATTTTGATCAGGTTTATCAACATGTTTATACCTGCTATTACGTTGACAGTGAAAGCCGTTACAAGCACAATCAACACACTTGCACTACACACGTGGTACATCTGAAACACACCTGACACACATGTGGTACATCTGAAACACACCTGAAACACATGTGGTACATCTGAAACACACCTAAAACTCACGTAGTACATCTGAAACAAACCTGAAACACACGTGGTACATCTGAAACACACGACACACACTTGGTACATCTGAAACACACCTGAAACACACGTGGTACATCTGAAACACACCTTAAACAAATGTGGTACATCTGAAACACACCTTAAACACATGTGGTACATCTGAAACACACCTGAAACACACGTGGTACATCTGAAACACACCTAACACACACGTGGTACATCTGAAACACACCTTAAACACATGTGGTACATCTGAAACACACCTGAAACACACACATGGTACATCTGAAACACACCTGTAACACATGTGGTACATCTGAAACACACCTGAAACACACATATGGTACATCTGAAACACACCTGAAACACACGTGGTACATCTGAAACACACCTTAAACACATGTGGTACATCTGAAACACACCTGAAACACACACGTGGTACATTTGAAACACACCTGAAACACATGTGGTACATCTGAAACACACCTGAAACACATGTGGTACATTTGAAACACACCTGAAACACATGTGGTACATCTGAAACACACCTGAAACACACGTGGTACATCTGAAACAAACCTGAAACACACACGTGGTACATCTGAAACACACCTGACACACACGTGGTACATCTGAACTAGCACAGTTTGTAAAATAAATACTCAACATGTTTAATTAAATGTATGAGTTTGTTGCCGTTAAACGTATAGTTGACGCACGTCTGCCTCATGCGGTGTGTCACCATAAATCTCCATGTGTACTTTCATTATGTCATAGCTATGACCTTGAAGGGAAATATACGTTTGTTGTTGTTGTTGCTGTTGTTGAAAACAACAGTTGAACCGTTACACAGTAATTTGGGGTAACGATTTTCTGTGCTATAGAATATAAGTACCGGCGTGCTACATGTATATAGAGTACATGTATGTTACGATGGTGTGTCATTCCTTAATCAGTACGATGTATATTATAAGTATATACACTTAAAAGAAGACACATGTTAACGATAATTATGACAGAGAGATAGATAAACGCAGGTTGGGTTAGTATTATTTCCTTGGTTAATTATTTGCCATTTTTTAAACACTTGTTCATGATGAAAGTAATGATAGACTAGCAATTAACACAATAACCGTGATGCAATCGCGTTACTCAATACAATATATAAAGCGCCATTTTACTATTTATTCCTTACATGATATCAATAATTCATTTATGATACCAAAGAAAGAATTTATAACACAAATTTGATTTTATTATGTCATGAAATGTTGTTTTGTCTTTTTTTTGTCTTTTTTTTCAATTCAGTCGACATAAATGTAACATTGGTACATATGGTATATAAGTGTAGCAATTCAGACAGACAGACAGACAGACAGACAGACAGACAGACATGTTTGTTCAGTAAAATGCCAATGGCCCAAAATACAGACATGTCAGCATGACATTTACAGGGCACAGAATTTATTATTAATTATTTTGTGAGCATAGTATAAGAATTTACAAACTAGAAATAATGTTTGCTCATTATAATTACTAAGGATATTTATTACATGAGAATTAACTGTAATGAGTAGGCATTGGAAGATTAACAAAGTATTTTTGTCTTAGGGCAGAATATAAATTACAATTAAAGAGTACATGAAATTCATCCTCAATGACATTAACTCCCTTACTACCACAATAGTTACAGAATCTGAGTGAACGGTCTGTTTTACTATATCTGCCAGTTTCTAAAGCTATTTTAAAATCTGAATTTAGTAAAAATAATTCTTAAATGGGTAGGGAGTGGACATGACAAGTACCTTTCAACATTCAACATGGATTTAAAATGCTTATAAAGATCACATTTTGGAGAAGATTTTACAGAAGCACTCCAGAATTGCTGTAAATTATCTTTGAGCCTTTGCTTAAAATGGAGAATAAAAGCTTTAGAGTCACCCACCTCTTGATTGAGCCATACAAAACCAAACCCAAGTTGGAATAAAATATTTCTAACTTTAGTCGCCCAAGTTACCCCCCCCCCCCCCCCCCCCCCAACATCATCTAAAGATTTAAGCCTTAAATAGCATTGAGAAGGTTATCTGTTGGGTTGAAGATGTAAGAGCCTGCACCAATATTTAATTACTTTAGTCATGTAAGTGAGTTGTAAAGGAAACCTCCCACATTCCCCTAAAACCAGATTTGAGCAGATTGATTTGTTTACTTTTAATAATGCTTACAAGAGGCGATTTGGACAGAATCGATTTTTTTACAATAGCAAGTACCCCAAATTTCAGAGCCATAGGTTAAGATGGGGCTGACCATAGAGTCAAAAACATTAAACAGATCTGTACAAGTAATATTACCAATTTTCCTGTGAAAAGATATGTGGCTAAAATGCTTTGGTGGCTTGCGATGCTAGAGTAGTTTGTGCCTTACTCCATGCAAGCTTAGGTGTAAACATTCAGCCAAGATATCTATAACTTGAAACAGTTTCAATAGGTTCACTATGATAAAACCACTTTTCATAACTGCGAAGATGGCCACCTTGCCTAAATACAATTACTTTTTTTAAGTTAATTTGCATGCCTGTTTTATTACAAAATATTTCCAAAGCATTAATTTTCTTTTGAAGCTGGGCACAACTATCCGAGACAGCAGAAACATCATCAGCAAAAAGAAGAGCACATAAATGATCTATATCAGGAGAAATATGAATACCTTTACCACCTAATTCCTCAAATAATGTGGACAAATTATAAATAAAAAATTAAGAACATTTGTGGGCTTAAGACACAACCTTGGCGAGTACCTACATTACATGGAAACACTTGAGATAAACCTTTGATCGCCAAGGCTCGCTAAATACATTGTTTATTCCTAATACAGGATATTTACCATCCTCAAACACACTCGCGTGATAACCTCTATTTATCATATAAAACATAATTTATCGAATATGGTTTAGTATCTATAGCCTTCGTCTCCGTGACCTTATGCCCATTTTTTAATAGTTCGTTTAGATAGCTACAGTGTCGTAACATTTGCAAATAAAATCCTATTTGGATCGATGTTTCTACATATATGTAAGGGCAAGCTTCTTCCCTTTATTTAACAGGTTTCCTCCTGACTCTGAATGTGGAATACAGACTTAAGGATTACATATGTATCTTGTTATCATTGTATCTTAATGCAATATATTATTGAATATAATTATTTACTATCGTACTTACTTCATGTTTTACATGAGACGTTTTATATTTACCATAAATTACATTTATTGCCTGTAAGCTCAACATAATTGACAAATACTCTATTTATCATCTAAAACATAATTTATCGAATATGGTCTAGTATCTATAGCCTTCGTCTCCGTGACCTTATGCCCATTTTTTAACAGTTCGTGTAGATAGCTACAGTATCATAACATTGCATATAAAATCATATTTAGATGATGTTTCTACATATATGTAAGGGCAAGCTTCTTCCCTTTATTTAATCAGGTTTCCTCCTGGCTCTCTACAGCCTTTAGATTTACTTATCAACCTCCGGTGACGTCATCGTATGGTTCTCCAGTCGGGTCAAATCTCATGAACAGGGACGTTGTAATATCCCCGGGATTTTATAGGATATTCAAATTATATTTGCTATATAATGTGCTATGATATCCCAGGGATTTTATACAACGTCCTGGGTATTTTATTATTCTACCATGAATTTGGAATTTACTCGATTGTGATTGGTCAATCAGAGGCTATTAAATCACAATAAACCCCCTCTGAACAGCTGGTTTGACGGCCGCATCACCGTGGAAGCTAATATTCATAGAATAGTACTATTTTCAGTCATTGTCGGTAGGCATATTTAAATAATTATATCTACAATTACAGGTTACGAAATGCACAGTTGCGGTTACTACATTATTCAAAGGATGTGTGGCAATACATTTCGTGCAGAAAAACACGACAGAAATCAACAAAGGGAAAGTATTTAAGTTTTGGAGACAACAGTGAGCTTGAAATTTTGGTGTTTTTCTATATACGACTGTGACGTCATATTTTTTGCGTCACAATGAGCAATATGACGTCATAATGGTGACGTGCGATGTAGAGCGAAAGCCTTGCAAAGATTGCTTTGTTTTCTTTTGGGATGCCCACCTCATGTTAGCTTACCAAGTTGCCGTGCTTATATGCTTTGAATGCCTGTCATATGTTCGAGTGAAGTAATACTGTGTAAACGAACTACTTGAGTACATACAGCGCCATATTTTGTTCTGTGATTCTGTAATTCAGATCGATAACCCACTCAAAAATTTTATCTCAACCCATGCCGCTTCACTCAGTATATTTACTAACACCAAAGAGTTCGCGTTTTATTTAGTCCTAAATATAACTTCCGTTCAGATTGTAACATGTAATGAAATGTAAAATCAAATGACAAATGATTTATTTATATTCCCGGGGATCGAACTCTCAACCTTCATATCTGTAGCCCAGTGAGTGTACCACAAGGCTACATAAGCTAGGTTTTTAGAATGTCCTTTTCAAGATCCGTACGCCAACAACAGATATTTTACGCCCGTTTCCTAAGGTTCATGGAAAGTATGTTCGGAACATAAAAATGTTGATATATGTTGTTTTAAGTTTCTTTTTTCGGTTTATAAGTAAGATAAAACACTTTCCCTCAGGTTGTTATGATATTTAAAACCCTTTCCCTCCTGCGGGTTTTAAATATCATAACAACCCTCGGACGTGTGTTATCCTATACATATGTAAGGGCAAGCTTCTTCCCTTTATTTAATCAGGTTTTCTCCTGACTCTGAATGTGGAATACAGACTTTAGGATTACATTTGTATCTTGTAATCATTGTATCTTAATGCAATATATTATTGAATATTATAATTTACTTTCGTACTTACTTCATCTTTACATGAGACTTTTAATAAATACCATAAATTACATTTATTGCCTGTAAGCTCAACATAATTGACAAATATGAAATTAAACCACATATCGGTTACACCTACTTGGGCTGTCAGTCCAGATTTGAAGAGGTCATTATGCGACGATGTCGTATTGGCCATAGTAGATATACTCACGAATATTTATTGAAATGCGAGGATCCTCCATTTTGTATCCCTTGTGATGAACGAATCACGGTCAAGTATGTCCTGCTTGACTGTATTGATTTTTCTATCACAAGGAACAATATTTCAAATCATCTTCTTTAAAGGATCTTTTTACCAGTATTAATTCTCGTTTAATTATAGGTTTTATAAAGGATATTGAATTGTATGAAAATTTTTGATTGATATGGTTTGCATACAGTTTTAAATTTGGTAGATTAAATTAACAACTGCGATTGTTAGTGGCTGTATCCTCGAAGGGGGTTAGGATTCTGTAAAATTATTGTCCCCCTGAGAGGATACGTAAGTTTCACATCTTTCAAAGTAAATTTAAAACTACCACGTTTTTAATCGTAGAATATGTGTCATTTTAATGTGTTAGGCTAACTCTGCCAATAATCACCAACACATGAAGGGATGATGTAAATCCTGCTGGGGTCCATGCAGGAAGCAAAAGTACTGTAAGTCCCCCATGGTCCCTAGTATGGTGATCTACCTTCAATTGCTGGCGATCTATAGCCCGTTTTTATCTTGTATCGTTATATATAGTGCTATTCTTTTTAATGCTTCCGTACTAGTTTTATAACTTTTTCTGTGATAAGTCTAGTAATTTTACTGTCCTTCGTTGGCATGTTTTTATATAAGTTCAATTGTATTGATTATGCTTAACTATTGATAGTCACGATATGGCTGAAATATTGCCGATGTGACTTAAAATTTTAACTCACTCACTCACTCCTACAAGACAATTCCAGCAGTCCAGTCACGTGACCGTAGAGTAGCAGATCTTCCGCTCCTCCCCCTCGACCAAGTGCAAGATGTCTGGGCATCACCCAGTTCAACGACTACGTCATCAGCACCTGGGATGACTTTGATGCAAGATTTCCACCACGTCTCTGGAATCAACACAACAACATCGGTCCCTAACAAACAATCACCTGGAAGGCTTCCATAATGGTCTGAAAAAAACTTGTGAGAAAGCACCATTCGAACATTTATGAATTCATAACAGCTATCAAGAAGATTGAATCCACCAACAAGATCACTCGCCTTCAGATTGACCATGGTGCAACAACTCGGCCACGCTCACGAGCTTACATGCAGAGATCTTGACCAACGTCTCAACCGACTGAGACAGCAACTTGAAAGTTTAAGAAGATCGCCTTTTCAGTTACTGGACGCAGTAGGTCACTTATTGAAGCTTCAATAAACTCAGATATGTTTTTATTATTGTATTGTATTGTATTATCAGTTGCTATGAATAAAAATAGGAAAGAAAAACACTAAGGGAGATTCCATTTATATCTGAAGGGGGTAAACATATTACTCATGCATGAAATAACAGTCACCAGACCATAAATTGTTGTTTGAAGGCAAAATGGGAACAACCCCTCCGGGCGGACGCTCTACCACTAGACCACGGAGGCGGTCAGTGAGGAGAAGAAAGAATGGTAGTTATAGGATATATTCACAATGACACGGATCAAAACAGGAACCAATTCTGGAAACTATTACATAATATGTATCACGGCACCAATCGTTATGCCGTGGTGTACGGTATATATGCAGTTTATGAATAGTATTTCTCACATCATATGGGGCGGTCGGGTAGCCTAGTGGTTAAAACGTTCAATCGTCACGCCGAAGACCCGAGTTCGATTCCCGACATGGGTACAATGTGTGAAGCCCATTTCTGGTGTCCCCCGCCGTGATATTGCTGGAATATTGCTAAAGCGGCGTAAAACCATACTCACTCACTCACTCTCACAATATATACGGCAATCGGTGATTTCAACAGTGTTGTTCTTCGTTGTGTTCGTCTTGCCTTCATCTGGAATCTGGATGACAACGATGTGTAAAAAATACCTGGTAATGGTCAAAAATATTTTCAAGTGATGAAAGTAGTTTTTTTCGTTTCCGTGTATGTTTTCATTGCCCAGTAGCAATGTGTTTTGGCAAATTCACACTTGTCCGAAAGCTCCTCGTGCCGAAGTAACTCAATCTGTGAAGCATGGCGTATTCCAGTGACCCAGATTCCCCGTTGATTGGCATGCAAGTGTCATTTGCATAAGGCCATCCATATGTGTTTCTCCCCTCAAGCCTCAACTGACCAGAGAGCGGGCGGACGAAATAAAATATATAGAGGATTCATCACGAGTTTTTTTTAATATGGGAAATATCAACCGAGTCTTAGTTAATCGGTATTTGACGAGCCTTTGGCGAGGCAAATACCGATTAACGGGACGAGGTTGATATTTCCCATATTAAAAAAACACGAGTGATGAATTCTATTTATCATTTTTGCTTCCCTATTAAGGAATAATTGCATTAACAATAACATCAGCAACTTGTCGAAATCTTACGTATAGATCGTGCGTAGTGATACATGTTTTCCATAGCCGTGTAAACCAAAATAAACAACCTCTTAACTCCTTTATGGCATATTCCTTCGCTGAGAAAAAAAAGTCCCATCAACCTGTAACCTGTAATATCCATTTGTCAACACGGATATCACGGTAGCACTTCCCCTTTGATCTATTAAAACATTGTCTCCAACATCAAAGGTATCCATGTTGTTTGTAAACACCTACTCACGTGCACCGGCGAAAAAAGTCCCACTTCCGGTTATCTAATTTGCATATCTAATTTGCATACTTATGTCATTGGTGTATGACATACATGTTTTTATGTCATAAGCTTATGTCATGGATAAATGCTTTAGTTAAATGATAAATTACTTTTCAAAACATGTCTTTCAATAACTGTGGCAGGTATTTTATGACATTTAAAAAAAAAAGTTTAAACAATAATTAGTACTAGAATTTAGTCTATGAATTAATTTATGATGAAGATCGACTCGCTTTGCTTCGTAACAATTTTTTTAATAAACATCTGAAGAAAGATAAAGTTGACATGTTTCTTTTATGACGGTGTGATGGTAGATCTAGTATTTCTTTTATTAGATCGGTGTGCAATTTTCCACAGCGGCAGCAAATTTGAGACACGAAAACTTTCACGTCGGAATGGCCAGAAAAAAATATTAAAATACGGACAGCCTCACATACTTCGAAACGATGTTCAGGTAAATATTTGTTCACATTAATTCTGTCATGTGTTTGAAAATGGATTTCAACATAATTTTCATCCAGCTTATTCGGGTCGCTGGCTACACAGATCATCCTCTCTTGTAAACTACTTCGGCATGAACACATGTTTTGTCTCGAATCCCAGAGCAACCATGTTTCTCTCAGATGCATTTTTTCTCCATCCATCGCGAGCATCTGTCATAATGTCAATACATCGACAATCTTCCTGTTCAGTTGAATTCAATAATGTAATACACACGGTCTCATTCACTGCGTCATCACAAGATTCCTTCCAGATACCCACCACCTGATCAGGGTTACGACCTTGGGATGAATTAATAAATTAATTTGCATTTTCAGAAAAGAAATGTTATCGTGAATATTATTTTAAAAAAACATCCTGTAGATGGTACTTTTTGATTGCACGTACTGCGGATTTATGTTATTACTTTCTAAAACTTTTTCCCCCCTTTCTGACAACGCGATCTCCTAGCAACCACGCCCCACGAGCGCATCCGCTTACAACTGTCAAGAATCTTGTAAGTCCAGTTGCCTTCAATATGAGCAACAAAACATTTTCGTGTGACGCTTAATTTGACGCGGAGTTGTTCGAGATGATCAGAGAGCCTTTGGTCTTTTCGATACTGACATTGGTGACTTCATCGTGGAGAAAGTTCCACATCAAGATGACATAATTCCGATCGCAGTCAGCCGGGGGTGGGGGTCGGTGTTTAGAGACCGCCCCCCCCCCCCCCCCCCCCCCCCCCCCCCCGACAAATTCAGTACCGATTCTTTGGATTAGTGAATCAATGTCACAGCGATATTTCATTGTGGAACCAGATGAAGCCGTATATCGTATATGTATGTTCACACTTCTTTTGTCAACCATACGTGACACAGCACGGACAGTCGCAGTTAGGGAATGGTCCGCTGCGGCCAACATGTTGCAGAAATTCGTCGATTCGAAACCAGCGTTGCCAAAACCTCTGGACTGAGCTAAATTAACGAAGTGTTTGGAGAGATCCTAGATATTCGGACTTGAAGAAACGGATATTAAACGTTGCAGCAGTTGAAGGATTGGTGTGGAAACTGGAAAGGTATCCCAGATTGTATTTTAAACCTCGTGCGCGATGTATATCCAAATCCCCCAAACGAAAAATACATGGGACAAGTGTAGATCGAATGATCAAAACTCAGTTTCGTGTGTGAAATCCATAAATAAAGTTGTCTTGGAATATGTGTGTATTGGAGTTTTCGTTCATCGTAACTACAATATTAACTAGATAGGCCTAATGACTAATGTAGGTCAAAACATCTAGTATGTTTCGTTACTTGTTTATCAGTTGCTAGTATGTTTCGTTACTTATTTATCAGTTGCTTGTGTGAATTGTTGATACACGTGACATATTCATATTCTATAAATGTTGGCGCCACTTCTGGAGCTTCAAATTAGGCCTCTTCCTAGACACAAGTTGAAAAATCTGTGTCATATTTTGTTTCATAAATATAATCTGATTATTGTGTGTTATAGATCTAGAATCTAACTGTTGAATGAGAATTACCCAGCCTAAAAAAATATCTGTCATTTTCGGATTGAACTGAAATAATCTTGTCGATAATTTTGTACTTATGTATGTTACTGTTACATTAACCGAAACTGTTGTTCTGCCGCTGTTCTGACGTAAAATTATACAACACAATACACTTTAGCCACAAATGCATTGAATGTGTCACATGTACACATGACCATGATGACCATGTGCTTTGCTATTTATAGCGCAACCGTAAATTAGCTCCGCCCACTGTGATTGATGCAGGCGCCATACACGATCGATTCGATTTTTTATGATAAACCTACTGACAATTTATTGATTTACATCTAGATATTGAGCCATTTGTGGTATCCAGGGTTTGTCATTCAAGTGGACTCGAAGTTTGGCGGTCTTTGGTGATCTTGTTTACGTACGGTTTTCAAAAAGCTTCGCCCGACACTCGGTTGTGTTTTACATTGTCAGTCACTGTTCGAAACTGAAACACCGCCACCTTGCGGGCTATTTATAGTCAGGGCGGGTCTTTTAGACACTTAATTCTTATTACTGTCTAAAAAATGCAAAAGTTGGAAGCATGGTGTTGGATGATAAATAAAATCTCACCTCGGAGTTTCGTCCACTTTCATCAACGAGTGTTGATATATTTGAAATCAAAAGACACGAGGGTGAGATTCTCTGTTTACTCCAGACCTAATGTAGATCCCTTAGGCTAGGGGATAATGTTTGTAATTATCAGAACTTTGGATTTCGGCAAACGTCGTGCTCGGGGGGGGGGGGGATTTGGGATTTGGTATTTCCCGTTGATTCGCACAATTTTTACGTCGATTATCTATACCTTTTCTTCCAATACCGATTGTCATATCGCTCTCACTTTTGGATGTTCGGGCATTGCGTTTATCTACGTTGCCCAGCTACATCTATTGGGAACAACGCACTAGACACTTCCCTCTCAAAAATGACGATGTCAAATGTATGACGTCATTAACCCTCTTGGTGCCACGGGACCATATATGGTCTCTCACTTTTCATACCCGCATAGTGCCAGGGGACCATATATGGTCCCGAGAAAATGCCCTTTTTAAACTGTGAATTTTGATATCAAACACTGAGTGCGCAAAGTCAAAACTATAACCATCATCACCCCAATCATCTTAGCTTTAACATCGTGTAACTCATACTTTATACAATGCTACGGATTGCGAAATATGGCGAGATTGGTAAAGTGGCTACCGCTCTTCTTCGCCTTTTTCTGCCATGTTTGAACACCAAGCGAATGACGGCGAATTTTGATTATGCACCCATGTCACATACACGTAAATATTTTCAGACAAAATCCTTGTTCATAAGAAAAAATAAAACCTGAGTGGTCAGAAAGACATATTTTTCCCAACTGTATACTTATTCACGTAAATACAACTCTGTTCACTCCTTTATGAACAAGTTTATTTACACGTTTTGTATATTTTTATCGACTATCGGTAATGGCGGAATGGTCGGTACACATGAGAAAACGACAGTGTATATTTCCATTACATATATGACGTTCATTGAATGAATTTATAACCATCATCACCCTAATCATCTCAACGTTAATATCGTGTAACTCATATTTTATGCAGTGCTACGGATTGCAAAATATGGCGAGATTAGTAAAGTGGTTTCCGCGCTTCTCGATCTTTTTCTGCCATTGCGAATGAAGGCAATTTTTTATCATGCAATAACTATTATTATATCAGACAGCCAATTTGGAAAAAAAAATCTGATCGGACTGGTCAGAAAGGTTTACTAGTCCCCACTGTACAGTTATTGGCGTAAGAGTACTAACGTTTAGTCGGCCACGGAAGTTTTTTGTTCAAGTATTGCATATGTTTATCGACTGTGTGTCATGGCGATTTAGCACGGCGCTACATACCAACCGACAGTGCAGATTGTCTTTTTGTTTATGATTCTGATTTACAGAAAATATACAAATCAAAGATATGGAAAGATAGCTATAATCGTGAATATTACGGTGGTATAGTGTATTTTATGGGCAGGAGGTTCATGATCAAAACCTAAACATTTAATGGCCAAGCACGAAGTGATCGACAGGGCACGTTCGCATCATATCTGTGCCGCGATTTCTTGTTTACAGGTTGTCCTACATACTCGCCCGTTCAGACAAATAACTACTACTTTTTTCATATGAAATAACTAAGAGTCATGTGTGATTGCTCAAACTACCTGACCGTGTGAGTGACTTGCCCTAACTGTTTCACATTTTGTCGCAAAAGGAGATTTCAAAAGTGTGGCCACGACATCTAACGTGAGTCGACGCCATATTGTAAACAAATTGTGTCAAGGTCGGTTCCACATGTGGTAGCTCGGCCCCCGTTTCTGTCGATGGTACACGCGATACAAACATAATGCAACTACTGAAAACATCAACATAACTTCTACAATGATGACATCAATACCTTTTTGTATTTGGATTAACCGCTTATGGATACGCTGTGCTGTTAAGTTCGATTTCGATTTGTTTTTCCTTTCATTGAAACTGTGATAATGGCGCTGTGATTGGTTTGCTGAAATAGTATTTTCCATGAGTCTAATGTACATGTTACATGCTGTGATTGTAGAAGATAATTGATAACCAATTGCGTATGCATTTATATCATCAAATACACATTATTAATCTCTTCAGAAAATGGAATATATCATAGCTCGTTATCAAACATTCTGCCATGGATATTAGATCAAAAATTAATATTAGATTTACAAATTATTTATGTACACTGTACTCTCTATTAACGTATGATAATCTATTGCAAGTCTTCAACTCTTATTTGAAATGTCAGCAATGAGTACAATTAATTTTATTTCGTTAAAATCTGCAATTTTATTCAAATAGGCTAATAGACGGTCGGTGATTTCCCGCCGCTGTGAATTTGTCGTCTGGACAGGTGCGCGTGATTTGACCTCGCGTGTTGTGACGTGGATGACGTCACATGAAACAGCTGATCTAATGTTGTGGTAGTAACAGTATTAGAATATTTGGCGCAGTTTTCTAATTTTGGTATGTTGACATGTGTTTTTTATATCTGTTTGAAGGCTTGATATTCCAAAAAAATAATATGCATTTAGTTGAGTACAGTGAGAAAGCTGTCAAAATGGATCCAATATTTAACCACCTAGATTTTTAATATTTCAGCTTCATCTATTGGAATCTCGAATGGTTCAATTTATAACATAAACAGTAAAAGTAATTAGATCTTCTCACAATATATAGATAATAAATTTCTGAAAGACAAAAAGTTTTTAGTGTAAATGTGACTTCGTTTTGATGTTTTATATAGTTATATTTTTGTCTTTTTTTCACTCTGCATGATCTAAATTACCAAATACTTCGACCAGTGACATATAGTAGTAATTAGATTCTACTTTGTTTTGTATCCTAGATATGAAATAGATTTTCTTTTTAAATAAATATTTGTCTAAGAGCAAAATCAATACATTCTTGTGGGGTTTTTTCCACCATTTCAATTTGTATATCTTCCCTTCAAGCTGTTGTTTAGCTAGGCCAAAATGAAGAAAAAAAGGAAAGACATAATAAACCATTTTTATTAAAGATTTTGCTGGTTAAATTTTCGAAGTTCAATACCAAGAATATATTTTTCCTTTTATGACAAATAATTCCATTACTTTCATTGGCCTACGATCATTATCTATTTCAAACTTTTCCTTTAGTAGAATGGGATGGAATGGGAAACTAGTGGAAATAAACTATCACGTATGTCCTTAAATGTACATATATATACCTAGCTAGGTGTAAATACACTTCTAAAGTCGTATTTATAAATCAAATGAATAAATGAAAGAAAAAGTGGTATTTCATGGACTGGCCATACAAGTATATTTTGAGCAAAGGTCAAAGTTAGGCAGCCAATTGCGAAATACGACCTGATACGAGGATGTGTGTTTTCTGGTGGTCATAGTGAAACAATGCCATGGCGCCCGAGTTGCGAGTGATCGAAAATAGGTTTGTTGAATAGATTTGCTGCCCATGAAAACGTTTCAACAATTTTGATTGAATCTACATATGTACTTACTTTTGGGTGGTATTACGTTAGTATAATCTTGTTAATTATTAAGAAATAATAATGATGCCCGATATTGAGCGATGTCAATTTGAGTATTGTTAGGGCTGTTTAGCGATCTTTCACATTTTGTCCTTTGAAAATGTACGATGTCAATTACCCCGAAGTTGTTTTTATCACTAATAAAAGAGCACGGTCATTGAAACATACATGGACGTAACCGGGATTTCTTCAAGATATACATTCCAAACTGTCATTCGTTTTGTGACATAATCTTTGAAACAGTCTGCGTATGAATTAATCACGACCACTTCCGTCAATTTTGTTTTGACGTAAAAAAAACGCACAATTTCATCGGGATTTTTCACGGAAAATTTGCAGTGAATGTGTACTTCAACATAAATATCATGTCTATCACTGTTAGGACATGTACTTGCCAATGATATGAATTATTGGTCATTTAGATTTCAAACAAGGGCGCTTACTTGACTTTGCTTGCCGTATTCGGGTGCGTCCATATCACGATTAATGTGGAAAAGTAGGAAACTTATAATACCAGCACTTTTATCGATGGCTGGGCAGTGCATAGATCTTTTGGATTTGGTAACTTTAGGAAAGACAATCAACTCGAGTTGCATGTTATACAATTTGGTTACATTGTGTGAAGTAATAAAGACGTTGCAACACTTTTGATACAATGTATACGTTTTTGTAACCACGACGTCATCACAGTGCGGCACTGATCGGTTTGCAGGCTGACTGACGTCCAGGCACCATGAGCGAATCTCCAGGAATGACGTCATATTAGAACAATGTCGTGAAATAAATCTCGCTTCGTTCTTCTTTGTTCTTTGTGATTTATCGCGTAGCTATCATATTTCATCAAATAATAAGTCAATTTATCATTGCTTTATCATGACGTATCCATGTTCAACCAACAGCATACACAAATATCGTTGTCTCGACATACAATAGAGTCATGATATATGATTATCATTTACTGTGAACTATTTCAGGTAGATAAATCTGGTACATGCTTACTTGTGAGTGAGTGAGTTTGGTTTTACGCCGCTTTTAGCAATATTCCAGCAATATCACGGCGGGGGTACGCCAGACGCTTTAACCACTAGGCTACCCGACCGCCCCTATGCTTACTTGTAAACATAGGTACTTTACATCACTTTGTCAAGTCTGTGTAACAATTGCAAAATAATACACTTTTAATAATACAACTGCACTTAAATTTGTTTCTGTTGTAATACCCTTAGATTGCATGGTTCGGCTTTGAACAACAAACAAACTATTATATCCGTAAGAATTAAGAATTACATGTACGTTAACAATGCCAATGTTAAAAATAATCACCATAATCTTCATACCTCTTTCCATGTTTGATATGAAAACATGATAACATGTTTGTAATAATTTGAAGGAATAATAATGACAATAATATCATAATGATTTAAAAATATGTTACTCATCCTTAACTGAAGTCGTCCTCCACACGTTACATTCAGCGAAGAAGCCCATGCCCGAGACTATTTAACATACATTAACGGAAATTAGATGAGCAGTTGAAGTAAGACGAATAATATCAATTGCTATCAGCCGATGCTACATGATGGAATTGTAAGTCTACAGTGTTTTTTGCAAGGCTACTCTCGAAAATTTCAGGACGCAATTTAGGCCAAGGTTGTATACACGCACTAATGCATTCGTGACCAACTCGTGTTATTCCGGGACAAGCCGAATAGCGACTCATGCCCCTCTCATGGAGCATTTTTGCGACCGGGTTCCGTCTTAGCACAAACGGGCATACCTAAAACAATTGTTGCAAACTCGTTGCGTAATGGTTCACATATTATTTCCCCATGTATTATATATATTTGAGATGCAGTTTAAAGCACTTTGGGACGTGCAGAATTATACAGTATGATTGAACACATTTAACTGTGTCCTTGGTCATTTTTTAGATGCAAGACATATGTAAAATCAAAAATTATTTCTGAGGGATTCTTTGACGAAGAACTTGAAATCATACGCGCATTCTGATTGGTTTGTCGTATTTTCGCACGTAACATTCATCAATAGCGGGACGAGTCATCTTGCAGGTTACGGAAAGGGGCGAGTGGTGACGAATGGCATTAATGTTGACTCATTATTGCGTTAATTTCATGATTTACAGTATTCATGAAGAACATTTGATGTCGGACCAAAAAAAGACAATTATGAGCATAGAATTGCTCAATATGTTATGATATTTATACAAGTCATGTCAGTTAAATATACCTATCTAAATATCTACATTGCTGCCCAATACAAATAATATCAGCAGCTGGGCTAGTATTACCTTGGCTTGCAGCACAGAGTTATGTGCGTGTCAGCGGTTTGCAATTAATGAGAGAGAGAGAGATGGGGGGGGGGGGGGGGGGGGGTGGTGAGGTGAGGTGAAATGGGGTTTAACGTCGCGTCCAAGATTATTGAACTTATATAGCGACCTGCATGTACGTGTGTGTGTTTGTGTGGCTGCTCCGAGCCGACCAGTCCTTATTTTAGCCCCTTAATGCAGAGGGCCAGACAGGGTAACAACAAGTACCAGCTTTTAGCGTCTTTTGTATGACGCGATCTACAACGAGACCACGGAGTCGGGAGAGAGAGAGAGAGAGAGAGAGATAGATAACCTATACATGCATAAATTTGATGACACCGGACATGATCGTATATGTATGGTAGAAATGTAATCATATTTCTTAAATTATCATTATATTTCATTAAATGTTCGATTAAACATGTAGATTGCCCGAAACGTAATGTTGTGACGTCGCGACGGAGCAATTCGTCAAAACGCACCTGCAATGCCATAAACGTGCAGCATGCAATATTCTGAACCTTGGTTTCTTCAAATGCCGCGATCTGAGACACTATAAAATGGTATATAGGTAGATATTATACTCGTTTATAGATGTGAATACATTTGATGTTACTTCTGTGAGGTTTAAGTTGATTTTGAAAGCCCGGGCCAAGTCGGACCCAACACTGACAGATTTTCTTAAGAAAATACAGTAAAAGAGTTAACGGTTCGGTTTTCTTTAAATGCGATATACTATGGCACTATAAAGTGGTATATGGGTAGATAATGTGCTAGTCTATAGCTGTAAACACATTTGAAGATACATCTGTGTGTTTAAAGTTGATTTTGACAGCACGGGCCAAATCGGACCCAACACTAGCCAAACACTTCTGATAGAGACTGTGTTGACAATGTAGAGGGAAAAGGGCTTCACTTTGAGCACTGTGTTTTCTTTAACTGCCGCAATATGAGACAATAAAGTGGTATATAATTAGATATAATACAAATCTATAGATGTAAACACATTTGAATATACGTCTCTGGTGTTTAAGTGAATTTTGAAAGCCCGGGCCAAGTCGGACCGAAAACTTCTGACAGAGAATTTCTTACGAAAATACAATAAACGTTCTTGACTTTAACGGACTAGTTTTGTTTAAATACGATATACTGTGACATTATAAAGTGGTATATAGGTAGATATAACATTAGTCTATAGATGTAAACACATTTGATGATCCATTTTTGTGATTAAAGTTGATTTTGACAGCCCGGGCCACTCAACACAGACAAAACACTTCTGATAGAGACTATGTTGAGAATGTAGAGGGAAAAGGGCTTCACTTTGAGCACCTTGTTTTCTTTACATACGATGTACTGTGACATTATAAAGTGGCATATAAGATACACATTTGATGATACATCTATGTGTTTAAAGTTGATTTTGACAGCCCGGTCCAAGTCGGACCCAACACAAACCAAACACTTTTTGATAGAGACTATGTTGAGAATGTAGAGTGAAAAGGGCTTCACTTTGAGCACTGTGTTTTCTTTAACTACCGCAATGTGAGACAATAAAGTGGTATATAATTAGATATAATACTAGTCTATAGATATAAAGAATGCTGGAAAACTGATATATCTTATTTCACAGACAACACTTGTATTGGCTTTATATATTTCATTTGTGCATTTAGTATGTTTATGTTTAGCACTATCTTACATATAATCTGATATATAACCAGCTGTTGTAAAGATATTACCTGGAGAGGTATTTACATGAGCAAGTTTTGCTTGTTTACCGATCCAGATTTCTTTTGAAATAAAAATATCTTTAAACCATATAAAGAATGTTTACTAACTTTAGAAGTGCTAGGACAGTTATTAGCACGTTTCGTGTCAGCTTTACATTCGCGAATATCCACTTAAATTAAATTTCAAAGACTTTTCACTTGTAAAGAGATATCTGTATTAAAAAACCTTAGGAAATTCTGTAAATATGTAATCCAAAATGGAAAATCTTCCGGCTAACCACATGTCCGCTATTATAATGTGTATTTTGCTGTCATTTTGTACCTCATTTGCCGAGGATCTCGGCCTGAGCGTAATAAAGTTCTGTTCAGTTCTGTTCTGACAGTTTTTAACACGTGTCGTGACAGCCCTGTGCCATTCGCGAATATCCACTTCCAGAAAACATCCTGTGTTTAACATGAATTAGTAAAGGTTAATTAGGGATGCCCAAAACGTTAATTAATGAAAGAAGACACAACACTTTCGTTTCCTGCCCAGGACATCAGCACTGTACACGCTAAGGTCGGTGAGAAATCTTCTCATCAAAGAAAACACACGGTACTTACTTATTTACTTATATTGGAGATTTTACGTGCGCTTTCCGACTGCAGCGTATTTCGCACACAAGCCCGGCCAGGCCGTTTAATGTTTCCGAAAAGGAGAAAAAGAAAACACACAGTCAAGACACTGACATTTCTACGAGGACTCACGGTATGTAGTCATATTTATCAGTTTATTAAATTGTTGAAGATGCATTTTGATTCAAACTCATTTAAATGAGCAAAACTATACGTTTGTGGACATTTGAGACCTGCCTAGATATGCACCTTTCGTTTTATTATTCTCAAATCCATTTTTAGTATTACCCGCTGGCCCGGCCCGGCCCGACTTTCTTAGGCCCGACTTTAGTGCAATCCCCCTTATGTGTCAATATATAATAGTGTGCGTTACAAGTTAACCTATATGTTATAAGAACGTTTTGTGAGTGAGTATGGTTTTACGCCGCTTTTAGTAATAATCCAGCAATATCTAGAGGACACCAGAAATGTTGTACACACACTGTATGCATGTGGGGAATCGAACCATGGTCGCCATGACGAGCGAACACTTTAACCATTAGGCTACCCCATCGCCCTTAGAACGTTTAGAGCAGTGGATGTATGACAACCCAGCTATGTTGCAGACTGTCATATTCAGTTATACGGAGACTTTAACGCCCGAGTCGGCTGTGGAAATCAGATTCCTGTTTCTGTACATAATGAAGCGTACAAATATTTTTTTTGTCATTATGAGTCTGTGCCTTTATCAATATACTGATATTCAAGTGATAGTTGGGTTGATACATTCGGAAATTTACTTTTGATGGGTTTTTTCTATATGTTTAGATTGTAAATACTCAATGGGCGTGGGTTTTTTTGTTTTTTGATGTATATCACTTAACAAGGATGTAGTGTGATCGATTTTTTCAATTCCGGTTCAACTTTTCTGCTATAAAAACAAGCTATCAGTAGTCAACAGCGTTAAGAATAATCATATGCCTGTAATCTTACATCTCATAGATGATGTAAAGGATGCCGTACGATTAGAACATACACCATGTACTGTCAAATATGAATGGGATAACTGGTATGTTGAAACTGTTATAGCCAACATGATTGCAGGTTACGGAGAGTGACGAGTTCTGACGAATGTCATGTGACCTATAAAAAACGTAAACTAAAAGCACATATGAAACGTCTTGCTTACAGAAACCGAAATTGCGCGAAATACGAAATCAATAAAATAAATGTTTTTGATTGGATGTAAATTCTAAACATTCACATCCCATCGTGCATACCTGTGGTAAACAGTTTCGTATATTTACTAAAGACATATTTGTTTGGGTTTTTTTATTTTGCAATCATCTGGTAGAGGTACCAAAATTGTTTTAATCTCTCAAACCTAGAGACGGATACACAGAAAGGTATTTTGATTTAGGAGGAAAACATGGGACATTGACAGGCCAGCCGAAATTGCAGGATCCTCATCTATCGCTATCTAAACACACGATCGAAATCATGCTTCCTGATGACAGCAGCTGACACCACACCTGCCTTTGTACAGTAACTGGGGCGTCATGAGGCCACCAAACCCCTTTTTGGTACACTGGATGTCGCAGTGCAGTTACCTGGATGCCACGGAATCTTTATCTGGTACGCGGATGCCGGTATGTTCATGTTGAAATTTTATTTTCGTAATATTGTTAATGATGTATTGGTTTGGTTGGTTGGTTTGTTGTTTAACGTCGCACTCAGCAACATTCCAGCTATATGACGGCGGTCTGTAAATAATCGAGTCTGCACCAGACAATCCAGTGATTGATATCATGAGCATCGATCCATGCAATTGGGATCGATAGCCCTTAGCTTATAAGCTCGCATGGTCATGCATTCTATATGAAAATCTGATTTACTAGTACCAGCTGTGTACATTGATAACACTCAATGAGTTCTTAAATTGGATGCCAAGGCAAATTACGTGGTATGCCGGATGCCTAGATGTGATGGGTTGGCACCCTCTATCATTCGGAACACCTGCAACTCATTCTTTCACTTGGCCATGAATACGGGAGGTAAGGCCAATACAATGAGAAATGGCGCGTCTCAACTGGAACTGAAACATTAAAAGACCAACTCCTTATAAAGGTGGCGCGTCTCAACGGAACTGAAACATCAAAAGCCCAACTCCTTACAGAAGTGGCACATCTCAACGGGATCTGAAACATTTAAAGACTAACTCCTTATAGAAGTGGCGCGTCTCAACGGGATCTAAAACATTTAAAGACTAACTCCTTATATAAGTGGCACATCTCAACGGGATCTGAAAATTTTAAAGACTAACTCCTTACAGAAGCGGTGCGTCTCAACGGGATCTGAAACATTTAAAGACTAAGTTCTTATATAAGTGGCGCGTCACAACGGGATCTCAAACAATCAAACACCAACTCATTATTGAAGTGGCGCATCTCAACGGGATCTGAAACATTTGAAGACTAACTCCTTATAGAAGTTGCGCATCGCAACGGGATCTGAAACATTTAAAGACTAACATCTTATAGAAGTGGTGCGTTACAACGGGATCTGAAACATTCAAACACCAACTCATTATGGAAGTGGCGCATCTCAACGGGATCTGAAACATTTAAAGACCAACTCCTTACAGAAGTGGCGCATTTCAACGGGATCTGAAACATTTAAAGACCAACTCCTTGCAGAAGTGGCGCCTCTCAACGGGATCTGAAACATTTAAAGACCAACTCTTTACAGAAGTGGCGCCTCTCAACGGGATCTGAAACATTCAAACACCAACTCATTATGGAAGTGGCGCATCTCAACGGGATCTGAAACATTTAAAGACTAACTCCTTCCAGAAGTGGTGCGTCTCAACGGGATCTGAAACATTCAAAGACTAAGTTCTTATATAAGTGGCGCGTCACAACGGGATCTGAAACATTTACAGACTAACATCTTATAGAAGTGGCGCATCTCAACGGGATCTGAAACATTTGAAGACTAACTCCTTATAGAAGTGGCGCGTCACAACGGGATCTCAAACATTTAAAGACTAACATCTTATAGAAGTGGCGCATCTCAACGGGATCTGAAACATTTAAAGACCAACTCTTTACAGAAGTGGCGCCTCTCAACGGGATCTGAAACATTCAAACACCAACTCATTATGGAAGTGGCGCATCTCAACGGGATCTGAAACATTTAAAGACTAACTCCTTCCAGAAGTGGTGCGTCTCAACGGGATCTGAAACATTTAAAGACTAAGTTCTTATATAAGTGGCGCGTCACAACGGGATCTGAAACATTTACAGACTAACATCTTATAGAAGTGGCGCATCTCAACGGGATCTGAAACATTTGAAGACTAACTCCTTATAGAAGTGGCGCGTCACAACGGGATCTCAAACATTTAAAGACTAACATCTTATAGAAGTGGCGCATCTCAACGGGATCTGAAACATTTAAAGAATAACTCCTTATAGAAGAGGAGCGTCTCAACGGGATCTTAAACATTCAAAGACTAAGTTCTTATATAAGTGGCGCGTCACAACGGGTGCCTGAAACATTAAAAGACTAAGTCCTTAAATAAGTGGCGCGTCTCTACTGGATCTGAAACATGAAAGACCAACTCCTTATATAAGTGGCGCGTCTCAACGGGATTTGAAACATTTACAGACTAACTCCTTATAGAAGTGGCGCATCTCAACCAGAAGCTTTATGATAACTCTCAGTATAAGTGCAAAAGGGACCAGACTTCCAAACGACCTCAGCTGACACTACAACTGCCTTTCTACGGTAACTGGGGTATCATTGGGCGTGGACAGCACCCGCAACTCATTCTTACACTTCACCATGAATGCGGAAGGTTATACTTTCCCCACTACTCGGAACATTCTGATCAGCAAAATACACCCCTATATCTACTGACCACATTCTTCACAGAGAAAGTCCAGCATAGCATGGCTTTCTCAGAATGGAGCCCACGTGACCACGGACAGTTGTAATGTGTAACCCATGTCCAGGCACCTTGGTCGTCTGGGTATAACGTACAATTGTAGAAAGACATGTTTACATTCCGTCAAAGTCACCGTGACTACAGAAACTATATGGGTTTAAAGTAGCGCCGAGTTTAAACCATAATATTGAAAAAATGATTCTGTCAGGGCAAATAATCTGCTTCATCTAAGTGACGCGTCTCAAACTGGATATCATAAAAAAAACTCATTATAGTAGGAAGATGCGCGTCTCAACTAGAACTTAAACATTAAAGGACCAACAAATAATAATTATTTGATTTGGCGCATCTCAACAGGATCTGAAGCTTTAGAGAGCATGACATTAAAATAGGAGGTGGCGCATCTCAACTGTAGCTAAAATATTAGAGAACAACGCATTGCGACTGGAGATATCTAAACTAGAACTAAAACATGAGAGAACATCACATGATAACAAAATGGAGCTAAACATTAGAGGACCCGTGAAGGTCCGGGGTAGAATAGGTCTTCAGCAACCCATGCTTGCCGTAAAAGGCGACTATGCTTGTCGTAAGAGGCAACTAACGGGATCGGGTGGTCAGGCTCGCTGACTTGGCTGATGCACGTCATCGATCCAAATTTCGTGGATCGATGCTCATGATATCAATCACTGGATTGTCTGGTCCAGACTCGATTATTTACAGACCGCCGTCATATAGCTGGAAAATTGCTGAGTGCGGCGTTAAACAACAAATCAATCAACCAAACCAATACATCATTAACAATATTATGAAAATATAATTTCAACATGAACATACCGGCTTCCGCGTACCAGATACAAATTCCGTGGCATCCAGGTAACTGCACTGCAACATCCAATGAACCAAAAGGGGGTTTGGTGGCCCAACTGATTATATGAAGTAGCACATCACAACAGGAGCTGGAACGTTCGAGACCAAGTCATTATATGAAGTGGCGTGTCACAACTGTAGCTACAACACTAGAGACCAACTCATTATATGAAGTGGCGCATCACAACTGGAGCTGTAACATTAGATATCAACTCATTATGTGAAGTGGCGCATCACAACTGGAGCTGAAACACTAGAGACCAACTCATTATATGAAGTGGCGCATCACAACTGGAGCTGAAACACCAGAGACCAACTCATTGTATGAAGTGGCGCGTCACAACTGGAGCTGAAACATAAGAGACCAACTCATTATATGAAGTGGCGCATCACAACTGGACCTGAAACATTGGAGACCAAATCAGCATATTAAGTGGCGCGTCACAACTGGTAATGAAAAATTAGGGACCAACTCATTGTTATAGAAAGTACTGCGTCTCAGCAGGAGCTAAAAAGGATAGACTTATTATAATAAGAAACGGGGAGCCTCAAGGGGTACCGACACATTAAAAGACCAACTCAGGGCTTGAACAATTTCTTAAACATAACTTGTCCTGTAGGCAAGTAGATATTATTTAGTACTCGTCCTGCGATGTTTTCACTTGCCCTTATATTTTTTTTTATAAAGTCTCATGTTGTCGGTTATTAGTACCATGTTCTTCAATTAACCTTTATAAAGTAAACTTTTACAAATATATTCAGCGGTTTTGCATAATATTGTGCTGACTGAAGTTAATTCATAACTTGTTCATATTCACAGCATTGAACATATTCCTACTTTTCCCTTGAATGTTATTGTTCAACCAATTAACCAGTCAAGAATTTGGATCTGATAGTTGAGGATATTTAAGACAGACAGTACAAAATAATTCATAGTCCCCGCCATCCAGTCATCTTCACCAATTCGCTTACTACAGAAATAATGAATATAATAATATTTCTTTAAAAAAATTATGTATATTTTTTTATCAGACAGTTGCCAAGTGTGCCGTCTATTAATGATCTGAGTGACGTGTGCATCCTTATTTTTTCTAAGAACGTGCGAGGGATAAAACATATTTTAGGTTAGAAATTATCTTGCATACTTTGCTTTTTTCTAATCTGCACACTTTGAAAAAATACACAGCTCTCTAGAAAGGGGTGCGCAATAGAAAATACACGCCATCATAATTTGTGATGTTTTTTTCCCAATGCAAAGACATTAGGATGAGCACGTAACACTGGAAATACCATGTCAAGAAATCTGTACTGAAGTACGCAAATTAATTATGTATTTACACTGTCTGGTTATCAAATTGTTCATTGTATATCTGGACTTTATGGTTATTGAAATATAGATTGTATATGTATTCCACTTATGATTATTATTTTAAATGTATATGGTAAAGCTGCAACTGAAATGAAACGATATTAGAATATATTATTCCTGATAAAATAAAAGCTCCAGATACAATTCTGCCGACCACTGCATCACAATTCTTTGAAGTTAAGTTTTTGGGTAATTTTGAACCGAATCACAGGTAGAAAAAGTTTATACAGTTGATTGCTGTGTCCGTTTTAGATAACGAGAAAGTACATTTAGTAATCTTAATCTTTGCATATAAAACAAGGACTAGCAGAACAGGAAATACAATTTAAACGGTAAATAATATTGTCTGGTGAAGTTTTATCTCACATTTCAGATTTGTAGTGACCATGTTTGGTATCACCCGATCGTTAACCTGCATGAATTCGCTGAAGGGATATGCTCTTATGCTTTTTCTGTGCCTACACTCGAATATTTGTTTTCCAAAATACTGAATCACATAGAGGGGGAGCGCATAATGCTTGCGCGCGCACTTCAATCAAGAAAATACAATATTTTATTGAATTTGATTAGAAATGAATTGACATGACTAAAATATGTACTCGCCCAGTAGGACGAGCGTTTGTTCACTTCTTTCTCGCCCTGCACATGCTGCCACTCGTCAATACGAGCGGACAAGTGGTATTTCCGAGCCCTGCCAACTCATTTCAATTACCATTAAAACCGATCTGCATCGTCTGAGAGATCTAGATGGATCCCAGCTAGAGCTAAAACATTAAAAGTACAACTCATTTTAACAGGTGGTGGCGCGTCTAATGGAACCAGAACATTAAAAACACTAACTCGTTATAATTATTGTAGGAAGTGAAATCATGTCACAACTGAAGCTAAAACATTTGAGATAAACTGATCATGATTTCACGAATCTGAGCTGGAGCTAAAACATTAAAGACGCACTCATTACCATTCATTTATTCACATTATGTCATGGTATAATCGGCCGTAGCAAGTACAGACATCCACATTAGCACAAGGGGGGCACGGCTGGCCAAGTCGTCTAAGGCGCCGTAATTCGCTGTGCAGAGTTGCGTCCCATTGTGCATGCCAGAAACCTATGATTGTGGGTTCGAATCCCGGTTCGCCCCGATTATGTTTCTAGGTTTGTCAGCACCATATCCGTGTTCGTGGGTTTCACCGAGGTGGTAAACGTCTGAGACCTGCATCACTTCCGTCTTTCCTCCCAATCTGACACGCCGTGATATAACTTGAATACTGTTAAAAGTGGCGTTAAACCCAACTCACCCACTCACTCACATTAGCACAACGTCCAACGACTCGCCAACAACTTTAAACTTCCACTGCTAAAGTCTCCGACCCAACCACAATCCAACAAAGTTCTGCTCCCAATCTTCTTCGAAAAAATAAAAGCACCCTTACCATATTCGATAAAAAAATTAGCAGAGTCGATTGTGCGATTCCGACTATATATGAACATGTGATGATGAATCACTCCAGAATAGTAACGACACCAGGTGTTCGCAAAAAGATGGGCGTATACTGCACCACCGGTGGCTAACGTATGGTAAAGGCAATTAAGTTAATTGTTGACCTGAAATAAACACGGGAACCCCCCCCCCCTCAAGCAGTCATGCAGAGATTATTATTCAATAGCCTCAAATTTCAACATTTCAAAATTTATATTCCAAATTGTAAATCCCTCTACACTAAAGGTATTACTAAATGGCACAATTTCTCTAAGTCGACCCATTTAGACAAAATAAGCTCAGGAATTCACAGAGCCATTGCAGATCTAAACTCTGCAACTAACCACCACAGTGATCAATGTACAAATTGCACAACAATCGAGGACCTTCACAACTGATCTTTATATCACGATCAGTAACAAACTTCTGTTCGAGCTCTACATCAAGATCATAAACAATTTAGCTTTACTCTTCAGACCATTTAATGCATCGGCAGTATTGTCGGCTTTCAAATTTCATCAAAATATACAGCAAACATTTTAGATTAATCTTTAACAAAACTCCAAATAAACCAATTGCCAAAACAACATTTCTCCATTTCGGATCGGAAATTATCTCTACATATTGTAATATTCGTTTGTATGGAAGAAATATAGAATATCTTCTCTCTTTGAATCGACAGGACCCCGTGATCTAGTGGTAGAGCGTTTGCCAGTAGAGCGGAAAGTAGGGGGTTCGATCACCGGCCGCGTCATACCAAAATACGTTAAAAGATGGAATTTAAAATTTACCCTGCCTGACGCTCGGCATTAAGGGCCTTATACAAGGTTCAGTGTCAGTATACTTTGGCTGAGTGGGGGTATTCATGTTAAACTGCGACATGGTATCTCACAGGGCTAGCACCATAGGCATTAGTCCGGACTAGTACAAGTACACACGCGCAGGTAGCCACACACACACACACGCGCGCAGGTAGCCACACACACACGCGCGCGCAGGTAGCCACACACAGACACACACGTGCATGCAAGTCCCTACATAAGTGTTACAATATTGAACGCGACGTTTAAACCCCATTTCAACTCACCTATCTATGAATCTATCCAACTCGATTATACAACCAACGTATCTACGACACCACGCCCACACAAGCAGAACACTTCAAACACCAGCCGCCTTACCCCGCAAAAGCAATAATGATTTATCTCCTTTTTCTTTATTTATAGGTCTATTATATTAATACCAGCTTAACTGATACATTTTATTTTATTTTATACTCTTTTTATTCTATAATTCATAGTATTAATGTTACACATTGTTTTAACAGCTAGTATTAGTCTTTGTTTACATTGTTTTGCTTTTGAGAGAATGAGACCGAGAGAGAGATATATATTCATTATTTATGTATCACGATATACATAGTATGCACAAATTAATGGTATTAATTCATGGTGATGTATAAAATAGTGCCACGGTATTATATAAATAGAACCGTAAAATCACTGTATAAAGAAAAATATAAAGATTAATAGCTGCGTGTTAAGATGTTATAATGTTCATACAGACTAATGACATAAAAGAAAGGTTTTTCTTATACATGAATAGCAATGTCCTTGATAATATCTATACCAAACTATCATTCCGTATAATGTATAATAACTTTTTCACACTCGTAAAAATTGTTAAACTTCGGTACCATATTATTTGCATGTGATAAACGTTCATCGCTTAGTCAGAACAAAAAGGACATGAAATAGAAAAAAAAGTGCTTCTCATCTTCAACAGTGCGAACATTACATAAACTAAATCATTTGTGCAAATTATATCATTTAAAAGATTTGGTTGGTTGGTTTGTTGTTTTACGCCACACTCAGCAATATTCCAGCTATATGACGGCTGTCTGTAAAAAATCGTGTCTGGACGAGACAATCCGGTGATTGATATCACGATGACATGCTTCAACCAAACCAGCGAGCCTGACCACCCGATCCCGTTAGTCGCCTCTTACGACAAGCAAAATCGCATTTTATTGCAAGAATGGGTTGCTGAAGACCTATTCTACCCCGGATCTTCACGGGTCTCATTTAACAGAGTTGGTGGTCGACTATAGCGGCCGGGTTCTACTGCAAAGGGGAGGGAACCACATCTAAACGTGGCTAAACCTAACATTATCGAAAACAAATTTAACCCCAAAATGACTTGAAAAATGTAATTAGGCTTAAAACTGTTGAAAAAAAAACTAAATTGCCTGACACAACAATTTAAAAAAGTAATTCAAGCTCTTTTTTTTTTAATTTCCTAAAATAGCTGCTTTTGCACCTGTAGCCGAAAAAAATCCAGTCTCCATACATGTATCGCTGTTGAGAGTTTATGTGACACGCGTACGTGGCTACACGTGAGCAGATCAAACACAGACGTTACTTGAAACACCATTTCAAGCAGAATTATTTTGCCAAGTATGCCTACTCATTCGTTTGAATATATCCAATAGACTGGGTCCAAGGCTAGGGAGTTAAACCATATGAAGAAAACGTGCAATACCCAATATGAATTATAACATGTGAGACAATACTCAATGGCTCAGAAGGTTATCTGGAACCCTGGTGTGTGTAGGACTTTAAGTAGCATTGTTGAATGAGTGAGTGAGCAAGCGAATGAGCTCAACGCCGTGTGGAATAGCATTCCAGTCATATCACGACGTGTCTGCTTAATGTGGGAGGAAAGCCCGAAGCGATGCATTATCAGACTTATTTCACTTTGGTAAAAGATCACGAGGACGGGTATGGTGCTAACCAAAACGTACATTTTTGTAGCTCAGTGGAGGGAGGGGGGAGGGGGCGTCAAAAGACAAAACTAAGAAGCATATTATTTAATCTAAACATAAATATATTAAATTTTATTGAATTTAAATTCGGTTTCTCAAATCTTTGTATGTATGTAGATGTCGGCCAATGGGTGCAAGGGTTTAGCAAAGTCTCACCTTGTGAAAATTTGTTGATACAAATATAATGCCGAAGGAAAACGTGACACCTAACCTATTTAGACACTGAAACTAAATTTGCGGCTGCTTACAGCGGACCAAACGACTACCCTCGTCGGAGTAACACTGCTGAACCGGCGTAGTTAAACTCGTTTCTGTTGCAATAAATACTAAGTTATATTGACAGTAAACCAACAGTTTGCAGGTTTCACAAAGAAAAGATTTGTTTGTTTGTTTGTCTGTTTTTTAACGCCGCATTCAATATATGTATATGTATATATATACATTCAGCTATATGACGGCGGTCTGTATACAAATAATCGTGTCTGGACCACACAATCCAGTGATTGACATCATGAACATCGATCCTAGTAATTGGGATACGATGACATGCATCAACCAAGTCAGCAAGCCTGACCACCCGATCCCGTTCGTCGCTTCTTACGACAAGCATAGTCGCCTTTTACGACAAACATGGGTTGCTGAAGACCTATTCTACCCTGGATTTTCACGGGTCGTTTCACACATTTACCAGTTTGGGGTACGGCACCCAGACCTTCGTTTCGTCACAGGAACGAACGTTTTAACAACATGGTTATTCCATACAACTTCAGTGATGTAAACAACAGAAAACAGTTTCGTTGCCGTCATAACGGCTTCTTCAAAACAATAATGCCTCGTATATCATTTATCAGTTTCTTTGAGGTAAGGTCAATATATTGAAAATCCTACTTCCGGATACAGTTTATTTCGCATTTTGTATCATTAGTGACCGTGCTTGCGCTGTTCCTTCCACGGTTTGTCCCCCCTACGTGTCATGTACACATTTCTATACAAAATTACATGATAGTTTCTTAAAGAACTTCATCCGTCATGGGTCTTAAAATAAACAATATTCAGATTTTGTTGGGTACAGGGTATTCATGGTCAAGTACCGTATAATGTTTCATACACTTTTCTGGATTTCGAGTTATTTTGCAGTTCATCGTTCTCATTTGGAGTCAAACGGACTGTAATAGTGGATGTAACTCTCTTGTATATCCATAAGATAAAGCCAACACATATTTTTCTCAAATGTACACAGGCCCACGGGAGTAGTACCACACACACACACACACACACACACACACACTCGGGAGCAGTACCACACACACACGCACACAGACGCTAACACCGAATTATTATTTTCAACACATTTTCACAAGACTAGTGTCCAACGCCTCCACACATTGGCCAACATCTGTATACATAGAGAGTATTTGCTGCGAAACATAATTTAGAAAAAGTAGTTTCTATGTACATAATAAACTATTGTCTGTCTGTCTGCTTACATTTAATAATATGCTTTAAATTCATTGAGGACATGGGACAATGACCCCCATTCCATATACACACACAAACACACAAGAACACGCACTCAAAAAAACACACAGACACACACTGACTGCAAAACGCTTCAATGGGCCTTGTCCCCATGACACGTGTTGTGTCGAATATAACATCACATCACCTGTGAATCGTTACAGCCACAGCGATTATACTTTTACATATTTATAAGTTCACCAACAGATTGTTTAATTACATATTGCTGCACTTACCTTGTCGTTTTGTTCAACGTCCTCTCCAGAGTGAAAACATACGGCAGGGCAGGAAAGTCTTCATAATGCACATGATGTACACCCAAAAGAGCAGCGTTCACGTAGCGTGTGAATAATATGAACATGAGAAACTGCCCATTGTAATCTCGATTTAAAATAAATTCTAAACAGCTCGTTGAAATTAATTTAACATGTACCGGTGCATTTCATAAAGTAAGCGTCGTCTGCTTCGATCCGTGGAGTCTGGTGCACGCGCATGAAAAACGGAAGTGTTTACCGATTGGCTAAACTCGAAACCATGACATCACGTGACTATTCTGGTGAACACCTGCGTGAAATATACAACACTTCTGACCTGGTTTGACAATTGTTTATATAAACAATCTTAACAATCAAAGCCATTGGCGGTGGGTGTTTGTCCAGCAATGTTAAAGCGTTGACTCGTCACACCACTTCACCACATTGATACACCATGTAGAGCCGATTTTGATGCCCCTCTCTGTAACATGACTTTGATTTTGTGATTTCCAAACTTCGCACATGCTTCTTAAATAAAAAAATAGTAATTTGTAGCGGTATTCATCATAACAGAATGGAGATATAATACAGTGGATAGTCGAGCATGAGTTGCCAAGCATCTTAACAATTTAATGCAGTTTAATCATTGTGACGATTATTGAATTAAAAATATTTAAAAATTATGAACAATATATATAAAGTGCCACACGAGCAAAAAAAAACTGAGGGTCAAAAGAAAGAATACCGTGTTTGTTTTTTTATGTAATGGAAACTGAAACAACTGTTGTTGAATTTGATCATGTATATTTAGCCATCACTCATTCCTGCAACAGTTTTTGAAATGTTATCTGTGGCTGGTTATTTTGTAGAAAAATAAATTGGTTCAATGTAGACTGGGGTTGGAAATGAACTTGCATCCACATGACCCCTAACATGTTTGAAATGTTATAAATTTATGCCGAAAAGAGTAAATTGATTGATTTTCAAGATAAGATATCTTAGATACCCATCAACAGTTATGTATGATGTGAATTAATTCTTTTAATATTTAAAAGTTCTAAATCAAATCATATTTTTAAAAATAAAACCATGTTGGGGTATTGTGCATATGCTGACAAAGCGCCAGAATAATGTTTTGGGTATGATATCGCTAACTTCAGATATTTTTAATTGAAAATCAAAGATATGATAAAATCCACAAAGATGTACAGTTTCCTTTGTTCCTCTGTCTATACAGCGGTGTAGCAACTACTTGGCACAGCAAGCGCTGACACTTTGAAACCGTGTTTCTTGACGGCCCAGTGTGGAAATTGTCGTCAATGAGTTGACTCGATATCGTTGTTTGATTGTTGCATCAGTTTTTAGGATATATGGATATATGGGTTTGATCACAATGATCACAATGATCAAACTGAGATTTTATCAAAGAAGTTATTAATTTCCCAGAAAATGCTTGAAAAGAAAATTATTCTTCAGACTTTTGGGTAACAACGATGGCGTTGGGGTAGCCTTTAGGTGGTTAAAGCGTTTGCACTACACGCCGAAGGCCCGGGTTCGATTCCCCACATGGGTACAACCCGTGACGATCCGGGGTAGAATAGGTCTTCAGCAACCCATGCTTGTCGTAATAGACGACCATGCTTGTCACAAGAGCCGACAAACGGGATCGGGTGGTCAGGCTCGCTGACTTGGATGATGCATGTCATCGTATCCCAGGTGTGTACTTATAACACACCTATAACACATATGGAACAGGTGAAACACTCCTATATCACATATGGTACATCTGAAACACACTTGTAACACACATATGATACACTAGAAACACACCTATGACACATATGGTACATCGGATTCGGTGAATAGGTTGATTACACTCCAGCGTAACCCAAAGGTGTGGATCGTTGCTTACAGTATAAATCACTGGCTGGCCTGGTCAAGTCTGAATGCATGTACTCACGTAGGTGACAATATCTAAGACGCCGTGATTCGTTGTGCAGAGTTGCGTACCTTTGGAACGCCAGAAACCTATGTTGTGGGTTCGAATCCCGGTTCGCCCCGATTATGTTTCTAGGTTTGTCAGCACCATACCCGTGCTCGTGGGTTCATCGAAGCGGTAAATGTCTGAGACCTGCATCGCTTCGGGCTTTCCTCCTACTTTAAGCTGACACGCCGCGATATAACTGTAATACTAAACTCAACTTAAACCCAACTCACTCACTCAAGTAAAGACATCTAGCTGAATACAGAATATATGCTAGATATAACTTACACTTGAATTTATATGAAGAAATTCTGCAGGAATAACACAGTCCCTTACAAGTTTATATGTTCGTACGCTTTTGAGGATGTTAAAAAAATAATATTTATAACCAATTTTTATACGTATATAATGCTGTATGTTGGAGCGAGGGTTTTCTTTTACAAATTTCGAAATAGTTACTTTAAAAATCTTCAAATAAATATTTGCTTGATAACGGTGTTAGAACCTACACCGAAACGTCGCTCTTAATTGTAATAAAAAAGTTGTTCATCCGTAAATTCGTATCCTTACTTAGTACTCCAACTTCTAAATGCCTATCAAAGAAGTTAGATATTATTTGCCGCACAAAGAGTTGGCCGCCGTGTTTATGCGTGATGTAACCTTTTTGAAGTGGTTGTCAGAAAGTTATGTCCAAGTTACAAGTTGTAGCTACTGTTCTAATGAAACAGGGGCGGTCGGGTAGCCTAGTGGTTAAAGCGTTCGCTCGTCACGCCGATGACCCGGGTTCGATTCCCGACATGGGTACAATGTGTGAAGCCCATTTCTGGTGTCCCCCGCCGTGATATTGCTGGAATATTGCTAAAGGCGGAAAACCATACTCACTCAATCACTCTAATGAAACAGAAGATGTTAAACACATGGTTTATGTAACGAAGTAAGCTCCATCTGGCGAGACATTGATGGATATCGCACAAAAACAAAAACAAGGTAACAATATCCAAAGAAATGTTCTTTTTGGTAATTTATAGAAAAAAAGAACCCTTTAAACCTTATCTTGTTCTGTCAAAACGAATCATTTTCCACTTTAGAAATAATATATATCCACCACCATTCTAATTTATACAGAAGGAGCTCACTGAATTTTATAAGTTAACCGAGTATACTTCCGTCATTTATTGTAATAGAGATTACTTTAATAAACTTTGGTCAAGCTGGCATGCAAAACTGTGTTTATGCTCTGGAAAAATAAACAAATTATAAAAAAAGAGTTTAATAAGCCAGAATGTATGTACGTCACACTTTTAGGATGTTAAATAAACACCTAATATTTATTACAGTATTCTACGTTTATACAGAACACGCCTATCAGGAACTGGCGGATATAACGAACTGTTTTTTTGGTCCCGACCATTTGCTGTATATATGCTTATAACGAACTACTGTTATAACGAACTAAAAAAATTAGTTCGTTATAACCGTAGTTTACTGCACCTCAATATATCCATTAACAATTTTTGTATGTATTTAATACTGATATTGAGTGTACTGTGTGTTTTCTTTTAAAAAATTCGAAATGGTAATTTTGAAGTGGCTGTGAAAAAAATATGTCTCCCTCCAATTCGTGTGGCGAAATGTCTCATATAAAAGCTAGAATTCAAGGCATCTTTATAACATAATTGCTATATTCATAAACAACACATTTTACGTTGAACGAAAAGATAAAAAACGCCCTTTTTAACAACAAATTGACAATGCATTCATTTACCCACAGGTCCCAGTAGTAAAAAATATCATTGCCAATAACGAAGCTGCTTCCCTTAAATGCGCGTCGTACCGTCGTCAATATTGAGATATGCAGAGACGGAGCCAAGTTTACAACTTGCCACGACAGGAAGTAGGAACCATTCAAAGTCAGAGCCCAGCAAGCTCCTCACATCGATGGCCCGTTCGCGGAGCTCTCTATCGCTGCCACCAGTCAAAACTCCCCACTGTGAAGAGGTGGCTACAATCATGCTTGGAGTTGAACTCGTAACCGAATGACCGTTATGTTTACAAAAAAGTGACGACTGTCTTGACGCCGAATACACTTATCGCTGTTAAATTACTTTCTACGTTCGTCAATTTGAATTTCTGTTTCATTAAAACTATCGAGTTATTGATATAGTAAGAATGTAAGGGAGAAGTTGGTTGGATTTCCGTAAGTCTGCAATCTCGAACCAATCTGATTAATAAAATAACAAAGTAAATTCATCTGGAAAACATGGTCAGTCGTAAACCTTTTCAAAATGATATATCATTGCATTCCCAAAGATATAAACAAAAGTATGAACGTTACTACATTTGGGGTTAGAGGGCAAATTTCAAGATTCTTGTAATGGCCGCGCCCACACTGGTGGCAGCGATGTTACCGAGAGTGTAACGAAGGTGTCACGCGCTGGGAAGGAGCTGGAGAGCCCAGTTCTCAGGGGGAGGTCACTCTACCACGCAACACGGAAAACAGGAACACCAAATGTGGTTTTAGTGGAAGTTAGATGGTGTCGAATTTCTTTGAAAGTTGACTAAGACAGGAAACATACACTGCAAAATGCCGAAGAAAAAGCAGGCCTGCAACGCTTTCTATTTCTTCATGAAAGAAATGGAGCCTCAGTTACGACGAGAGGGTCGTATTGTCAACGGAATGGCCGATGTGGTTCCTATAGCTCACCCACGTTGGAATGTGAGTGTTTAAAAAAACACGCCAGCTCTCCACTCTGTATTTGGACTTATTAAGATGAGCATGTTTTCTTTGTGATTGGAAATATTAAACATGATGAATGTTTACAATTCTTGCCTTGAGCACTGTTGCAGTAAGGCGACCGGTAGTAGAGCGTACTATCAGAGCTCCAGATAAGCTGCGTATATATGCGTAAAATACGCATCAGAAATGCAGAAAAACGCAGTGAAATAAAATCCAAGCGTATCAAATACGCAACGAACATTACAGATACGCTACAAAAATAAGACTAGTGCGTATCATCAAAATATTGTGAAGTAACCCTGCGTATTCGATTAGCAACTTATTTTGAAATTATGTACGGACATTACGTCAACATTGACAAACTCCACGATGACAGTTACATCATGATCATTTGCCATCACACTTTCTTGTGGAAGTATCGCTGTATTTTTGAGTACTATATAGCTCTCGAACCCTAGGACTAGATAAATAGTGTTTTTAAATATTTAACTTAAATACCCACATGTGTTAAAACTAGTGGGTAACAGAAATTTGAATACCCAGATAGAATTACTGACACCCAATGATTTTAAAATGCATGGGTAAAATACCCACAACACCAAAAGCTTATCTGGAGCTCTGAGTACAAAGCGCCCACATGTCAAAACGGCAACAGGTCCTTTCGCATTCCCGTCATTTAGTGTTCCCATCATTTCGTGTTCCCGTCATTTCGCTTTCTCGTCATTTCGTGTTCCCGTGATTTCTCATTCCTGTCGAGTAGTTTATATCCCCTGTGACATTTTGTAACGTGTTAGTTTTGTATTTTTTATCCCATGTCGTGAGCAGGATGTGTATTTCAGGAACCTGGCAATATTTCAAATTGTCGGCCTCTCCAGTTACAGTTTTAGTGAAATGGTTAAAAAAATAATAACATTAAACACATTAAAAAATTTATTGCAAGGCATGTTTAAAACAATATGACAGTCATGGGCCCCCTTTTTCTATTTTTGAGAGCGCCCTGGTTGCTTATTACATCAAATACGGTAAAAGAACAATGTTTAAGGGTATGGTAACAATCAACAGTCCATATAAGGAGTGCTTCTTCGAGAGTTTTCACAAACATTTTCCCTAGTTCAAAATCCAAAACTTCATATTATAAAAATCCATGTCTCAATAACTTTGAGTATACATCACTGACATTGAATTTTTCACTTGGCTTTTTGAATTTTACATTGGCTCCCTGAAAACAATTATTTGGAGCTAAAGGCACCTTAGGAAAAAAATAAAATTTGAAACCTGCCCCCCTTCTGTTGCAGGCTCTCCCCAAGGAGGACAAGGCAAGATATGAAACGATGGCCAAGGAATACAAGGCGAAGATGCGGGGCACCACGGGGGATCTGTATAAGCAGGACAATGTCGGCAATATCATTGCAGTAAGTACAACTGTTGCTGAACTTCCCGAGGCAAGGGAGTTAACTGAATTTAAAGTCTAGTTTCAATCCTGGGGCAGTCGGTTAGCCTAGTGGTTAAAGCGTTCGCTCGTCACGCCGAAGACCTAGGTTCGATTCCCGACATGGGTACAATGTGGAAGCCCATTTCTGGTGTCCCCCGCCGTGATATTGGTGGAATATTGCTCAGGGTTAGAAATTGGCACTAGTCCTATAGTCCTTGCCAAACTGCCCAATAGTAAAGGTATCCTAAGGACTAGTAGAATTTGGACATTTTAAAAGGTTCTGCTATATGCTATCATTATAAGGACTAGTGGACTGAAACTGTTAGTTTCTACCGCTGTTGCTAAAAGCGGCGTAAAACCATACTCACTCACACACTCACTAGTTTCAAGGTGCTCATGCGATTTGATGCACTTTGCGGGGCAAGGCCCGTTTATTACACTCTTATAGTTTTTGATTATCGAGCAGATCGTCTTGACTAGGCGCTGCCATTTCGTTTGAAGCAAATGCAAGTGATATGAGACATGGAATCTGATTGGTCAATAGGAGGAACACAGAAGGGACATAACTCGTGATAGTCACTGGTGGCGCTACGATCGAGCCTGGAAATTCCAGCCTAGTTTGGCAAGGGGGGAAACTGGACTTTTATAGTCAGTCAACTCCCTTGCCTCGTGAAGATGCCATCGCCAGACTTTTATCGGATGACATATTTTGCGACGTATATATATAATTTCAGTCATGCAAATAATTTGCATTGTAAGTAAATAGTATATGTGTTTGAATCATTTAAATATATTCAACTTTAGTGGTCGTTGCATGTATATGAATTTTATTACCAAATTTTCTTCAATCAAAGTTTTGTTTTAAACATGGAAAACTGAGTCAAGTGCCGTAACTTACTATAAAACTCCAGTTTCCAACCTTGCTGAACTAGGTTGACACTTCCAGGCTCGATGATAACGTCACCAGTGGTTATTACAAGTTATGTCCCTTCTATGTTCCTCCTATTGACCAATCAGATTCCACCTCTCATACTGCGGTCTACCGGCCTACTGTGACTGGGGACTCGAGGCTTCTTGGTCGATGTACTGGCCTACGGTGTAGAAAGAGTTAACGCAACCGAATCCCTCGTAATGCTGCATTGATCTATGGGAATGTTAATGAAACAGACGATGAGTACAGTATATGCGCTCCATTGTGACCTTGAAAACACTGGCGATAGAGAAAATGGCGGCGCAAATGTCAATCAAATTATTTACGTTTGTGTCTACGTATGTGAAGCAACGGAATTTAGTCGCCACAAGATATTTTTCAAGGTTTTTGGCGACCTCTGAATTTTAGTCAGTAGATAAATTGAAATTTAGGTCCCATTGACGACCGTTTTAGTCCCAACTTTGAGGCCTGCTGTCTTGTAACAAAATGTGTCTTACCGTGCAAAGTGCATCAAATCACGTGAGCACCTTGAATGAAAAACGTGAATGAACTTGCAAATTATCTGTCGACGGTATACATGCTTTGCAAATCCTGCAGTCGACTGAAATCTGCACGATGTCTAGTTTGTTACACTATTTTGATTGGACTATGCATAGACTCCATAAGTCCAGCCATGTTCGACAAGGGTGGAAAGTGGACTGTTATCATCAGTTAACTCCCTTGCCTTGGAAAGATGCAATGAATAACTTGATGTGCATTTCTTAGACATGTTAGAATTTCTCTTTTTTGCATGACAATATATTCCCAGATATAAAGCAAGACTCTTCACCAAAACTTATAAAAGTAATCTCTGTTATAGTTGCAACACACCAAGGTGAGTTGTTTGGGCAGTAAGAGCACGGTTTGGCTTGGCATTTGATTGACAGACAAAAGGACCGAGGGGCGGAGCCCCGAGGTGATCATTTTGTCTGTCAATCAAATGCCAAGCCAAACCGTGCTCTTACTGCCCAAACAACGAGTGGGTGTGTTGTAAGTGACTTGTAGCACGGGTTGCGACGGTCATTCCAAAATTGGGCGAATTTGTGTAAAATTTAGTGACGTTTAATATGACGTTAACTTTTGACGTTAACGTTTAACTTTTAATCTAATTGTTAAATCAAGTGTAAACTTTGGAATTTTCAAATGCACATTAGAAATGTCAACTATTAATTTTCCGAATTTAGCAAAATGCGTTCTATGTCCAGTTGTTTTTATGTTTGACAGTTACATTGTAATCTTTTAAATAAGTTTAAATTTCTATTGTTTTTTGTTGTTTATTTACGTTATTACGCTTGAACACTGTGTACAACCCTAAAGAAACATTGTAAGTTTGAAATTTCTCAAGCTAGTAGGCGGGGCTTGCTGATCTTGGCACCAGCCAATGGTAATGATCTTTAACAAACCGTGCTCTTACTACCATGATACAGCACGGGTAAGATCAAAGGCACCACTCGCAACCCGTGCTACAAATTATAATTAATGACGGAAGAATACTTTGTTAACGTATCAACCGCCTCCGTGGTCTAGTGGTAGAGCGTCCGCCTGGAGAGTGGAAGGTCCGGGTTTCGATCCCCAGCTGCGTCATACCAAAAGACGTTAAAAGATGGTACTTGTTGTTACCCTGTCTGGCGCTCGGCATTAAGGGGCTAAAACAAGGACTGGTCGGCTAGGAGTCAGTATACTTTGTCTGAGTGGGGTATTCATGTTAAACTGCGGCATGGTATCTCAGTGAGCTAGCACTATAAATCGGCATCAGTCCAGATTAGTACAAGCAGCCACACAAACACACACACGTGCATGCATGTTGCTATATAAGTGCAATAATCTTGGACGCGACATTTAACCCACTATCACCTTACCACCTGTTAACTCATTAATTCATTGTGCTCTATCTGTACAAATTTGAATGTTGGTGGATAGTTATTATTTCAAAAGTTGAAAACGATTCATTGAAGGTTGACAAAGTGGATAGCGACTTTGTTATACTGTAATGGTGGCATTTCGGTATAGATCCTTATACCGTTTTCAAGCAAGGCTGAATAGTGAACATGGTACCACCAAACCTCAAGAAGGAAACAAGAGAAATATTCCTAAGCCTAAAAAACTAATAAGTTTGGTTAAAATTCAGGCACTCATCATAAAGTTCGCCACACGTTTTGTTTTTATTTCCATTTTCAAAACACCTAAAAAAATCCTTAAATATTCCAAGTCTAACAGTAGTCAAATAATGTTTTCAGGTATTTTACTCATCAAGGAATACATTTATTCTAGGGAGGCCCTTTCCCAGGTTGATTGTACACAACTGTTTATTTGATGACACAACTGTTTATTTGATGACACAACTGTTTATTTGGTGACACAACTGTTTATTTGGTGACACAGCTGTTTATTTGGTGAACCAGCTGTATATTTGGTGACTCAGCTGTTAATTTGGTGACACAACTGTTTATTTGGTGACACAGCTGTTTATTTGCTGACACAACTGTTTATTTGCTGACACAGCTGTTTATTTGGTGACACAACTGTTTATTTGGTGACACAACTGTTTATTTGGTGACACAGCTGTTTATTTGGTGACACAACTGTTTATTTGGTAACACCCTAGTTTGAACAACCATATAAAAAAAAACACTTCCCCCCGCACTATATTTTAAAAAGCCATTGCCTGAAAACCAATTCTTTTATTTTTTTTAAGCCTAGCAACCTGTTTGAATACTGTTGTATTTCTGGCTTTTAAAGTTATCTCCCTTAGGCCATAGTCTCAACGTCATTGTTTACAGTCAACACTAATTCCTGATATTTCAGTTTGTTACTGAAGTATGGCAATCACGATATGGTTGGTTGGTTTGTTGTTTAACGCCGCACTCAGCAATATTCCAGCTATATGACGGCAAGCATAGTCGCCTTTTACGGCAAGCATGGGTTTCTGAAGACCTATTCTACCCCGGAATGTTCACAGGTCCGCGATATGGAGGAGAAAGAGGGGTTTGAGTTTCCAAGGCAGTAAACTTCATTTCAAGACACCTCACCTCACCTTCCTAACTATTGCTGTTATCTATGGTGCTGTAATTCTAACTTCAGAGTTACGTGTAGTGGTGGGACTATACACTGATTCATTGTATCGATCACAGTCGCTCACTAAATAGAATGGAGCAGGGGTGGCCAAGTCGTCTAAGGCACCGCGATTCACTGTGCAGAGTTGCGTCCCTTCGGCACGCCAGAAACCTATGATTGAGGGTTCGAATCCCGGTTTCGCCCAGATTATGTTTCTAGGTTTGTCAGCACCATACCCGTGCTCGAATTCACCGAAGTGGTAAACGTCTGAGACCTGCATCACTTCGGGCTTTCCTCCCACATTAAGCTGACACACCGTGATATAACTGGAATATTGTTAAAAGCGGTGTTAAACCCAACTCACTCACTCACTAAGTAGAAAGTATCGATTCTTACCTTAATTGTTTTCTTGAATAAGTGTTTCACCAAACACTGATTACTAGAGAAATTGAGTAGTGAAAACGTAATTATATTTTCATCCATTGCGTCATACCTCACACTGCCAACTGTTAATCATTAGTGTGCCAGGTATTTGGCAATCCTGTCTATGAAAAAGATGGCTTACGCACCACAGATAAGTGCACATGCAAGTAACGCGTTACGTATCGGATAGTGAGCAAAGTCCTAGTAACATGCTCATTAATGTGTCTGTGAATCGCTCTTACTTGCAATATGACTGAAATATTGTTCACAGCAGTGTTTTTCTATCGTGTGGTTTTGTTTACATACAACCGCCTTCATGGTCTAGTGGTAGAGTGTCCGCCGGGAGAGTGGAATGTCCTGGGTTTGAAAACTTCCCCGTCATGTCAAAAGATGTAAAAAAATGGCACTTATTGTCTGGCGCTCGGCATTAAGGGGCTAAAACCAGGACTGGTTTGCTCGGAGTCAGTATACTGTGTCTGCATGAGTGGTGGTATTCAAGTTAAACTGCGGCATGGTATCTCAATGGGCTAGTGCTATAAAATCGACATCAGTCTGGACTAGTACAAGCACGCACGCACACACTGTGGTAATTATATATCTCTCGTGTTATCATTTTTCCGAAATTGAGCTTAACAGTCCTGCCATGGTTATATTTTGGGGATTTGGGGAGTCTTTTGATTCAACCAATACAGCAGCATGTACCCAGGATTATCTTCTGAAACTGTTTCAGCATCGGAAAGACCCGAGGATGGAGGAGAGCAGGAGAATAAAGAAGGGAAGGGAAGAAGTTGTCTCCTCTTGGAAGACTAAAGGTAGACTTGTGTGGCTGAAACACCATTGCTAGCAGTAAGAGGCAACAGAATGAATCATTAAAACACATCTGTGACATCATTCCATTGTTTGAACGCTCCATTATTTTTCAGGAATGCTTGTCAACTGTACGTACATCATCTTGAATTCTGGTTTATTTTTCAAATATTTTCAACTACAGAATATTTTTGTAAAAGTGTAAAAGTAGGGATGAGTTTTAAGTAGGGGAATATCCTCGTAACTCTCCATTCCTTAAAAATAATAATATTTTTAAGGAATGGAGAGTTACTCGGACATTCCCGTCTACGTAATCCGGATCAGTGACTTGCACCACTTCTGTGGTCACGTGGACAGAAATACTGTTGGGAGAGCAGTCGGTGGTTCGATCCCTGCCAAAGCATACCAAAAGACGTTAAGAATATCATGCTTGTTGTTACTGTGCCTGCCCCTCCGCATTAGAGGGTTAAAATAATGATTGGTCTGGAGAGCAGTCGGTGTTTCGATCCCCGCCCCCGGATACCAAACCATGTTAATAGATCATGCTTGTTGTTACCCTGCCTGGCATTAAGGGGTTAAAAAAAAGATTGGTCTGGAGAGCAGTCGGTGTTTCAATTCCCGCCCCCGCATACCAAACCATGTTAATAGATCATGCTTGTTGTTACCCTGCCTGGTGCTCCGCATTAAGGGGTTTTAAAAAAAATTGATCTGGAGAGCAGTCGGTGTTTCGATCCCCGCCCCCGCATACCAAACCATGTTAAAAGATCATGCTTGTTGTTACCCTGCCTGGCATTAAGGGGTTAAAACAAAGATTGGTCTGGAGAGCAGTCAGTGTTTCAATTCCCAGCCTCATCATACCAAAAGACGTGAAGATATGGTGCTTGTTGTTACCCTGCGTGGCGTAAACAGTAAGGGTCAAAAACAAGGATTGGTCCACTTGGAGTCAGTATGATGGGGTTGCCATGTTAGAACTATGGCATGGTATCTCTGTCATCTTCCTGAGTCAAGGGAGTTAGCTGACTGTAAAAGACTGACACACACACATGCGCATTGCTATATGAGCACAATCATCTTGAACACTGTTGGGATCTCAGGGAGGAACCACAAATGCGGGAGTCAGGAGACGAGCCCGCCACTTGACCGGCCGTTTAATCAAGACTGTCGGATGTTAGATAACAGCGCTTGATTGCGCTTACCTGCAACTAATCACATAACAAGAGCGGACATCTGTTGGCCTACATAATATGATACACTAGCTAGTTAAAAACTACTGTGTTTCAATTACAGATATTACAAACGCAATGTTTGACCTTCACCTTGTGTGGTTGCAGATGTCATGGAGGAGATGTTCTACTTCATCAACTTCCAGGTGCTCTGTCGCACAGAGGATGGGGATTATCTCCCCTGTGAGATTGCTGTCATAGAGTATAATCTGCAGAAGGGGATCACGAAGAAATTACATCGCTTCATTGAACCAGGTAAAGCTGACGAAACAAAACTGATGTCAAGATGATTTTAGTGGAAGCTTTGGGGTTTTTTTTCCGATATTTACGGTAGGGAGAGGCTTTACTATGATGTTTATGTCCAGAGTTATCTCCCTTCCAATGATAGACTGCTTCATACCAAAAGAGGTGAGGTGAGGTGAACTTGGGTTTAACGTCGCGTCCAAGATTATTGCACTTATATAGCGACGTGCATGTATGTGTATGTGTGTGTGTGGCTGCTTGTACTAGTCCGGACTGATGCCGATTTATAGTGCTAGCTCACTGAGATACCATGCCGCAGTTTAACATTAATACCCCACTCAGACACAGTATACTGACTCCGAGCCGACCAATCCTTGTTTTAGCCCCTTAATGCCGATTGCCAGACAGGGTAACAACAAGTACAATCTTTTAACGTCTTTTTGTATGACGCGGCCCGGGATCAAACCCTGGACCTTCCACTCTCCGGGCGGACGCTCTACCACAAGACCACGGAGGCGGTCATACCAAAAGACGTTTAAAGATGGTACTTGTTGTTACCCTGTCTGGCTCTCGGCATTAAGGACAATTAAAACAAGGACTGGTTGGCTAGGAGTCAGTATACTGTGGGGTTTTCATGTTAAACTGCGGCATGGTATCTCATTGAGCTAGCACTATAAAATAGGCATTATCACACGCACACACGCGCATGCATGTCCCAATATATGTTCAATAATCTCGGACACAACGTTAAACCTTTTTTCACCTCACCTTACCTTCTACGGATGTGTTTAGATCTTCACGCAGCAGTCGTCTAATATGCCACAATTCCCTGTGCAGAGTTGTGTCCCTTGGGCATGCCTGAAACCTATAACCGGGATTCGAACCCACAATCATAGGCTTCTGGCCTGCCCAAGGGACTCAACTCAGTGGATCGCTGCGCCTTAGATGACTGGGCCACTCGTAGCCCCATGTATATTTGACACCCGATGAGTTGTTTTTACAGTGTGAGTGTTTTGTTCCAGGGCGGATACCGACAGGCTACAGATATACCTGTATGACAAAAAGTGAGTATTGAAATATGTCTGGGTTCTGGGTTAAAATTGGTCCCATCAGCCTATACTGGATGAAAGAGTCAACCAGATGGATCGCCACGTCAGATTCAGCAACATGAAGACCCGTGAAGATTCCGGGGAAGAATAGGTCTTCAGCAACCCATACTTGCCGTAAAAGGTGACTATGCTTGTCGTTAAAGTCGACTAACGGGATCGAGTGGTCAGGCTCGCTGACTTGGTTGATGCATGTCATCGATCCCAATTGCATGGATCGATGCTCATGATATTGATCACTGGAGTGTCTGGTCCAGACTCGATCATTACAGACCGCAGTCATATAGCTGGAATATTGCTGAGTGCGGCGTTAAACAACAAACAAAACAAATCTTTTCAGGTGAGGAGAGCCATCAGATACCTGTGGAGAACTTTGAGTTGTCGGATGAGAACTATCGAGGCCTGTGGATACAGCTGGAGAACTTTGTCAACCCGAACGGGGAGAAACCTGACTACCCACCGCTGTACTGCCTTGTGAGTCTGCTCTATATCTGCCACACTTGCACAGCTTGAAATCCTTGACAAGAACAAAAATTCTGTCTCCAATGGTTACCATGGTAACGGTCAGTTGGATATAATTTATTCATTCACCCCCATACCGATACTTTGGTGGTGAAGCTGTGTCCCTTTGTCATGCCTACATTCTGTTTGCTGGTCATTTAATACAGGGGAGGATGATCCGGTTGCATTGATGAGAGGTGGGGGGTAGGGGTTGGGGTGGGGGCGGCAAAATTTATCCCAACTGTATTTTGGAGTTGGGGAAATGACACTTTTAGTTTTTCAGATATTTTTTTTTTTATGAATTTGAATATTTATCATTTGGTCATTATGGGAGGGCAAGGGTACTCCCAACCCCACCCCCCACCCCCCACCACCACCACCTTCATAAATGACCAGTAAATGTTCACGTTTATAAGTTTTCTATTTCAACTTAATCTCCCCTCCCCTCCCTCCCGCCCTCCCCTCACTCTCTCACTCACTAACTCACTCACTTATTATCTCCGATCCCCGACAGCGGCATACAAAAAGATGTTAAAACATGGTACTTGTTGTTACCCTGTCTGGCGCTCGGCATTAAGGGGCTAAATCAAGGACTGGCGGGCTCGGAGTCAGTATACTGTGTCTGAGTGGGGTATTCATGTTAAACTGCGGTATGGTATCTCAGTGAGCTAGCACTATAAATCGACTTCAGTCCGGACTAGTAAAAGCAGCCACACACGTACATGCACGTCACTATATAAGTGCAATAATCTTGGACGCAATGTTAAACCCAATTTCCCCTCACCATTCACCCCTTTTACTCATTCACCCACTCACTCACTCACTCACTCACTCACTCACTCACTCACTCACTCACTCACTCACCTTCACTCAATCACTCTCACTCACTCACTCACACTCACTGACTAACACTCACTCACTCACTCACTCACCCACTCCTCACTCACTCACTCACTCACTCACTCACTCACTCACTCACTCACTTATTGTCTTCAGACTGACTCATACGAGAAGACGGCGTACTGCCTGGAATGGATCTGTAACCACACATGTCTAGGAACGGTGAACCGTCTCCGCCGCGTCTATGACATCGGAGGCTTGGTGGCCGACCTCTACAACCACGCCGGGAAACAGGGCATCTCCATGACCTCCATCACCGACATGCTGACCTCCAGCAGCTGGGACTACGTATCTGGGACGAGGTAGAGATATATAACAAGCAGCTGGGACTATGTATCTGGGACGAGATGGGGATATATAACAAACAGCTGGGACTATGTATCAGGGACGAGGTGGGGGATTTATAACAAGCAGCTGGACTATGTATCAGGGTTTAGGTGGTGATATATAACAAGCAGTTGGGACTATGTATCAGGGACAAGGTGGAGATATATAACAAGCAGCTGGGACTATGTATCAGGGACGAGGTGGGGATATATAACAAGCAGCTGGGACTATGTATCAGGGACGAGGTGGAGATATATAACAAGCAGCTGGGACTATGTATCTGGGACAAGGTAAGGATATATAACAAGCAGCCGGGACTATGTATCTGGGACGAGGTGGAGATATATAACAAGCAGCTGGGACTATGTATCTGGGACGAGATGGGGATGTATAACAAGCAGCTGGGACTTTGTATCAGGGACGAGGTGGGGGATATATAACAAGCAGCTGGGACTTTGTATCAGGGACGAGGTGGGGGATATATAACAAGCATCTGGGACTTTGTATCAGGGACGAGGTGGGGGATATATAACAAGCAGCTGGGACTTTGTATCAGGGACGAGGTGGGGGATGTATAACAAGCAGCTGGGACTTTGTATCAGGGACGAGGTGGTGGATGTATAACAAGCAGCTGGGACTTTGTATCAGGGACGAGGTGGGGATATATAACAAGCAGCTGGGACTATGTATCAGGGATGAGGTGGGGATGTATAACAACATACTTTTGATACTGTTAGTCTGGTCATTCTGTAATTTAACCTCAAGAAAATTGCAACAGAATATTTTACGACTGTTTCCTTTTAATTGAATGTATTTGAGTTTGTATAAAAAAGTCTACCAAAATCAACCTTCGGGAAAATGGTTAATTCCCGCATCAAAAAAGATAAAAACCAACGAGGAGAATATGGCATCTACAGGTCGCCGTACATCAAGAAGAGCTCGCAAAGGGAGATAATTCGTAGTGATCCTGCTAATGCCTTGGAAAATATTCAGAAAAAAACAACGATAACGGAGCCGTATTATTTCATGGTAAGTTGACAAATATACATTTATTTAAAAATGAAATTAATAATGATGAAAATAATAGCAGTTGGCTTCCAATATACTTCTAACATGCCCATCAACCATAAATTGTGTAGCGTCTTCTGCTATATAACTACGGCCGCACCAGCAGAGAACATGTGTGTTAAACACGACCGATAACCATATTCCTGTCTTTTATGAATTCAACCAACATTGTTACAATTATTAGAAACATAATTATGTGAAAAATTAAATCGAAAAGTGGACCCTCTTTGATAAAATAAAAAATGTATGGAAGCCCATGAGTGACATGATGTATAATCATTTGCGTAATGCGTACGTAATTTGCATTTCATTAGATTCATTACGTTTTACAACCAATCTTGACAATATTGATATCGGAAAAAGTTGCCTATTTCTAAAACACCCGATATTGACATTTCTCGTCTTGAGTGCATTTGTTTTACTGTTTAAAGTCACAAAATTACTCTTTTAACCGGCTTGTAACTTTTTGTCTGGGAAATTGGTGAAAAACGGAACCAGGAAAATTCAGCAAATGCAGACGTAATTACTTGAAATATGTAGGAATTTAAACAACTTTACTCTCTTTTGGCACGATGCTGTAAGACCTTTTTCTTCTTTCAGAATTACGGCTACCATTCTGGAACGGCATGATCTCAGACAACAGCACCAGTGGATTCTGTACTCTGTTTCTTGACTTGAAACTAAATTTGTAGCAGGAGTAGACCAAATTCTGTCCCCAAAGATTGTTTGGAATACAGCGAGGCACTTGTGTGTTTATTCGCCGAAGGCGCAGGTTCGATTCCCCACATGGGTGCAATACGTAAAGCCCATTTCTGGTGTCCCTCGGGGCAATCTCATTAAAATCAAATCTTTGTACTCGCTACCGCCAAACAAAGATCTGAGGACATCCCATTAGGGGTCGCGTCAGAACGACCTTTCATCCAACCAATCAGAGCGTCGCTTACCAGATCATGAAAGGGACAGTCGGAACGTGTTTTCTAGTCATGCAACCACGAAATATTCTTATCAGTTTTTTTTAAATCGAGAGTACGTCAAAATATGTTTCGAAGCGTAGTCGCCAGTTTGAAACTAGTGTCGTTAAGCTCGAGAAAGCTGCCTTCTGATTGGCTGATGTCGATTTCTTGTCGGTCATTTCATTGGTCGGTCAAAATTCGAGAAAGGTCGCTCTGACATGACCCGTAATGGGATGTCCTCAGTCCTTTGTATAGCGGTAGCGAGAACTAAGATCTGATTTTAATGAGATTGCTCTCGGGGGCATGGATGGCCCAATCGTCTAAGGTGCCGCGATTTGCTGAAACCCCAGAAACCTATGATTGTGGGTTAGAATCCTGGTTCGCCCCGATTACGTTTCTAGGTTTGTCAACACCATACCCGTGCTCGTGGGTTTCACCGAAGAGGTAAACGTCTTAGACCTGCATCACTTCGGGCTTTCCTTCCACATTAAGCTGACACATTGTGATATAACTGGAATAATTTCAATAGCGGCGTCAAACCCAACTCACTCACTCAGGTGTCCCCCGCCTTGATATAACTGGAATATTGCTAAAAGCGGCGTAAAACCGTACTCACTCACTCACTCACTCACTTGAGCGTTTGCCATATTGCTATGCTATGCAATAGTCTATGATTATCTTGTACTGATACTCAAATAGAATAGATTCGCTCACTAAAATAAATGAATCTATAGTCAGTATAGCCTGTGTTCACTCAGCATATCAGCGACAGTAATAGATAACCGGCTGACATGAGTTTCGCCGGGGCCCCTTTCACCAGAATAGATTATAGTCGGCCAACTACCCATGCGTTAATAAGTTCCAGTTCTTTATGATATTAACATATTTATTTCCATAAAGTGGAGGGGTTGGCAAACAAGCAAATTTTGCTTATCTGAATGCCTCTCCCAAACATGATACACATACAAATTACAATGTATTAAAGTGATATGAGAAATAGCATACATGATATAATTGACATTAAAGATGATTATTGTTCTGTAAGTGTTTTATTACTGGATTATCTTTTGAAACTACAGCTACGTTATACTATTTACATCTAGCACAACAACATCACAGTATCATATATACTTGCCGTAAAAGGCGACTACTAACGGGATCGGGTGGTCAGTATCGCTGACTTGGTTGATGCATGTCATCGATCCGAAGTGCGTGGATCGATGCTCATGATGTCAATCACTGGATTGTCTGGCCCAGACTCGATTATTTACTGGCCGCCGTCATATAGCTGCAATATTGCTGAGCGCGGCATTATACAACCAAAAAAAAATTAACTTCTGAAATATGCAACCAATATACTTACTTAACGAATGAGTGTTCAACTATCAGTAGTTGTGAATGAGCATCGGAGTTTATAAAAGTTGAGGATTTATACGACAATAGTTTGGTAATAATTTTCTTTCAAATTTTAAACATGTATACTGGAACATATGATATTCATTTCCCCTTGTACGCGAGTCACAATTCGGGCAGAGTCTCAATCTTTTGAATTATATAAACGTCAAAACTGGCATCCAAATAACATAAAGTTGCAAATATTTCAGTCCCCCTCCCCCCCCCCCCCACACACACACAATTAGGTGATTTCTTCCACAATTAGTACATTAAGTTCTTAAAATGATATATTATCTTACATTTGAATATAATATGTATGACTTCATTCCAATATTTGAAAATCTATGGCAACATTTAACTTCTCGGCCACTCTTCATATATGTCCTCTATTTGACCTTGAACTATTATAATGTATTAAATTGGTCCCTGTGATATTTTTTATAAAGTAAATAAAAGTTGTATACCCAGACTGTTCTTTAATTTAGTTATATTAGAAAGAAAACTATAATAAATTTGAATCTCTTCCTTCCTACAAATATCCAAGAATACGAAAATACGAATTATATAGGCCTATATCTTGTGACCTTGAGAAAGGTCATTCCCATGAGTTGATTTTGGTAGACTTTTTTTTCCTGAAAGCTGACATGCTACCAAATAACATAAAGTATGAATTAATTCTGTTGCAATTTTCTTGAGGTTGGCCATTTTTTTCGACCAAAATGACGGGACTATGTTGGCTGTATCCTTCACTGAAGCAATCTGTTGCAGGTGCGACTGGCATGAGGAGAAGGAATGCAACTACTGCGCTCTGGCTGTCGTACAGAGATATGCGTAAGTTCACACTCCGGCGCAGTGGTGACTCAGCCTAACACCACTGCCACAGGCAAATTTGCATATCATGTGACCGGACTTTTCTCTTGTTTGTAAACAAACACGCTTTTTCAGAAATCAGTATAGAACTGACTAATGCAAGTGTTTGAGGGCTCTTTACATATTGTTTTGCATAATTGAATAGATATGCTACTACAACTGTGACAGTGAGTTGCATGACAATATATGTTTATTCATCAAGGTGACCGTATCGCTAGCTCTCCGTTGGGCTTCGATGACAGCACGTGGAGCCGTACAAACAAAGGATAACTATGCAAAAACAAGTAGATTTTTGCGTAAAGGATACTTTCTTAATGAACCATAACTATTCTTTGACATTTGTTTATGAAAATGTGTAGACTTGTCAAACATGAAACGGATGAAAAGCATATGCAATATCTTGAATGGACTGGGAAAAATGTGATGAATCGTCACATGGCGCTGGCCTGTTGCAGAGGTGCTGGCTGGCTGTCCGCGTGGAACTCTGGGTAGGAGAGTGGCGTAAGTTCACCTCCCCTTCTGCGGTGAAGATCCGGGGTTAGAATAGGTCTTCAGCAGCTCATGCTTGTAGTAAGAGGTGGTTGACGGTATCGGATGGTCAAGCTCGATGACTTGGTACAGCTTGTTGTTTCCCATTTGTGAAGATGTCAGTCCCTGGGTTGTCTGGTCCAGACTCGATTACGTGCTTGTTAAACTGCGACATCGGACCTCAGTAGACTAGCTCTATGAAAGAGGCCTCAAAGTTTAATTTTTTAACTAGTAGCCATATGCTACCAGTATATTTTTTCAGGTAGCCAGTGGTAAAATCAACAAGACAAGCCAAATGTTTAGGTAGCCAAAAACATTTGAAATTATCTTTTATCAATTAACTATTATAATTATACTTGTTTTTTTGTTATTGGTGACTCAAATGATGCAATTTATTTTGCTAGATGACATAGGTATATCCTTGCTTATCCAATGAGCATTGTCAAGTAAGATAAAATAGTTATTACATTATAATCATATATTTTTGTTGATTGTCGACTAAGGGAGGAATTATTTGTGAGCAGTTATTATTAGCAGACATGTTTTTCACGATCTGCTGTTCTTTTCGTTGGCATACATTTCGTTTTATAGGTCTTCGACAATGTGTGTTTAGATCGTATCTGAATATATTCAAAGTGATAAGACATTGAAAGCAAATACCGGTGTTGTAAATGGTGTTTCTATTTCATTATGAAATGAATATTGGTCCAGGTTCACTCTTTGGTTGAATTAACAACAATGAAATAATTTATTTCCCACAAAAGGTGCTCAGTAACATGAAGAAAAACCTCTGTTTTTGAAACCTCGTATGAATAAAAAGTTCGTCATATACACACCGCTAGAAAGCTTGTTTTTTTATCTACACGGTCATAACATCACCCGGAGCCGTTTCATATCTGTAGCAGTACTTACATGGAATTTTATTGGATAAAAATTGGTTTCTAATGATGCTTTTTTGCCGAAATCAGCTACAAGGTTCATGATTGGTCAAATTTGAGCATGTGACCTAGAACAGCAAAACAAATTACGGTACTGTCCTCGTGTGTGATGAATTTTAGATTTTGACGAAAGATGTTGGTTAAATCTTGTTATTCCCAACATTTTTAACCTGGCAGTCGCGATCTATATTGAAAAATATTGCACTTCATGGATGTATCATGCTAGGTTGCGAGCAAAGATTTTTCATGCATATATTTTGGCATTAAACATCATGTCCGAGCGAGGCAACGAAAGCCGAGATGTCATTTGACTTACATTACACGTGATTGCACGATATGATGGAAATAATGACTTAGATGTAAGTTTGACAACTTTTGGAAATATTTTTGTTCATTGTATTTATTACTTTGTATAATGTATTTAAAGATTTGCTTGAAACGTCTTTATTTGTTGTCTTTGACATGTTCTATGTGGACACCTTGTCGAAGTGTGTGTCCAAGAATTTTATTTTCAATGACATTGCGGCATATAGTGAATAATTCTTATCGATAAAAAAATATAAATTAAAATGGAATACATATTTCAGACATTGTGAAATGTGATAGATTTTATAAATGAATTATATGACAGGTAGATTCATAAAATTATATGCTATTTTGACATGACTACGGCTTGGCCAGTGTACTGGCCTACGGTGTTGACAGAGTTTACGTAACCGAATCCCTCGTAATGCTGCATTGATCTATTGGAATGTTAATGAAACAGATGATGAGAACGGTAAATGCTTTCCATTGCGACTGTGAAAACACTGGCGATCGAGAAAATGGTGTCATTCAAATTATTTATGTTTGTGTCCACGTATGTGACGCAATGGAGTTTAGTTACAACAAGATATTTTTCAATGTAGTCATTTGGCTACCTTTGAATTTTAGACAGTAGACAAATTGAAATTTAGGTCGCATCTTTGAGGCCTGTGAAACCAGTAATAATCCAGACAAGCAACCACACGCAAGCACGCATGCACATACACACACACACACACTCATGTGCATGCACGTCGCTATAAAATCTTGAATGTGATGTTAAACCCCATTTTGACTCACCCACCTTGGATTGATGGTGTTTCAGCTACGCCATCTCGGACGCCTTGTCCCAGATCTTCAACTTCAAACTGACGGAGAAGCACCTTCCCTGCAGTTCCAACAAGCCGTCCGGCTACATCAACATACCCCCCTCCATTGTGTCCATCCCGTCTCGGGCAGCTCGGCCCAACTCACAGGGCAGGGGCTGGACCCCCGGGGCAAGGCAGGGGCTAGGGAGGGGCACCACGAGGGAGACAGGTTACAGTCAGCAGGTGGGTGCAGCACAGGGTTAGATGTCGGAACTGAGAACAGTCACACAAGTCCCGGGGAGACAGGTGGGAGTGTGAGGTGGGTGGGAGGGTGAGGTGGGTGGGAGGGTGAGACAAGTGGGAGGGTGAGGTGGGTGGGAGGGTGAGACAATTGGGAGGGTGAGACAAGTGGAAGGAGGAGACAATTGGGAGGGTGAGACAAGTGGAAGGAGGAGACAATTGGGAGGGGGAGACAAGTGGGAGGGTGAGACAAGTGGGAGGGTGAGACAATTGGGAGGGGGAGACAATTGGGAGGGGAGACAAGTGGGAGGGTGAGACAAGTGGGAGGGGGAGACAAGTGGGAGGGGGAGACAAGTGGGAGGGGAGACAATTGGGAGGGGGAGACAAGTGGGACGGGGAGACAAGTGGGAGGGGGAGACAAGTGGGAGGGGGAGACAAGTGGGAGGGGAGACAATTGGGAGGGTGAGACAAGTGGAAGGAGGAGACAATTGGGAGGGGGAGACAAGTGGGAGGGTGAGACAAGTGGGAGGGTGAGACAATTGGGAGGGGGAGACAATTGGGAGGGGAGACAAGTGGGAGGATGAGACAAGTGGGAGGATGAGACAAGTGGGAGGGGGAGACAAGTGGGAGGGGGAGACAAGTGGGAGGATGAGACAAGTGGGAGGATGAGACAAGTGGGAGGGGGAGACAAGTGGGAGGATGAGACAAGTGGGAGGGGGAGACAAGTGGGAGGGGGAGACAAGTGGGAGGGGGAGACAAGTGGGAGGGTGTGACAAGTGGGAGGGGGAGACAAGTGGGAGGAGGAGACAATTGGGAGGGGGAGACAAGTGGGAGGGGGAGACAAGTGGGAGGGGGAGACAAGTGGGAGGGGGAGACAATTGGGAGGGGGAGACAAGTGGGAGGGGGAGACAATTGGGAGGGGGAGACAAGTGGGAGGATGAGACAAGTGGGAGGGGGAGACAAGTGGGAGGATGAGACAAGTGGGAGGGGGAGACAAGTGGGAGGATGAGACAAGTGGGAGGGGGAGACAAGTGGGAGGATGAGACAAGTGGGAGGATGAGACAAGTGGGAGGGGGAGACAAGTGGGAGGGGGAGACAAGTGGGAGGATGAGACAAGTGGGAGGATGAGACAAGTGGGAGGGGGAGACAAGTGGGAGGATGAGACAAGTGGGAGGATGAGACAAGTGGGAGGGGGAGACAAGTGGGAGGATGAGACAAGTGGGAGGGGGAGACAAGTGGGAGGATGAGACAAGTGGGAGGGTGTGACAAGTGGGAGGGGGAGACAAGTGGGAGGAGGAGACAATTGGGAGGGGGAGACAAGTGGGAAGGGGGAGACAAGTGGGAGGAGGAGACAAGTGGGAGGGGGAGACAATTGGGAGGGGGAGACAAGTGGGAAGGGGGAGACAAGTGGGAGGAGGAGACAATTGGGAGGGGGAGACAAGTGGGAAGGGGGAGACAAGTGGGAGGAGGAGACAAGTGGGAGGGGGAGACAAGTGGGAAGGGGGAGACAAGTGGGAGGGGGAGACAAGTGGGAGGGGGAGACAAGTGGGAAGGGGGAGACAAGTGGGAGGGGGAGACAAGTGGGAGGAGGAGACAAGTGGGAGGGGGAGACAAGTGGAAGGGGGAGACAAGTGGGAGGGGGAGACAAGTGGAAGGGGGAGACAAGTGGGACGGGGGAGACAAGTGGGAAGGGGGAAACAGGTAGGAGGCAAAGGGAGGGGGAGGCACGTGGGAGGGGGAGATACATGGGAGCGGGAGACAAAGAGGAGGCAAGGGGGGGACAAAGGGAGGGGTGACACATGAAAGGCGAGACATCGGGAGGCAAAGAGGGTGGCACAAAGGGAGGCTGAGACAGGTGGGAGTGGGAGGCAAAGGGAGGGGATGGGGCGACACAGATCAGATGGGAGGGGAGGCATGCAGAAGGGGGTGGGAGGGGGAGACAAGTGGGAGGGGAGGCGGACGCGTGTAGAAGGGGGGGGGGAGGGGGAGGCGGAGGCATGTAGAAGGGGGTGGGAGGGGGAGACAAGTGGGAGGGGAGGCGGAGGCATGCAGAAGGGGGTGGGAGGGGGAGACAAGTGGGAGGGGAGGCAGACGCGTGTAGAAGGGGGGGAGGGGGAGGCGGAGGCATGTAGAAGGGGGTGGGAGGGGGAGACAAGTGGGAGGGGAGGCAGACGCGTGTAGAAGGGGGGGGAGGCGGAGGCATGTAGAAGGGGGTGGGAGGGGGAGGCAGGTGGGCGAGGTAGTTGATGTGCCAGTGATATTGTAAATGTCAGTTTTGCCAGTTACTCTTTGATATGCAGTAAGTATGTGGTGTGTGCACAAACAGATAATACATTTTATACATGTTTTGACTTTTCACCAATGGACTATCATTTTGAAAAATAAGGATGATTTATTGTATTTGAATTTTACTTACTTACGTTAGTACACTCTTTTATGACCTTGACCTAGGCCTACAGTACCCTGGTGGCATTATTTCTAAGATCATTGATGAAATGATTTTTCAGCAGCAGCGCCACCTGGAGGAGGAAGAAGAGGAAGTGGAGGCAGAACTTGAGGATTACAAGACCAGAGTGAGGAGGCCCAAGATGCCTGGTAGGTGAGGGGGCCCAAGTTGTCTGGTAGGTGAGGTGGCCCAAGTTGTCTGGTAGGTGAGGTGGCCCAAGTTGCCTGGTAGGTGAGGGGGCCCAAGTTGTCTGGTAGGTGAGGCGGCCCAAGTTGTCTGGTAGGTGAGGGGGCCCATGTTGCCTGGTAGGTGAAGGGGCCCAAGTTGTCTGGTAGGTGAGGGGGCCCAAGTTGTCTGGTAGGTGAGGCGGCCCAAGTTGCCTGGTAGGTGAGGCGGCCCAAGTTGTCTGGTAGGTGAGGCGGCCCAAGTTGCCTGGTAGGTGAGGCGGCCCAAGTTGCCTGGTAGGTGAGGGGGCCCTAGTTGTCTGGTAGGTGAGGCGGCCCAAGTTACCTGGTAGGTGAAGGGGCCCAAGTTGTCTGGTAGGTGAGGTGGACCAAGTTGTCTGGTAGGTGAGGCGGCCCAAGTTGTCTGGTAGGTGAAGGGGCCCAAGTTACCTGGTAGGTGAGGTGGCCCAAGTTACCTGGTAGGTGAGGTGGACCAAGTTCTCTGGTAGGTGAGGGGGCCCAAGTTACCTGGTAGGTGAGGGGGCCCAAGTTGTCTGGTAGGTGAGGTGGACCAAGTTGTCTGGTAGGTGAGGGGGCCCAAGTTACCTGGTAGGTGAAGGGGCCCAAGTTGTCTGGTAGGTGAGGCGGCCCAAGTTGTCTGGTAGATGAGGCGGCCCAAGTTACCTGGTAGGTGAGGCGGCCCAAGTTGTCTGGTAGGTGAGGCGGCCCAAGTTGTCTGGTAGATGAGGCGGCCCAAGTTGTCTGGTAGGTGAGGTGACCCAAGTTGTCTGGTAGGTGAGGGGGCCCAAGTTGTCTGGTAGGTGAGAGGGCCCAAGTTGTCTGGTAGGTGAGGCGGCCCAAGTTGTCTGGTAGGTGAGGCGGCCCAAGTTGTCTGGTAGGTGAAGGGGCCCAAGTTGTCTGGTAGGTGAGGGGGCCCAAGTTGTCTGGTAGGTGAAGGGGCCCAAGTTACCTGGTAGGTGAGGCGGCCCAAGTTGTCTGGTAGGTGAGGGGGCCCAAGTTGTCTGGTAGGTGAAGGGGCCCAAGTTACCTGGTAGGTGAGGCGGCCCAAGTTGTCTTGTAGGTGAGGGGGCCCAAGTTACCTGGTAGGTGAGGCGGCCCAAGTTGTCTGGTAGGTGAGGGGGCCCAAGTTGTCTGGTAGGTGAGGGGGCCCAAGTTGCCTGGTAGGTGAGGCGGCCCAAGTTACGTGGTAGGTGAAGGGGCCCAAGTTGTCTGGTAGGCGGCCCAAGTTGCCTGGTAGGTGAGGGGGCCCAAGTTACCTGGTAGGTGAAGGGGCCCAAGTTACCTGGTAGGTGAGGCAGCCCAAGTTACCTGGTAGGTGAGGTGGCCCAAGTTACGTGGTAGGTGAAGGGGCCCAAGTTACCCGGTAGGTGAAGGGGCCCAAGTTGTCTGGTAGGTGAAGGGGCCCAAGTTGTCTGGTAGGTGAGGGGGCCCAAGTTGTCTGGTAGGTGAGGCGGCCCAAGTTGTCTGGTAGGTGAGGGGGCCCAAGTTGTCTGGTAGGTGAGGCAGCCCAAGTTGTCTGGTAGGTGAAGGGGCCCAAGTTGCCTGGTAGGTGAGGCAGCCCAAGTTGTCTGGTAGGTGAGGGGGCCCAAGTTGCCTGGTAGGTGAGGTGGACCAAGTTGTCTGGTAGGTGAAGGGGCCCAAGTTGTCTGGTAGGTGAGGGGGCCCAAGTTGTCTGGTAGGTGAGGTGGACCAAGTTGTCTGGTAGGTGAAGGGGCCCAAGTTGCCTGGTAGGTAAGGCAGCCCAAGTTGTCTGGTAGGTGAGGGGGCCCAAGTTGTCTGGTAGGTGAGGCGGCCCAAGTTGCCTGGTAGGTGAGGCGGCCCAAGTTGTCTGGTAGGTGAGGGGGCCCAAGTTGCCTGGTAGGTGAGGCGGCCCAAGTTGTCTGGTAGGTGAGGGGGCCCAAGTTACCTGGTAGGTGAGGGGGCCCAAGTTACCTGGTAGGTGAGGCGGCCCAAGTTGCCTGGTAGGTGAGGGGGCCCAAGTTGCCTGGTAGGTGAGGCGGCCCAAGTTGTCTGGTAGGTGAGGGGGCCCAAGTTGCCTGGTAGGTGAGGCGGCCCAAGTTGCCTGGTAGGTGAGGGGGCCCAAGTTGTCTGGTAGGTGAGGCGGCCCAAGTTGTCTGGTAGGTGAGGGGGCCCAAGTTGTCTGGTAGGTGAGGGGGCCCAAGTTGTCTGGTAGGTGAGGGGGCCCAAGTTGTCTGGTAGGTGAGGGGGCCCAAGTTGTCTGGTAGGTGAGGGGGCCCAAGTTGTCTGGTAGGTGAGGGGGCCCAAGTTGTCTGGTAGGTGAGGGGGCCCAAGTTACCTGGTAAGTGAGGCGGCCCAAGTTGCCTGGTAGGTGAGGGGGCCCAAGTTACGTGGTAGGTGAGGTGGCCCAAGTTGTCTGGTAGGTGAGGCGGCCCAAGTTGTCTGGTAGGTGAGGGGGCCCAAGTTGTCTGGTAGGTGAGGGGGCCCAAGTTGTCTGGTAGGTGAGGGGGCCCAAGTTGCCTGGTAGGTGAGGTGGCCCAAGTTACCTGGTAGGTGAGGGGGCCCAAGTTGTCTGGTAGGTGAGGGGGCCCAAGTTGTCTGGTAGGTGAGGCGGCCCAAGTTGCCTGGTAGGTGAGGTGGCCCAAGTTGTCTGGTAGGTGAGGTGGCCCAAGTTGTCTGGTAGGTGAGGCGGCCCAAGTTGTCTGGTAGGTGAGGGGGCCCAAGTTGTCTGGTAGGTGAGGGGGCCCAAGTTGCCTGGTAGGTGAGGCGGCCCAAGTTGTCTGGTAGGTGAGGGGGCCCAAGTTACCTGGTAGGTGAGGGGGCCCAAGTTACCTGGTAGGTGAGGCGGCCCAAGTTGCCTGGTAGGTGAGGGGGCCCAAGTTGCCTGGTAGGTGAGGCGGCCCAAGTTGTCTGGTAGGTGAGGGGGCCCAAGTTGCCTGGTAGGTGAGGCGGCCCAAGTTGCCTGGTAGGTGAGGGGGCCCAAGTTGTCTGGTAGGTGAGGCGGCCCAAGTTGTCTGGTAGGTGAGGGGGCCCAAGTTGTCTGGTAGGTGAGGGGGCCCAAGTTGTCTGGTAGGTGAGGGGGCCCAAGTTGTCTGGTAGGTGAGGTGGACCAAGTTGTCTGGTAGGTGAGGCGGCCCAAGTTGTCTGGTAGGTGAGGTGGACCAAGTTGTCTGGTAGGTGAGGGGGCCCTATTTGTCTGGTAGGTGAAGGGGACCAAGTTGTCTGGTAGGTGAGGTGGACCAAGTTGTCTGGTAGGTGAGGCGGCCCAAGTTGTCTGGTAGGTGAAGGGGCCCAAGTTACGTGGTAGGTGAGGTGGCCCAAGTTACCTGGTAGGTGAGGTGGACCAAGTTCTCTGGTAGGTGAGGGGGCCCAAGTTACCTGGTAGGTGAGGGGGCCCAAGTTGTCTGGTAGGTGAGGTGGACCAAGTTGTCTGGTAGGTGAGGGGGCCCAAGTTACCTGGTAGGTGAAGGGGCCCAAGTTGTCTGGTAGGTGAGGCGGCCCAAGTTGTCTGGTAGATGAGGCGGCCCAAGTTACCTGGTAGGTGAGGCGGCCCAAGTTGTCTGGTAGGTGAGGCGGCCCAAGTTGTCTGGTAGGTGAGGCGGCCCAAGTTGTCTGGTAGGTGAGGTGACCCAAGTTGTCTGGTAGGTGAGGGGGCCCAAGTTGTCTGGTAGGTGAGAGGGCCCAAGTTGTCTGGTAGGTGAGGCGGCCCAAGTTGTCTGGTAGGTGAGGCGGCCCAAGTTGTCTGGTAGGTGAAGGGGCCCAAGTTGTCTGGTAGGTGAGGGGGCCCAAGTTGTCTGGTAGGTGAAGGGGCCCAAGTTACCTGGTAGGTGAGGCGGCCCAAGTTGTCTGGTAGGTGAGGGGGCCCAAGTTGTCTGGTAGGTGAAGGGGCCCAAGTTACCTGGTAGGTGAGGCGGCCCAAGTTGTCTGGTAGGTGAGGGGGCCCAAGTTGTCTGGTAGGTGAAGGGGCCCAAGTTGCCTGGTAGGTGAAGGGGCCCAAGTTGTCTGGTAGGTGAAGGGGCCCAAGTTGTCTTGTAGGTGAGGGGGCCCAAGTTACGTGGTTGGTGAAGGGGCCCAAGTTGTCTGGTAGGTGAGGGGGCCCAAGTTGTCTGGTAGGTGAGGGGGCCCAAGTTGCCTGGTAGGTGAGGGGGCCCATGTTGCCTGGTAGGTGAAGGGGCCCAAGTTGCCTGGTAGGTGAGGGGGCCCAGGTTTCACTGATGGGAATAAAAATAAATGACTCTGCAGCATGTGTCAGTACATATTCCCAAATTTGAATTAAGTATTCCCAATTCATGCTGTTATAACATTATGTTATTGCAGGGTGACTTGTTTTTCACTGATAACAGGACCAATACAGATTCCTTTGAACTTAAGCAAACAAGAATTTATTAAAATCCAAGGGCACTTAGTTTGACATTCGAGATAAGTTTGTGTGTGTGTGTTCCAGCTGCCTCAGGGTGGGGCCCTGTCCCTGGGGTCAACTCCACCCCCAGCCTTGACTCCCAGGACGCTTCTCAGTGGCCAAGTCTCGGAGCAGGTAAGTTGAGCAGTGTGTAGAGGTGCGGAAGGTCTGAATAATAGAGGGAGTGACTTGCCGGCTGCTCGGACACATCTTCCCGAGGCAAGAGAGTTAACTGACTTTAAAAGTCCAGTTTCAACCCTTCCTGAACTAGGCTGGAATTACTGGGCTCGATCGTTGCACCACCAGTGGCTATTACCAACAATGTCCCCTCTAAGCCTCTCCTATGGACCAATGAGATTCCACCTCTCGTATCACTTGCGTTAGCTTCACACAAAATGGTGGCGCCCAGTCAGGACGATCTGTTCGATAATCAAGATCTATATTGTGATAAAACGGGTCTTGCATTGCGAAATGCATCAAATCACGTGAGCACCTGGATTAAAATCATGAAAGGATTTGGAAAATATCTGCTGGCGATATTGGCGAATATTGGCGATGCACATGCTTTGCAAACCCTGCAATCGATCGAAATCTGCATGACAGTTTACGAACCAGATTTTGATTTTGGTGCGCGATTTTGATTGGACTATGCATAGTCCAGACAAAAGGTAACTCCATAATGCCAGCCTAGATCGGCCAGGGTGGAAACTGGACTTTTAACTCCTTTGCCTCGGGAACATGCTCGGATACGGATACTCATGAATTTCTTTGAATCTGTAAACATCTAATACCTGCTTTCCACACACAGCAAGCTGACAGTCTGTGGTGTGGCTGAAATATTCGCTCACACACCCTTTTTTAAAATGTATAATGAAATGATAGTTAGATGGTGTGCAAGAATATTGCTGACCACAGCAATAATCAAAATTCAGTTTGTATCCTGCTAATAGAAGATTGTTCCAGTGTTCAATTATATTCATCTCCATTTGTGACATGGACCCATGAAGATCTCGGGTAGAATAGGTCTTCAGGAACCCATGCTTGCTGTAAAAGGCGACTAGGCTTGTCATAAGAGGTGGCTTACGGGATCAGGTGGTTGATACATGTGTGAATCAATGCGCATGATATCGATCACTGGATTGTCTGGTCCAGACTCAATTATTTACAGACCACCGTCACATATCTGGACTATTGCTGAGTGTGGCGTTAAACAACAAACAAACAAACAAACAAAAAACACTGTGTATTAAAGACAAATATGAACTGATGAAGTGTCCAGGCTGATGCAGAGGCTTGATGAAAGGATTGAACGTTGAAAAGGTTATGTTGTCATTTCAGGTCCAGGATCTCATAAGTTTGCTGGAAGAGTGCAGCCCCCTGACCCTAGTAGTGCCCCGCCGCCACCCCTAGCGTGGCAGGCCCCAGCAGGTGCCCCTGGGGTGGGGCTTGGCAGGGGCCGGGGCCGAGGAGCTCCATCAGCTGCAGGAGATATGAAGGACATAGCAGCCAACATCCTCACAAAGCCAGGCTATCAGCCACAGGTGAGGGTGGTGCGCCTGGGGTGAGGCTAGGCAGGTGCCCCCAGGTTCTTCTAATGCATGCTAGATAATCGTTGGATTAGTGGAGCAGGTGGGGCTAGGCAGGTTCTCCTTGACTGGGGCTAGGCAGATTCTCCTGGACTGGGGCTAGGCAGATTCTCCTGGACTGGGGCTAGGCAGATTCTCCTGGACTGGGGCTAGGCAGATTCTCCTGGACTAGATGGGGCTGGGCAGGTTCTCCTGGACTAGATGGGGCTGTGCAGGTTGTCCTAGACAGGGTGGGGCTAGGCAGGTTCTCCTTGACTGGGGCTAGGCAGGTTCTCCTTGACTGGGGCTAGGCAGGTTCCTCTGGACTTGGGCTAGGCAGGTTCCTCTGGACTTGGGCTAGGCAGGTTCCTCTTGACTGGGGCTAGGCAGGTTCCTCTGTACTTGGGCTAGGCAGGTTCCTCTGGACTTGGGCTAGGCAGGTTCCTCTGGACTGGGCCTGGGCAGGTTGTCCTTGACTGGGGCAGGGCAGGTTCTCCTTGACTGGGGCAAGGCAGGTGCTCCTTGACTTGGGCTAGGCAGGTTCTCCTCGACTGGGGCTGGGCAGGTTCTCCTCAACTGGGGCTGGGCAGGTTCTCCTGGACTAGATAGGGCTAGGCAGGTTCTCCTTGACTGGGGCTGGGCAGGTAGTCCTGGACTAGATGGGGCTGGGCAGGTTCTCCTGGACTAGATGGGGCTGGGCAGGTTGTCCTAGACTGGGTGGGGCTGTGCAGGTTCTGGACAGGGGCTATGAATGATCTCCTGGACTGGGGCTATGCAGGTTCTCCTGGACTGGGGCTAGGCAGGTTCCTCTGGACTTGGGCTAGGCAGGTTCCTCTGGACTGGGGCTAGGCAGGTTCCTCTGGACTGGGGCTAGTCAGGTTCCTCTGTACTTGGGCTAGGCAGGTTCTCCTGGACTGGGGCTGGGCAGGTTCTCCTGGACTGGGGCTGGGCAGGTTCTCCTGGACTAGATGGGGCTGGGCAGGTTCTCCTGGATTAGATGGGGATGGGCAGGTAGTCCTAGACTGGGTGGGGCTAGGCAGGTTCTGGACAGGGGCTATGAATGATCCGGACTGGGGCTATGCAGGTTCTCCTTGACTGGGGCTAGGCAGGTTTTCCTTGACTAGATGGGGCTGGGCAGGTTCTCCTGGACTAGATGGGGCTGGGCAGGTTGTCCTAGACTGGGTGGGGCTAGGCAGGTTCTGGACTGGGGCTAGGCAGGTTCTCCTGGCCTTGGGCTGTGCAGGTTCTCCTTGACTGGGGCTGTGCAGGTTCTCCTTGACTGGGGCTGTGCAGGTTCCTCTGGACTGGGGCTGTGCAGGTTCCTCTGGACTGGGGCTAGGCAGATTCTCCTGGACTGGGGCTAGGCAGATTCTCCTGGACTGGGGCTAGGCAGGTTCTCCTTGACTAGATGGGGCTGTGCAGGTTCTCCTGGACTAGATGGGGCTAGGCAGGTTCTCCTGGACTAGATGGGGCTAGGCAGATTCTCCTGGACTGGGGCTAGGCTGGTTCTCCTGGCCTAGATGGGGCTGGGCAGGTTCTCCTGGACTAGATGGGGCTGTGCATGTTGTCCTAGACTGGGTGGGGCTAGGCAGGTTCTGGACAGGGGCTAGGCAGGTTCTCCTGGACTGGGGCTAGGCAGATTCCTCTGGACTGGGGCTAGGCAGGTTCTCCTGGACTAGATGGGGCTGGGCAGGTTCTCCTTGACTAGATGGGGCTGGGCAGGTACTCCTTGACTAGATGGGGCTGGGCAGGTGTCCCTTGGGTGGGGCTGAGCCGTTTACTACTTGTAAGGTTCTGGACAGGGGCTATGAATGATCTCCTGGACTTGGGCTAGGCAGGTTCTGGACAGGGGCTGGGCAGGTTCTCCTGGACTTGGGCTATGCAGGTTCTCCTTGACTTGGGCTAGGCAGGTTCCTCTGGACTGGGGCTAGGCAGATTCTCTTGGACTGGGGCTAGGCAGATTCTCCTTGACTTGGGCTAGGCAGGTTCTCCTGGACTAGATGGGGCTGGGCAGGTTCTCCTTGACTAGATGGGGCTAGGCAGGTTCTCCTGGACTAGATGGGGCTGGGCAGGTGTCCCTTGGGTGGGGCTGAGCAGGTACTACTTGTCAGGGGGCTAGGCAAGTTGCCATTGGGTTTGACAAGGCAGCTGCCCCACTAAATGTCTGTCGTGTCCCCTTTTGATGAAGTTACCCCAGGCACCCCTTGGGATCTTTGCTGGGCAGTTACCCCTTGGCTAGTCATGCTAGGCTAATGCATGCTAGATAATCGTTGGATTAGTGGAGCAGGTGGGGCTAGGCAGGTTCTCCTTGACTGGGGCAAGGCAGGTGCTCCTTGACTTGGGCTAGGCAGGTTCTCCTTGACTGGGGCTAGGCAGATTCCTCTGGACTGGGGCTAGGCAGGTTCTCCTGGACTAGATGGGGCTGGGCAGGTTCTCCTTGACTAGATGGGGCTGGGCAGGTACTCCTTGACTAGATGGGGCTGGGCAGGTGTCCCTTGGGTGGGGCTGAGCAGGTACTACTTGTAAGGTTCTGGACAGGGGCTATGAATGATCTCCTGGACTTGGGCTAGGCAGGTTCTGGACAGGGGCTGGGCAGGTTCTCCTGGACTTGGGCTAGGCAGGTTCCTCTGGACTGGGGCTAGGCAGATTCTCTTGGACTGGGGCTAGGCAGATTCTCCTTGACTTGGGCTAGGCAGGTTCTCCTGGACTAGATGGGGCTGGGCAGGTTCTCCTTGACTAGATGGGGCTGGGCAGGTTCTCCTGGACTAGATGGGGCTGGGCAGGTGTCCCTTGGGTGGGGCTGAGCAGGTACTACTTGTCAGGGGGCTAGGCAAGTTGCCATTGGGTTTGACAAGGCAGCTGCCCCACTAAATGTCTGTCATGTCCCCTTTTGATGAAGTTACCCCAGGCACCCCTTGGGATCTTTGCTGGGCAGTTACCCCTTGGCTAGTCATGCTAGGCTAATGCATGCTAGATAATCGTTGGATTAGTGGAGCAGGTGGGGCTAGGCAGGTTCTCCTTGACTGGGGCAAGGCAGGTGCTCCTTGACTTGGGCTAGGCAGGTTCTCCTTGACTGGGGCTGGGCAGGTTTTCCTCAACTGGGGCTGGGCAGGTTCTCCTGGACTAGATAGGGCTAGGCAGGTTCTCCTTCACTGGGGCTGGGCAGGTTCTCCTGGACTAGATGGGGCTGGGCAGGTTCTCCTGGACTAGATGGGGCTGGGCAGGTTGTCCTAGACTGGGTGGGGCTGTGCAGGTTCTGGACAGGGGCTATGAATGATCTCCTGGACTGGGGCTATGCAGGTTCTCCTGGACTGGGGCTAGGCAGGTTCCTCTGGACTTGGGCTAGGCAGGTTCCTCTGGACTGGGGCTAGGCAGGTTCCTCTGGACTGGGGCTAGTCAGGTTCCTCTGTACTTGGGCTAGGCAGGTTCTCCTGGACTGGGGCTGGGCAGGTTCTCCTGGACTAGATGGGGCTGGGCAGGTTCTCCTGGATTAGATGGGGATGGGCAGGTCGTCCTAGACTGGGTGGGGCTAGGCAGGTTCTGGACAGGGGCTAGGCAGGTTCTGGACAGGGGCTATGAATGATCCGGACTGGGGCTATGCAGATTCTCCTTGACTGGGGCTAGGCAGGTTTTCCTTGACTAGATGGGGCTGGGCAGGTTCTCCTGGACTAGATGGGGCTGGGCAGGTTCTCCTGGACTAGATGGGGCTGGGCAGGTTGTCCTAGACTGGGTGGGGCTAGGCAGGTTCTGGACTGGGGCTAGGCAGGTTCTCCTGGCCTTGGGCTGTGCAGGTTCTCCTTGACTGGGGCTGTGCAGGTTCTCCTGGACTGGGGCTGTGCAGGTTCCTCTGGACTGGGGCTAGGCAGATTCTCCTGGACTGGGGCTAGGCAGATTCTCCTGGACTGGGGCTAGGCAGATTCTCCTGGACTGGGGCTAGGCAGGTTCTCCTTGACTAGATGGGGCTGTGCAGGTTCTCCTGGACTAGATGGGGCTGTGCAGGTTCTCCTGGACTAGATGGGGCTAGGCAGATTCTCCTGGACTGGGGCTAGGCTGGTTCTCCTGGACTAGATGGGGCTGGCCAGGTTCTCCTGGACTAGATGGGGCTGTGCATGTTGTCCTAGACTGGGTGGGGCTAGGCAGGTTCTGGACAGGGGCTAGGCAGGTTCTCTTGGACTTGGGCTGTGCAGGTTCTCCTTGACTGGGGCTAGGCAGATTCCTCTGGACTGGGGCTAAGCAGATTCTCCTGGACTGGGGCTAGGCAGATTCTCCTGGACTGGGGCTAGGCAGATTCTCCTGGACCGGGGCTAGGCAGATTCTCCTGGACTGGGGCTAGGCAGGTTCTCCTGGACTAGATGGGGCTGGGCAGGTTCTCCTGGACTAGATGGGGCTGGGCAGGTTCTCCTTGACTAGATGGGTCTGGGCAGGTTCTCCTTGACTAGATGGGGCTGGGCAGGTGTCCCTTGGGTGGGGCTGAGTAGGTACTAATTGTCAGGGGGCTAGGCAAATTGCCATTGGGTTTGACAAGGCAGCTGCCCCACTAAATGTCTGTCATGTCCCCTTTTGATGAAGTTACCCCAGGCACCCCTTGGGATCTTTGCTGGGCTGTTACCCCTTGGCTAGTCAGGTACCCATTGGTTAGGGACATGATCAGCAAATGCCACTGCAGAGGATCTGATGTTCTACTCAATACCTCCCTTCCACCATACTGCAATGACAGTATTATTTTTCACTTGTAGACTGGGGCCTTACAAAAGATTTGAAATTATGTCACAAATTGCATTGCTTCCATGAAATGATTTTGTTAAATCAAATAGATAAATACTTAAGTCAACACACAGAGATGTTATTTGGACACCGATCCTAATATATGAAATGTTTCTGACAGGCTGCAGGAAGAGGCATGCAACCAGTGCGTCCCGACCTGTCAACACCTGTGCAACCCCCAAGAATGTCTATTCCTCCATCAACTGGACTCATGGGTAAGTAGACGTCTGACACTATTAGGAACTATTTTCTATTATATATGTGCCATGCATGGCTCTAGTGGAGGTGGTCTAGTGGTAGAGCTTCAGCCCGGAGAGTGAAAGGTCCGGGGTTCGATTTCACGGCTGTGTCATATCAAAAGGTACAAAAAGATGGTACTTGTTGTGACCCTGCCCACACATGTGTGTGTGACTGCTTATACTGGAATAATGCCGTTTTTTTAGTGCAGGCCCACAGAGATAACAGGCCGCAGTTTAACATGAATACCCCACTCAGAGTATACTGACTCCGAGCCGACCAGTCCTTGTTTTAGCCCCGTAATGCCGAGCCCCAGGCAGGGTAACAACAAGTACCACCTGCAGCATTGATTGAACAACAGTCACTCACTCACTCTCAGTGTCAATGGGTTTTTTAATTGGTTCCATGCAAACAGAATCCAAAAAAAATCATGCTACTAGAAAACATAAAAAACAACGTCATTGCCAGAGAGGATGCCTCTCGCACAAATGGAAAAAATATGTTTGGGTTTTTTTATGAAAGAGAAATTTTCATAACTATTTTTCCTTTGTAGGTCAAGGTCGTGGCATGAGAGTGCCAGACCAGGGCGTTACCAGACCTCCAGTCGGCAGAGGCTATGCTCCCCCAGTCGGCAGAGGCTATGCTCCCCCAGTAGGAAGAGGCTATGCTCCCCCAGTAGGCAGAGGCTATGCTCCCCCAGTCGGCAGAGGCAATGTTCCAGTCGGCAGAGGCTATGCTCCCCCAGGTAAGAGAACAATCAGCTGGTAGACACCGAGATGTATTTGTCAGTGTTAGAAATTGATGCTAGTCCTGTAGTCCTTACCAGACCCGTGAAGATACGGGGTAGAATAGGCCTTCAGCAACCCATGATTGCCGTAAAAGGTGACTATGCTTGTCGTAAGAAGCGACTAATGGGATCAGGTGGTCATGCTCGCTGACCTGGTTGATGCATGTCATCGATCCCAATTGCATGGATCGATGGTTCATGATGTCAATCACTGGATTGTCTGGTCCAGATTATTTACAGACTGCTGTCATATAGCTGGAATATTGCTGAGTGCGGTATTAAGCAACATACAAACTTATGCTGCTATTTGCTGCTATTGCTGTGTTGCTGTTACTTATTGCTGGGTGTAAATGTTACTATTGCTGTGTTGCTGTTACTTAATGCTGGGTGTAAATGTTACTATTGCTGTGTTGCTGTTACTTATTGCTGGGTGTAAATGTTACTGTTGCTGTTACTTATTGCTGGGTGTAAATGTTACTGTTGCTGTGTTGCTGTAACTTATTGCTGGGTGTAAATGTTACTGTTGCTGTGTTGCTGTTACTTATTGCTAGGTGTAAATGTTACTATTGCTGTGTTACTGTTACTTATTGCTGGGTGTAAATGTTACTATTGCTGTGTTGCTGTTACTTATTGCTGGGTGTAAATGTTACTATTGCTGTGTTGCTGTTACTTAATGCTGGGTGTAAATGTTACTATTGCTGTTTTGCTGTTACTTATTGCTGGGTGTAAATGTTACTGTTGCTGTGTTGCTGTAACTTATTGCTGGGTGTAAATGTTACTGTTGATGTGTTGCTGTTACTAATGCTGGGTGTAAATGTTACTATTGCTGTGTTGCTGTTACTTATTGCTGGGTGTAAATGTTACTATTGCTGTGTTGCTGTAACTTATTGCTGGGTGTAAATGTTACTATTGCTGTGTTGCTGTAACTTATTGCTGGATTTAAATGTTACTATTGCTGTTACTTATTGCTGGGTGTAAATGTTACTATTGCTGTGTTGCTGTTACTTAATGCTGGGTGTAAATGTTACTGTTGCTCTGTTGCTGTTACTTATTGCTGGGTGTAAATGTTACTGTTGCTGTGTTGCTGTTACTTATTGCTGGGTGTAAATGTTACTGTTGCTGTGTTGCTGTTACTTATTGCTGGGTGTAAATGTTACTGTTGCTGTGTTGCCGTTACTTATTGCTGGGTGTAAATGTTACTGTTGCTGTTACTTATTGCAGGGTGTAAATGTTACTATTGCTGTGTTGCTGTAACTTATTGCTGGGTGTAAATGTTACTGTTGCTGTGTTGCCGTTACTTATTGCTGGGTGTAAATGTTACTGTTGCTGTTACTTATTGCAGGGTGTAAATGTTACTATTGCTGTGTTGCTGTAACTTATTGCTGGGTGTAAATGTTACTATTGCTGTGTTGCTGTTACTTATTGCTGGGTGTAAATGTTACTGTTGCTGTGTTGCTGTTACTTATTGCTGGGTGTAAATGTTACTGTTGCTGTGTTGCTGTTACTTATTGCTGGGTGTATATGTTACTGTTGCTGTGTTGCTGTTACTTATTGCTGGGTGTAAATGTTACTATTGCTGTGTTGCTGTTACTTATTGCTGGGTGTATATGTTACTGTTGCTGTGTTGCCGTTACTTATTGCTGGGAGTAAATGTTACTGTTGCTGTGTTGCTGTTACTTATTGCTGGATGTAAATGTTACTGTTGCTGTGTTGCTGTTACTTATTGCTGGATGTAAATGTTACTGTTGCTGTGTTGCTGTTACTTATTGCTGGGTGTAAATGTTACTATTGCTGGGTTGCTGTTACTTATTGCTGGGTGTAAATGTTTCTGTTGCTGTGTTGCTGTTACTTATTGCTGGGTGTAAATGTTACTGTTGCTGTGTTGCTGTTACTTATTGCTGGGTGTAAATGTTACTATTGCTGTGTTGCTGTTACTTATTGCTGGGTGTAAATGTTACTGTTGCTGTGTTGCTGTTACTTATTGCTAGGTGTAAATGTTACTGTTGCTGTTACTTATTGCTAGGTGTAAATGTTACTGTTGTTGTTACTTATTGCTGGGTGTAAATGTTACTGTTGTTGTTACTTATTGCTGGGTGTAAATGTTACTGTTGTTGTTACTTATTGCTGGGTGTAAATGTTACTGTTGTTGTTACTTATTGCTGGGTATAAATGTTACTATTGCTGTGTTGCAGGAATGATGCAGCAACAGATGCAGGCCATGTCGCTTGGCAACAATCAGCAACAGTAGCGCCAGCAGGCAGCTGTTTGACTACCAGATATCAGGAGAGACCTCTCAGTGTCGCCACCCTCTGTAATCTGGCAGGAGGAGGAGGAGTTCTTCTTCCCACCGGAGATTGGGGAGGGGGAGGGTGTTGCAGGAGGACGAGGATGAGTTCTTTGCCTACCTGTGATTGGGGAGGGGGAGAGGGCAGCAGGAGGATGAGTTTGTCTGGCCACCTGTGATTGGGGAGGGGGAGAGGGCAGCAGGAGGATGAGTTTGTCTGGCCACCTGTGATTGGGGAGGGGGAGGGGGTTGCAGGTGGACGAGGATGAGTTTGTCTGGCCTACCTGTGATTGGGGAGGGGGAGGGGGTTGCAGGAGGACGAGGATGAGTTTGTCTGGCCTACCTGTGATTGGGGAGGGGGAGGGGGTTGCAGGAGGACGAGGATGAGTTTGTCTGGCCTACCTGTGATTGGGGAGGGGGAGGGGGTTGCAGGAGGACGAGGATGAGTTTGTCTGGCCACCTGTGATTGGGGAGGGGGAGGGGGAATAGCAGGAGGACGAGGATGTGAAATGAATGTGATGCTGCTCAGACAAGTTTCTAAGGGGCTAACCGTTAGAATATCCTTGGTGGGAGGGAGGGGTATTTTGTTGTTCAATAATTAAAAAAATAATATTGCCTTATAAAAATAAATTGTTTGATGGATGAGTTGACAAAAATGTGTATTGGAATAAAAATTAGCTCTCCGTTCAAAAGAAAAAGTGGTGAACAAGAGAATAGCTTCTAGGAACAAAATGATCCCTTAAATATTAAATAGTTGCTGCCTAACTCCTCCATGGTGAGGCCCTACATCAGCTACATCACTTGCTATTTCTCACTTTGAAGGGGCGGTCGGGTAGCCTAGTGGTTAAAACGTTCGCTCGTCACGCCGAAGACGCGGGTTCGATACCCGACATAGGTACAACGTGTGAAGCCCATTTCTGGTCCCCCGCCGTGACATTGCTGGAATAAAGCTAAAAGCGGCGTAAAACCATACTCACTCACTCTCACTTTGAAATGTTGGGACAGAAATTTAGTTCATACAAGTACTGTTTAAATTTAAAAAAGATCTTGTTTTGCAGCTTCAGCTGAAGAGTGAGGGAGTGAGTGAGTATGGTTTTACGCCGCTTTTAGCAATATTCCAGCAATATCATGGCGGGGGACACCAGAAATGGGCTTCACACATTGTAGGGAATCAAAACTGGGTCTTCGGCGTGACGAGCGAACGCTTTAACCACTAGGCAACCCGACCGCCCCTTAGCTGAAAAGAATGCTAACCTCAATACAAAATCCATTCCACCACTTTCTTGTGAACCCTGTGATAATATTGCTGGAATATTGAGGAAAGTAGAGTGAAACCATACTCACTCACTCACTCACTCTCTGAAGCATGACTACCTTTTTAAGCATTTTCTGGAACAATTTCTTTTTTTGTCAAAATTATCTCAGTCCCCCAGAATATCAAAAGGTTGGTCCCTTGATTTAGTTGTTTTATTGTTTTTTGTGTTTTGTTGTTTTAGATGTTTAGGGTGTATAATTGTTTGATTGTTTGGGGTGTTACCCCGGTAACTGTTATTCACATTTTTTTTGTTTATGTCAATTACCATTTATTGGAAAATGCTTTAAAAAGTATATTTACTTGCCAATCATATGAATATTTTGGTGATGATTTGAATATTTTTTTGTTTATGTCAATTACCATTAATCCCAAAATGCTTTGAAAAGTATGTTTATTTGCCAGTCGTACAGATGTTTTGGTGATGATTTAAAAATTACCCCGATAACTGTTATTCACATTTATTTGTTTATGTCAATTACCATTAATCCAAAAATGCTTTGAAAAGTATGTTTATTTGCCAGTCATATGGATGTTTTGGTGATGATTTGAAAATAAGGTTCCCAATAAGTGAAAACTGAGCACGTGGTATTGAATATGACAGATTAATGTAAAAGCATGTAAAGTAAAATAATATGTCTTTAAGGCCTTAGTGAAAACAATGGTGATATGACAAGAAAGTAAACAGACTAAACATTTTGTTTATCCAGTTATTGGGCATAATTGCACAACTTGTTTGTTCACTAGTACAACCAGTTTGTTCACCCGTACAACCAGTTCGTTCACCCGTACAACCCCAATATTTCAATGTGATATTATAGTTGGCATCACTGAGAGGTCATTTTTTTATTTTTGTGTATATAGTTTTTTGTGTATAATGTGCCAAACTATGTATTGTTTATCAAATCATGTGTAAATGTCACAGACATCAATAAAAATGCAGGGATGAGAATTGTCTGCTGTGTGATGGGGAGTTATGTATGCCATGCCATATACTCATTCATGCTTTAGTCTCTCAGACTCTGGTTGACTTAAAGGGTGTTTAAATTCTCGTCCCTGTGTATGGGAAGGGTCATGCAATCATTGGTTGAATTCATGCTACCTGATCATGTTTCAAGGTTTGTCAGCACCATCAAGCTGACACCCCATGACATGTTGGACATAGTTTTCAAAGGAGAGTCAAACTCACTCACTCACTCACCCAAACCCCTAACTATCCAAAACCACTCTACCTCACTCACTCACTCACTCACTCACCAAAACCACTCACTTACTAACCAAAACTACTCACTCACTCACCAAAACCACTCACCCACCCACTCACTCACCAAAACCCCTCACTATCCAAAACCACGCTCGCTCACTCACTCACTCGATCACTCACTCGATCACTCACTCACCCACCCACTCACTCACTCACTCACTCACCCACCCACTCACTCACTCACTCACTCACCCACCCACTCAAGCTGGCTTTGTCGTCCCAATGTATTTCTTAAGAACGATCTGGGTTCCTTTCCACAAAGGAATCTTAGCATTACGACTACCGTTAGTCTAGGTTACGGTATGGGCCTTACGATTGTGGTTGCTCTGAGATCCCTTTGAGAAACAGCGCCCTGATTTCCAAGCACACATAAGGCTCCACACACACATGTAAACTGTGCCTTAGGTGGAGGGGCATTGTAGCGAACGTGCAGCACTCTTCTAGGTGTATTCCCCACATTGGTATACACACCAACCACATGTCAAAACTCGGATGACTGTCTGACACCAGTGTTGGGAGGAGAGGTGGAGGTTGAACTGTGAGAGTACTATTTTCTATTTGGTTTTATGTTACGTATTGTTTTATTTTGATCATTAAAATGCAGCTCAGAATGCCATGGTTTTGGTTTTGATGTTATTCATTCACATCTTCATCACTTGTTGATGAAGCTTAGCCCTACAATAAGACAGGGAGTTAACACCGTGGTATTTTGGGTTAGAACTTCTCCCTTGCTACTTATCTTAAGAAGGTGTGACTAAATGGATCGGGGCGTAAGGCTCGTTGACCTGGTTGATTGCATGTTCTGCGTCTTCAGCAACTCATGCTTGTCGTAAAAGGCGACTATGCTTGTCATAAGAGGTGACTAACAGGATCGAGTGGTCAGGCTCGCTGACTTAGTTTGTTGTATGTCATTGTCTTCTAATTGCGTGGATCGATGCTCATGACATCAATCACTGGATCGTCTGTTCGGAGTTGATTGTTTATAGGCCGCCATCATAAGCTGGAATATTGCATTATTCAACACTATTGTGTTTTAATATCATTAATTTTGATGTGCAAGGGCTTTGATGTGTGTTTTGATTTCGTGACTTAATAAAGATTATATAAAGTTGAAATTTTCAACAAGTTTTGGCCTCCGAGGTTTGAAGAGTAGCCTGAGGTTGTAAGTGAGTGAGTTGGGTTTAACGCTGCTTTCAACAGTATTCCAGTTATATCGCGGGGTGTCAGCTTAATGTGGGAGTAAAGCCTGAAGTGATGCAGGTCTCAGACGTTTACCACTTCGGTGAAACCCACGATCACGGGTATGGTGCTGACAAACCTAGAAACATAATCGGGGCTAACTGGGATTCGAACCCACTATCATAGGTTTTTGGCGTGCCGAAGGGACGCAACTCTGCAAAGGGAATCGCGATGCCTTAGACGACTGGGCCACCCGTGCCCCCAAGCTGAATATGCGAAAACGCTGATTTTTTTTTACCTTGCTGAGGATAATAAACGGCGAATCATAAAGTGGGCGGCAAAAGAAAGTATAGGTCGAGTTCGATGATCGATAAAGAAATAACAAGAAGAGGTTTTGTTGTGAATTATGATATAATCTGGGGAGGTGTAACAAATATTGATCAACCACAGTTTGAATAAAATTGGGCAATCACAGGTAATGTAAGCTCAAGGTAAACAAAGGTGGGGTAAGAAATTTCATTTTCAAAAGTTGTCTGAAATGTCACCAAAACATTGTCAGGCACACTACAAGTTCATTGTCGACACAGTTGCCTTCAACAGCGTGTATGACCTCCAGCTGCCTCAATGCATGCTGTGATACGCCGCCTCATCGATGACGTCAGTCTTCTGATGACGTGGACTGGAATCCGTTGCCACTCGTCTCTCAGGGCCTGCTGCAATTCTTGTCTGTTGACGGGCGGCTGATGGCGTGCTCTAATCTGTCCGTCAAGATGGTCCCACCGATGTTCAATAGGATTCATATCGGGTGAGTGGGCAGGCCAGGCCTGGCATTGTCGTGTTGAAACATTGTCCCCTGCTGTTTGTTTTGTAAGAACGGAAGCACAACTGGCTGCAACACTTGGTCTCTGTACTGCACAGCGTTCAGGTTTCCTTGTATAATCACCGAATCAGTCTTCTGATCTCCACAAATACCGCCCCACACCATGACAACTCCCCCGGCGAATGGATGGACCCCTCGAATACACGCCCGAGCCAAACGTTCCCCTCTGCGTCGATTAACTCGTTCTCTGCCGTCATTTCGAAACAAGTTAAACCGCCTTTCATCAGTAAACAGCACTCGACGCCAATTTCTCACTTGCCAGCGTCAAACCTGCCTCGCCAATCGCAGTCTCAGGCGTCGATGTTGAGCAGTCAGTACCATTCCTCGGAAAGGACGACACGCTCGGATTCCAGCATCACGAAGTCGTCGTAGCACTGTACGTTGGCTAATGGGATGTCCCAACGTTGTTGCTGCCGTCGCCGTTACGAATCTGTTTCGCAGGTGAATGAGCCGTATCTTACCGTCTTCCAGTGGTGTTGTCACTCGGGGTCGACCGGTTCTAGGCCTCTCCTGTGTCTGCCTGTAGCGTTGAATCAGCCTGGCTACTGTCAATTGTGTACAACCGAACCTTTCAATTTGAACCTGTGTTGCTCCCATTTCGGCCACACCGATGGCTCTCTCTCTCTCTCTGTTCCTGTGACAGCCGTGGCATTTCTTTTGTGTGCTTTCATCACATGTGGTTATATCCTGCAGATCGCTGTTTTTAGGAAAATTAGAAATTGCCAACCTATACTTTCTTTTGCCACTTAGGTTATTTAGAATGTCAGAACGAACTAAATTGTTTGTGCAAGGCACTGAGCACGAGTGCCGCTTTTAGCAATAATCTAGCAAAGAAATGGGCTTCACACATTGTACCCATGTCGGGAATCGAACCCGGGTCTTCATGAAAACATATGCATTTCTTCTTTGTTCAGGGGGCGGTCAGGATAAAGCGGCGTAAAATCAAACTCACTCACAGTTTTTGTTCAGGATTCCAAGGCTCCATAAAAATCGGTATATAGGATACATTGCATGGTCCAGTAAATGTACCACAAAATACCTGGCCCAATGATTAACCATACTCCCTTATCAGGGCAGAACGGTTTGTATACTCACAGAAAGTATTTGAGTCAAGTGGAATTGATACCATATTGATTCTCAAAAAACTAAAAGGATTTGCATGATTTTTTTGTCATATCAGAAAAGAACCAAGTTTAATTCTGAAAACTTGGTTTGACAACCTTATACACCAACATCCGACATGACAAACTCAAGAAAGAAATAATTCCTTGATCCTTTGGCCATTTGTCACAAAACGTGGTGGCCACAGATAAAGTTACAGTAAACTACGGTTATAACGAACTCAACTAGACCACTAATTTTAGTTCGTTATAACCGTAGTTCGTTATAAGCACATATACAATATAACCACAGCAAGTAGTCGGGACAAAAAAAGTAAGTTCGTTTTATCCGTCAGTTCGTTATAAGCGTGTTCGTTATAACCGTAGTTTACTGTGCATATCTATCCTTAGAGGCTCAGGACAATTTTTGAAACACGAAAGCATATATTATCAGAAGTTTACCGAGAAAACAATATGTGATCTGCTGGACTTCCTAATTGATAACATATATGTAAAAGTTTGGGGGTTAGGTATTAAGGCTAGAAGTTTGCATAAATTTTGAGATTTAATGTTTGGAAAAGATATATTATATAATTGTAAGAAAAGAAAACTACACAATATCGTTTTTTGTCCAGTTATGTGTTGAGCAAAAATATTTTTTTGAAAATTAGATGTTTTTAAAAGTGCCGCTTGAGTTTTCAAAACCAAGAGAATAAGCCTATCAAAGTTAACCTAGCTTAGCTTTTTACTTTGAGTGTATGTCGAATTATCCGTATTTGGGGGGCGGTCAGGTAGCCTAGTGGTTAAAGCGTTCGCTCGTCACGCCGAAGACCCGGGTTCGATTCCCGACATGGGTATAATGTGTGAAGCCCATTTCTGGTGTCCCCCGCCGTGATATTGCTGGAATATTGCTAAAAGCGGCGTAAAACCGTACTCAGTCACTCAATTATCCGTATTTGGAGACAGATATTGTACCTTAGTGGTAATGTTTATACGTCCGGAACCATAATGTTATGCCGGCTTATCCGCTACATCTATATATTAGACTGGAGCTAGTGAGTGAGTGAGTGAGTTGGGTTTAACGCCGCATTTAACAGTATTCCAGTTACATCGGGGCGTGACAGCTTAATGTGGGAGGAAAACCCGAAGTGATGCAGGTCTCAGACGTTTATCACTTCGGTGAAACCCACGAGCACGGTATGGTGCTGACAAACCTAGAAACATAATCGGGGCGAACCGGGATTCGAACCCACAATCATAGGTTTCTGTCGTGCCGAAGGGACGCAACTCTGCACAGCGAATCGCGGCGCCTTAGACGACTGGGTCACCCGTGCCCCTAGACTGTAGCTAGAGTTTACTGTGTCGCATTAGATATTCCCATATGCAGGTGTGTGGGAGTATCAACATATTTCAAAAATATCTGAAATATTATATACGTCACACAATTTCATAAGGTAATAAAGTAACGAGAGCGATATCTACAACTTCCGATTAACTTTCACTGCAAATAACATCAATGTTATCAAGCCTTATAACGTAAGGCAGATATAGCCGAACGAAACATAGCGACTCATTTGTGTCATCAACTGTTGTTGACATAAGCGAGATCAGTTTCACAACGAATACTCGTAAAAGAGGTATGATTGTTAGTTTTGACAGGCAGTTTCAGTTTGAAATTGATTTAATTTCAGTCAAAATAATCAATAATTCATGTTGGGATGAAAATAACGTATTCTCCCGATTATTTAGTATTCTGTTGATTGTGTTTGTGTGCGTCTGTCTGTGTGGGTGTTGGGTTGGGGTGGGTAGGGGGGTGGGAGTCGCTGTTTGTGCGTGGAGGTGGGGGTGTTCTCCGAACATAGGAGGCTAACAGTTATTTTTTTTATTCGCAAAACAGTATGTTCAATTTTTATTTTCGGTAAATCTGAGGTAAAATATTTGTTTTAAGTATTTTCTGAAACATTCTTTTTCACACAATAAAACCCATGCTCCCCCCCCCCCCCCCGCGGGAATATCAGATGGTCGTCAATACTTGAATGATGGCTCTAACAACGCACCAATACAATCTAAATGCCTTTTAACACGGTTGTCAGTGTCCATCCTCAACCATTGCCTATATCAACAATAACCTTGTCTTTCTGTAACTCAGTTTTCCAAATCTTGTCCTGTCTGCTTTCCTTTCATTTAACAAATCATTCTGACCATTTCAGGGAGCTTTCAAAGACAAATCAAGTTTTCACAGTATAAACAGTTCACGCCAGCACATTACAGCTCCACTGGCCGAATTCCGGTAAAATCCGGCCTTCTCAACATATGCGAAAGCTCCAACGCACAGCCAGCAAAACAAATCACTGCAAATACACAGTAACGAACACGCTTATAACAAACTGACCAATCTAACGAAATTATTTTTTTGTCTCGACTATTTGCTGTAGTTATGCTGTATATATATGCTTATAACGAACTACGGTGTCCCTTTGAGTTCGTTATAACCGTAGTTTACTGTAAGGATTCGCTTGATGTCAGCATCTTACCTAATGTTTTTTTTATGTTTTATATGTCCCAGTAAATAGGGATTTAGAGTTCGAACTACAATGAACTTTTGGAATACACCCCTTACAGAATTATGGCTCATGACTACTGAGACACGATAAAACACTACAGTAAACTACGTTTATAACGAACACGCTTCTAACGAACTGAGGGATATAACGAACTTACTTTTTTTTCCCGACAATTTGCTGTAGTTATGCTGTATATATGCTTTTAACGAACTACGGTTATAACGAACTAAAATTAGTGGTCCCGTTGAGTTCGTTATATCCGTAGTTTACTGTAATACAATAGTTTCATGACGTACAGATCATAGTCATTAAACTACGTTTATAACGAACATGCTTATAACGAACTGAAGGATATAACGAACTTATTTCTTAGTCCCGGTCATTTGCTGTATATATGCTTATAACGAACTACGGTTATAACGAACTAAAATTGGTAGTCCCTTTAAGTTCGACATAACCGTAGTTTACTTTATACAAATATATATTTTGTACAGCAGTAGATTCAACGTTGCGTGTAAAAGAGCTTTCGCTTGTACATGTAAGAAAGTGTTTAGCTACAACATTAGATATATAGATAATATATTCATACACAACTATGAGGCAACAGCCCATTGTCCACAGCATTTGGGGCGGTCGGGTAGCCCAGTGGATAAAGTGTTCGCTCTTTCGTCACGCCGAAGATCCGGGTTCGATTCCCCACATGGGTACAATGTGTGAAGCCCATTTCTCGTGTCCCCCGTGATATTGCTGGAATATATCTAAAAGCGGCGTAAAACCATACTCACTCACTCACTATACATCATTTAGGATGCTTTTGTATATAACATAAACTAATGTCTAACTAACATAGCGTGATAAATATGGTGACATTATAATGCATAGACAAATTTCATAAAACATCAATGGTTACTGGAGATATTAGATAGACAAATTTGTGGATATTTGGATTAACATAAAACTGTCTGTTTAAGTATACTTCATCGACTATCATATTTATGTCATTTATGACATATAAACAGAAAGTTGTATTCATCTTTAATAAGATCTCTATATATTTCATGTCTTCCCAATTAAATCATTACTTTATGGGAACTACATCGAAATTGTGCAAAGGCAATTCTATATTTTCTAGGGGCGGTCGGGTAGCCTAGTGGTTAAAGCGTTCGCTCGTCACGCCAAAGACCCGGGTTCGAATCCCGACATGGGTACAATGTGTGAAGCCTATTTCTGGTGTCCCCGGCCGTGATATTGCTGGAATATTGCTAAAAGCGGCGTAAAATCAAACTCACTCACTCACTCACTATATTTTCTAAAATTACATAAAAAAGATAGGTTTCTGTGTATATATGAGATTTATAAAGCTTATTTAGTTAACATGTTGTTTAGCATATTATGAACTAACTTTTGTTTCTCTTTGAGATAATTAAAATCTGCATGTGGTAATATTTCAAATCTTAAATCAAAATAGAAAGAACATGAAATTATAAGGCGTTTTTTGTTTTTAACAGTGCGGGTGTTTTCAATCTTGAAACGATGTGGACAACAGGCATGTTTCCCTGCGCTTGTTTACTTACAATGTTGTGACAGTCACGGTGTGGACATTGTGACATGAATCACTCTATGGCTTGTCACGGGTGTTTTCAGCAAGGAAGAAGCCTCATTCAATGAAACAGGAAGTCATCAAAGGCGAACAACGAATCGTCCCTTTCTCAAAGTATTAACTCAAGGGTGTTTTCATTTTCCCTGCCATTTCTAATTAGTTGACCACAATATTGTAATCCTACATGGAAAATAGCATCTGGAAATACCTTTTATTCATTATAAAAAGGTAAACAGAATTTAAATTGGCATTGGGTCGTATACCTCTTTTATAGAAGACGATGTACATTTTCAAATTCTGGGTGCTGTGGACTGCATTGATAGGTGGGTTCATTAACATGAAAACTCGAGTTATGGAACAGTAGTATTTTGAATATGTGTTGTTATTTCGTTCTTGTCATCTTCACATAGTATTAATACTATTCTTTACAGCCACAGTGAAACAATTTGTGAACGCGACCACAGGATATAAATCGAGTAACCAGTAGTTCGAGAATAGGAAGGTGTCAATTTTAGACAAAGTCTTTGAAAAGGCCTGTCGAGATGATGACGCTTCGTCAAAAACAAAACATCTCGAAGCAAAGTTCGAGATAACAAGGGCATGGTGTCTCTGAGTTTTACACAGTTACACCTGTTTATAACGAACTCAAAGGGAGATTCATTCGTTATACAGGATTCGTTTATTGTACCGTTACTTCGTTATAACCGATACTTCGTTTTATCGTTAGTACGTTTATATCGGTGTTCCACTGCATTTGCTTCTGTATATGATTTTCTATTTATCCGTTAATCCTTGTGACATATCCAGATGTATGATTTTTCTCCCGGTAGATCTAACAGTATATTTTTTTATGACAGTGCTCGGATGTGTGTTTGGAGCGACAGACAGTTCTTGTGGTATCTGTAACAGAGGGCGCAACATTTCCAAAGCAGCGAGTTCTCTATACAACCGGGTAAGTACACGTGCACCCACACGATCCTTCTCAGAAGATGCTAGAGAGCAATATTAATCAAATACTACAGTAAACTACGTTTATAACGAACACGCTTATAACGAACTGACGGATATAACGAACTTACTTTTTTGTCCCGACTATTTGCTGTAGTTATGCTGTATATATGCTTATAACGAACTACGGTTATAACGAACTAAAATTAGTGGTCCCGTTGAGTTCGTTATAACCGTAGTTTACTGTATTGCTACCAGATAATTACTGTTATTATCTCACTGTTCATTGATTGGTTGTTTTGTTGTTTAACGCCGCACACAGCAACATTCCAGCCATATGACGGCGGTCTGTAAATAATCGAGTCTGGACCAGACAATCCAGTGATTAATATCATGAGCATCGATCCACGCAATTTGGATCGATGACATGTATCAACCAGGTCAGTGAGCCCGACCACCCGATCCCGTTAGTCGCCTCTTACGACAAGCATAGTTGCCTTTTACGACAAGCATGTGTTTCTGGAGATCTAATCTTCCCCCTCTGTTTATTGAAGCGATGTTTACGATTCATATATCTTGATTATGAAAGCGACAAAACCCTTTCCATATTCATAAGACATATCTACTAAAACAAGAATCGACTGCACAATTCAGATTATATCATGTGCATGTGTTTATGAATCACTATCAAATAGATGACACAAGGTGTTCGCGAAAAGATGAAATTACCCTTCCCCACCGGTGGCACCCGTCACAAACACATGCAAAGGCAAGTCAATTGTTCAGCTGAAAAAATATGGAAACACGGACAGCCATTCTCTTTGTCACTGATGTGTCGAATTTGTAAATGTCCTCGACAAAACTTGTACCCTTGATCAAACAACTTTTGAGCAAGAATTGTATTACGCTCTTTAAAAGCTTCGTAGACAGATTGAGAGCATGCTCGATTGTTGCTCAAAAGTTGAAAAAGAATAAACACCGACGACTAGAGCTGCAGGGACATTGCTCGACATGAAGGGAACGTTGATAATTGGAAAGTTGAAGTCATCCCTCTTGCCACACAGCCTTGTGGAGACTTTTTGTCTCTGAATCTTTACGCATAGATGTAAATATGAAACAGATGAGGCGGCCTCAATTGTCCCCCTTTTTTTGGATTCAGATAGATATATCAGAGGAAGGAAATTGGCTTTTAGAGTGAGTGAGTGAGTATGATTTTACGCCGATTTTAGCAATATCCCAGAAATGGGCTTCACACATTGTACCCATGTCGGGAATCGAACCCGGGTCTTAGGCGTGACGAGCGAACGCTTTAACCACCAGGCTACCCCACCGCCCCGATATACCTGAAGCTTTAGTTAAACCTACTGGCCAAATTGCATTTTTTATTTTGCCAATCCGAGCAGAAATTTAGATTCACATGCCTAAAAAAACAGATCAACCAGAGAGATGGCTTCCTCTTTCCTAAATGTCCTATACCCAAATTTCACATAGATGTTATGTGCGAAGAAGTTCAGCATTTCACATATTGTTTTCTCAGTAAACTTCAGATGATAAACTTCGATTGTCCTGAACCTTTACAGATAGAGAGGTAATTTATATATATTGCCACCGAGTTTAATAAAATATTACCCGGGATCCGAGCTTCAGACAATACTCGGGTATACCATATTTCATTCAATACATGGCTTTTCACACAAAATGAAAGCCAATTTATCATTACTCCATGTCTGAATGATGACATCTGATTCGTTCACGGGATCCTGATCAAATACTGTAAATCCCTCCCGGGAGGGAAAAACAAATTCTAAAATACTGTGTGTCCCGCTTGGGAAGGAAAATAAATTTTATGCGGGAGAATAAATCCCTTATACCCCGCCACGAGCAAGTCAGGCTGCACGTGGATTTCTGAGCGGGAGACTAAAGTCCTTATACCCAGCTTCGAAGCAAAAAGCCGCACGTTTCTTCCGAGTCAATGAAAGTCGTTTGACACAGCACAAGTTAACCTCAGCTCAATGGCAGATTAAAACACGTGGGTAAGATAAATTCGTTGTAGCAGTATCACGAGGGGTACATGTGGTTGTATGCGTCCCCCTCCGGCTCGTGGTATAAACCCCATGTACCCCTCGTGATACTGCTACAACTTATATAGCACGAGTTAAATAATAAAATATGCGCCGTCATAAGCAGTGTACTTTTCAAGCTGACTTGTCCTGACAAAACTAAAATATCGTCCCAGAAAGCGTTAAACCACACTATCAAGGTCTATTGACATCGGCTGCAGAGCTAATTTGTTTGCGCTTGTTTCAGTTGCCGAAACTCTGGCCTGGAAAACAGGCGTGGAACACAAGATGTCGAGAAGTGAAAGATCTCATCAAGAATGTAAGTGTTTCAATATTGTCATAAGTCACACTCTACGTAAATAGCACACGTCATTTAAAACTACTTACATATCCGAACAAACCTTCGACCGTTGCAGTGTGTGACTTGCATGACTGTATGACTGTGGTCGTTTCTTATGTGTTCAACCGTGTCGTTAAGTTTGCGGAAATTGGGGGAATATAAATACTATCAATACTGTCATAAATTTCGAATCGACGGAACTCTTAAACAGTTTAATAAAGTACGCCTTCGTGTCGATCCGGGGTAGAATAGGTCTTCAGCAACCCAACCTTGCCGTTAAAGGCGACAATGCTTGTCGAAAGAGGTAATTAACGGGATCGGGTGGTCAGGCTCGCTGACTTAGTTGATGCATGTCATCGATCCCAAATGCGTAGATCGATGCTCATGATGTCAATCACTGGATTGTCTGGTCCAGACTCGATTATTTACAGACCGCTGTCTTATAGCTGCAATAGTGCTGAGTGCGGCGCTAAGCAAAAAAAAACAAAAAAAAACGGCTTCTGCTTATTTCAGGTATCGGACGGCAAGAAGCATTTAGCTGTCATTTCCTACATGGATCAATATGTAAAGTTGTTGGAAGACGTCTACAACGAAACACAAAGGACAGCTGAAACGTTGTATACATCTTGCACACCTAAAGAAGACATCAGAACAACGATCGTTCAGATGTACGCGGAACACTTGAATTGGTCAGACAGCAGGTCCGCCGACTACAACATCTCGCTTAACGTCTCGACGGTTGAAACCACGGAGGCCAGAAGTATGTTGGAAGTGATTGAACGTTTCGGGAATTGTCTGAGGAAAACAAAGAATGACAGCCACGTCGCCAAATGTGCAGATCGTGTGTTTAAGAAGTGTGGGAGAGGAAGGAAGGAGCGAAAGAGAAAGGATGGGACACGGCGAAAGGCTAGAAGACAAAATAGGAAAAGGAAAGGAAGCAGAAATAGTAAATCTAGGAAGAGGAACTGAGGGACTCCTACGGACAGGGTATATAATGTTCGGGTGGTGTGTGTGCTAATGTTTACAGAATATTTTTATCGGTCATTCCTTCCATTTTTTTTATCTCTGAAAGGAGCCGGACAACGTCCTTTTTAACAAGGCGTTTTTCCTTGATATCCAGAATGTATGTCCGGCCAACGGTACATTTTTTAACAAAATATTTTTTGAACACAATTATGCTTTATACAAAATACAACCCGAAGTGATGCAGATCTCAGACGTTTACCACTTCGATGAAACCCACGAGCACGGGTATTGTGCTCACAAACCTAGAAACATAATCGGGGCGAACCGCGTTTCTGACGTGACCAAGGGACGCAACTCAGCACTGCAAATCAAGGAGCCTTAGACGACTGTGAAACCCACACACCCCCACCCCCACTACCCCCACCACCCCTTGAGCCTTTAGAAACACACGACAGTAATCGTATCGTTATCATAATGTCATGTTTAAGCCGTAATATTATTGACTATTCACGTTTGTTTGAATAAAATGCCGCTATTATACAATGCAAAATGTTGGTTTACAGAACACCCACATATCGGGGAACTGCAATCTAAACTTATTGGGGGCGTTATTTGAGCAAGTAGACACTGTTGCGATGATAGGACCTTATTATATATGGTCCCGGCCTGTTGACCTCATTTGCATATATTTGCATATCGTGATACCAAGGTATCTGATTAGTTTATCGTATCGATATCCCACTCCGCATATTGTCAATCATATTTTCATTATTTATTATTGAGACTTGTCTAGTCCTTGTCATAGATTGTTGATGTCATTAAATCTGCAACTGCATCCACTCAAATGTTACATTAAGAATAAATGAAAATGACATTTGAACGCGTGTTTTTGTTGGGTTTTTGAAAGAATGTGTGAAAAGTAAAATCTTACATTGCATCTGATTCAGTATTTCAGCCATGTAGCGTAGGAAATACGATAACATTCGGACTGGTAAATATCACCAAAAGAACCGAAACACATATAGACATGTACATATAACAACATACACTTTGTTCAAAATCAAAACGGGCCGGTCGGTAGACTAGTGGTTAAAGCGTTCGCTCGTCACGCCGAAGACCCGGGTTCGATTCCCGACAGGGGTACAATGTGTGAAGCCCATTTCTGGTGTCCCCCGCCGTGATATTGCTGGAATATTGCTAAAAACGGTGTAAAACCATATCCACTCACTCAAAATCGAAACATTATCCTCAACTTATAAAATTCAATTTATTTAAACACATTTTGAATTTGTCTTTCAATGTTATATTCAAATGTAGATGCTTGTGGACATACGCAAACCAAAGAAAATCGGTTAAAACATTTTACTGTTGAGGATGGAATTATATCACATGGCAATACCAGTGTCTGTAGGCATGGTAACGTGCTTGAAGAACACTCTTGTAAATGGGTCATGTCACGAGAGGGGGTTCGGGCTAGCCTCGTGGTTAAAGCGTTCTCTCGTATCGCTGAAGACCCGGGTTCGATTCCCGACATGGGTACAATAGGTGAAGCCCATTTCTGGTGTCCCCCGCCGTGATATTGCTGGAATATTGCTAAAAGCAGCGTAAAACAATACTCACTCACGAGGGGGTTCAGGGGCACGTTCACCGTGTGCATCCGTGCATGCCTGACATCTTCGCCTCATTGATGCCGCCTAAACATTCTCAAAAACTAAAACGGTTTGCTTGAAATTGTTCGAACTCGAAAAGAACCAAGTTCAATGTGTCAAAACATTTGATTTGTCAATATGTGAAATACTTCCATCATTGACAGCATGTATGTAAATGTTTGGGTTATTATGCTTACCTTCTTTCTGATTTGGCGGGGTGGTCGGGTAGCCTAGTGGTTAAAGCGTTCGCTCGTCACGCCGAAGACCCGCGTTCGATTCCCGACATGGGTACTATGTGTGAAGCCCATTTCTGGTGTCCCCCGCCGTGATATTGCTGGAATATTGCTAAAAGCGGCGTAAAACCATACTCACTCACTCACTCACTCTGATTTGGCGCATCAGTGACAAACTTTATACCCGAAGCAATTCCCTCTTTTGGCTTCTACCATATGTTCCCGTGTTTTTTCACAGGTGAAACACTGACTTGCTTTTTGCATATCATACATGTATTTGTCGGTGGGGCTTTCCGCGAACACCTGATAACATCACTATTTGATGGTGATTCATGGACGCATACTCATGATATGGTCGGAAATGTACAATCGACTCTCATTTTGGAAGAAATTTCTTATGAATATGGAAAAAGTTTTATCGCTTTCATTCCATATCTGAGGAAGTTTAAGCTGTTACAGTAGTTCCTGCAATGTTGTTGGAGGATTTGTAACGAACTCAAAGGGACCATTAATTTTAGTTCGTAAAACCGTAGTTCGTTATAAATATATATACAGCATATACATATACAATAAATGACCTTGACTAAAAATAAGTTCGTTATATCGGTCAGTTCGTTATAAGCGTGTTCGTTATTAACGTAGTTTACTGTACTTACAACGCGAAGTTTTAATCAAATTGTAACGAAATATCAATTGTTTATTTGATGTCAAATTATGCCTACTGTCGTGGATGCGTGCTGGATGTCTGGGCAGTTGTTGTATTGTAGAGGTCTTGAGCTATCTCAATGTAAACCGGCGTCTGAGCTCAACAACCTTGAAAGAACGCTTGATACATACAAGGCGGTACAAGGGAGCTCTGTGAATAACGACAGAAGGGGGCTCTAGGAATATCAGCAGAAGGGATCTCTATGAATAACGGTGCACGGGAACTCTGTGAGTTACAGTACAAAGGATCTCTATGAATAACGGCAGAAGGGATCTCTATGAATAACGGTGCACGGGAACTCTGTGAGTAACGGTACAAAGGATCTCTATGAATAACGGCAGAAGGGAGCTCTATGAATAAGGGTACAAGGGAGCTCTATGAAAAACGGTACAGGGGATCTCTGTGAATTAACGGTACAGGGGATCTCTATGAACAACGGTACAGGGGATCTCTATGAACAACGGTACAGGGGATCTCTATGAATAACGGTACAGGGGATCTCTATGAATAACGGTGCATGGGAACTCTGTGAGTAACGGTACAAAGGATCTCTATGAATAACGGCAGAAGGGAGCTCTATGAATAAGGGTACAAGGGAGCTCTATGAATAAGGGTACAAGGGAGCTCTATGAAAAACGGTACAAGGGGTCTCTGTCAACAACGGTACAGGGGATCTCTATGAACAACGGTACAGGGGATCTCTATGAACAACGGTACAGGGGATCTCTATGAACAACGGTAAGGGGGATCTCTGTGAACAACGGTACAGGGGATCTCTAGGAATAACGGCAGAAGGGAGCTCTATGAAAAACGGTACAGGGGATCTCTGTGAACAACGGTACAGTGGATCTCTATGAATTAACGGTACAGGGGATCTCTAGGAATAACGGCAGAAGGGAGCTCTATGAATAACATTACGGGGGATCTCTATGAATAACGGTACAGGGGAACTCTATGAAAAACGGCAGAAGGGAGCTCTATGAATAACGACAGAAGGGATCTCTATGAATAACGGCAGAAAGGATCTCTATTGATAACGGCAGAAGGGAGCTCTGGGAATAACGGCGGAAGGGAGCTCTATGGACAACGGTACAAGTGATCTCTATGAATAACGGCAGAAAGGATCTCTATGATTAACGGCAGAAGGGATCTCAATGAATAACGGCAGAAGGGAGCTCTATGAACAACGGTACAAGGGACCCTAAGAATAACGGCAGAAAGGATCCGTATGAATAACGGCAGAATGGAACTCTGTGAAAAACGGCGGAAGGGGGCTCTTTGAACAACGGTACAAGTGATCTCTATGAATAACGGCAGAAAGGATCTCTATGAATAACAGTACTAGGGATATCTATGAATAACGGCAGAAGGAAACTCTATGAATAACGGTACAAGGGATTTCTATGAATAACGGCAGAAACGATCTCCATGAATAACGGCAGAAGGGAGCTCTGTGAATGACGGCAGAAGAATATGTTACCCTGTCCTAAAGCGTTGTAATAAGAAAATATTGTCCAGTGGACATGCTGGTTGTCCTGAAAACAAATGTGTTGCAATTAGACATTGTATGACTATAACCGATAAATTGGGTTTAACGCCGTTTTTAACAGTATTACATATTGCGGCGTGTCAGCTTAATGTGGGAGGAAAGCCCGAAGTGAAGCAGGTCTCAGATGTTTACCACTTTGGTGAAACCCACGAGCACGGGTATGGTGCTGACAAACCTAGAAACATAATCGGGGCGGACCGGGATTCGAACCCACAATCATAGGTTTCTGGCGGAATGATTTTTACAATTACCGTCTTCATTAATGAAGTTATGACAGTCATAAAAATTTAAAATGTCAATGCCAGAGAATAATCTCGATTATCTGCCGAAACACATTCCACTGGACGTATTATGGCAACATTATGATGAAAGTTATTGTTACAAATCCCGCACAAATAGAATGGGCTTAGCACGTGATTTGTATTGTTGTTTGGTGCAGAATGTGTGCCTTTACTTACTTGCTCTCACTAGGCTAAACAAAAACGTTGAATTAACTACTCGTTCCTCACTTCCGCATTACTGCAATACATTTGTTTTCAGGACAACCAGCATATCCACTGGACAATGTTTTCTTATTACAACGCTTAAGGACAGGGTAGCATATTCTTATTTATTTTTGAAAATGAGGTTAAATAGATTGTATCAACTCCCTTAAACAATGATGTTGCAGTAGTATGGTGTAGCCATGCCAATGTGTATTCATACCCAGATGGACAGATGGCAATCCGAAACAGTATTTCAGTTTAGTCGAAACGTACCTGCTTGATGTGGGGGGAAAGCCCCGAAGATATACACTTTCAGACGTTTAACTCTTGGTTGAAACCCACGAGGACGGGTATGTCGCTGATAAATCCAGGGTCATAATCGGGTTTCTGGGATGTTATTCTGGACGGCCACAGTGCAACCCACTGAACACGTTCTACATACATGTGGATTCCAATATTCCATTTCCCAAATTAAAATCTAGACACTTACCACTTTGGTGAAACCCACGAGCACTGGTATTGTGCTAACAAACAAATGATAACAATCGGCAGAACCTGGGCTTCGAACCCACGATCATAGGTTTCTGGCACGCCCAATGGAGGTAACTCTGCATCGTAAACTGCACCGCCTTCGATACCCCGGTCACCCATGCAAGGTGAATGAATAAATTAGTGTGAAGGAAACCTATCACCTTTTTGACACCTGTCCAATAAGGAAATGGACCCAGGTATTTGAACCATGTTCAGTTATCTAACTTTTATTTGTTTTTGTTTTTTAACGCCGCACTCAGCAATATTCCAGCTTTATCTGGACATTTAACCTCCTTCACTCATTGTCATTAAATTCAGATCTTTAACTCGAATTCTGAACCGTATCTCATTCAATGTTATTAAGGTGAGATCTTTAACTCAGATTCGATACCTTATCTCATTCAATGTTAATAAGGTCAGATCTTTAACTCAATTTCTGAACCGTATCTCATTCAATGTTATTACGATGAGATCTTTAACTCAGATTCGATGCCTTGTCTCATACAATGTTATTAAGGTCAGATCTTTAACTCAGATTCGATGTCTTATCTCATTCAATGTTATTAAGGTCAGATCTTAACTCAGATACGATGCCTTATCTCATTCAATGTTATTAAGGTCAGATCTTAACTCAGATACGATGCCTTATCTCATTCAATGTTATTAAGGTCAGATCTTAACTCAGATACGATGCCTTATCTCATTCAATATTATGAAAGTCAGATCTTCAACTCAGATTCGATGCCTCATCTCATTCAATGTTATTACAGTCAGATCCTTAACTCAGATTCGATACCTTAACTCATTTAATGTTATTAAAGTCAGATCTTTAACTCAGATTCGATACCTTTTCTCATTCAATGTTATTTAAGTCAGATCTTTAACTCAGATTCGATACCTTATCTCATTAAATGTTATTAAAGTCAGATCTTTAACTCAGATTCGCTACCTTATCTCATTCAATGTTATTAACGTCAGATCTTTAACTCAGATTCGATGCCTCTATCAGTCAAAGTCAAGATTCTCAACGTAGATTCGACATCACGCATTGAGATCAGATGTTTAATCCAGATTCAGTACCTACATGTTCCTAAGTGAATGCCTTTAAGTCACATCTTTAATTCAGATTAAGTACCTCTTTAAAATCATTTATCTTAGTCCGATTCGATAGCGCAGTTCGTCAGTATTACTGAATTCAAATTTAGAACAATTTGATCTCAATAAGATGGGAGAAGCAGTAAAGAATACACCGGCAACCCGGAATTAGGCACCGTTACTCGAAAGCGGCAGATTTGGAAACCAATTTGATAAACAATTAAATGCTCACAATAGCAACCCTACAGCTAGCTAATTGTCCTCATGTCAATATTGTTGTTTCTGTGATGTCATGGGATCCAAAGTTCAACCAAGGGAAAAGCCATTCATCGACATTCTATTTCCCACACCAAGACGGAGGGTTAACTAATTACTAACCAACGTTTAATTAAAGATTAATACAGTCAGACGTAAACAATGCATGTTTCAGGAGAGCCCCCCTTGAAATATTGAACGGGTCTATGACATCTCATTAATAAATACAGATGCACGTGCTGAAAATAGATTACGGGGTTGGTGTGTACCAACGAGATAGTTGTATTTTTCGAAAATTGGGAGCTATCGTGACAGTTCGGTGGCCGAGATTTATAAGATGTTAATAGTTTTATCTCCATCAGAACCCTTGAAATGCTATTCATATGAAAAAGCTTATACAAATAATTTTAATTTTCCCACGATCCACTCGTTCCCAAAGTTACCAAGTCCCTAGTATTTTTCAAAACATAAACATTGATAAAAAAATACTTTTTCAAATCAGATTTCGTTTTTGTCTCCAGATTTTACCTCTTTGCATACGCTAAGTAGGTAGGCGTGGCCATAATGGTCTTGGTCCGTCTCGTCGTATCCGGCACAGTATCCTACAGAGAAGTATGGCCGTGCACTCTGACGTAGTAGATATGACGTCACAATACAGAGTAAAGCCAAATGTCCAACTGTGTTGATGATACTGAATGTTAAATACTCTCTTAGTCGATGTTTGACGGGCTTTTTCCATGAAATGAATCTCCAGATATGCTTCAATTAAGAATATGGCCAATGAGAACCCGGCATTTCGCAAAGTCTTTTGAGTAAACTCAGTATTCAAAATGTAATGCACTACCGGTCAGATTTCAAATGCTTTCAACTGAAACACCGTGGACTGTACAGGAAATCCATGATCTAATGTAGATTCAATACAGCTGCGGATCAGTAATAATGCAAGGTTATAACATGCACGGAAGAATAATGGACAACTTTAGTGTGTAATGAAGCACCTTAAGCATCAATGTTCACCTAAATTTCAAAGGTTAGTACAGTATGATTATAATTGATGTCGCAATCCTATAACACAGATAGTATAATGTGCAGAATATCAGATGATTGCGGGAGTGTGTACGGCAGGTTTACTGTTTCGGTCCTATGCGTTTTATGTAACAGGAAATAACTGTGTGTACACACCCTCTTCCGGGTTGAACAACCGCAATAAAGAGATAAAGCGTTGAACTGCGGCTAATATTTTTCATATTAAAAAAAATTGTAACAGGTGAACTGATAAATGCAGGGACAGGTATTGGAACAATGGAGTATTCATGCACTACGAGCATAGAGTACATGTGATCATGTACACGTCATAAAATAAAACATTTGAGTTTTATATCTTCCAAGTGGAACCTACATATCACACATGTTTCATGCAAATACTTGTTCATTAGCACAGGAACTTAATATTCACACGCTCACAAATACTCATATTTGACAGGACATGAAAGTATCAGACAGAACATTTTTTGTTTGTAATCGAACCACCGTCATCGTGACGAGCGAGCACATACACCACTTGGCTACCCTAACGCTCACCAGCACGGTCGGCTTAGGCAATTCGCTGTGCAGAGTTGCGTCCCTAAGCTTGGGCACGCCAGAAACCTATGATTGTGGATTCGAATCCCGGTTCGCCCCGAATATGTTTCTAGATTTGTCGGCACCATACCCGTGCTCGCGGGTTTCACCGAAGTGGTAAACGTCTGAGACCTGCATTACCCCGGGCTTTCCTCCCACATTAAGCTGACACGCCGTGATATAACTGGAATACTGTTAAAAGCGGCGTTAAACACAACTCACTCACTCACTCACAGTATTATTAAAGTTCATTGTCATTGCGGACTGTGTGTACGACAGGGTTGCTGTTTTGGGCCTATACAGTTTATGGAACAGAAAAAAAGATGTGCGCACCCCCGAGACACAGATCCAGTGGTAAACTACAGCTGGGTTGGTTGGTTTGCTGTTTAACGCCGCACTCAGCAATATTCCAGCTCTATGACGGCGGTGCGCTAAGCTGGGAACAAGGTATAGACTATACATGCGCTAAGAGGGTAGAGAAATAATACATGTCACAGCCTAAGACATTTGAGTGTGACTTAAAAGTGGAAGATACATAACACACATGTTCCTGCAAATACTCGCGCATACGCAAAAAAACTTTATAGAAATGCACTCAGAGATGCCCAAATTTCAATGGCAAGACAAAAGACGAGAGGTCAGAAAATGTATGTGTGGTAGTTGAGGCCACATTGATTAATATGCACAAAAGTTATATGTGTACATGTTATTTGTTTGAATGAGTTTGAATCCCGGTCCCCCGGATTATTTTTCTAGGTTTGTCAGCACCATACCCGTGCTCGTGGGTTTCCCTAAGCGGTAAACGTCTGAGACCTGCATCAATTCGGGCTTTCCTCCCACATTAAGCTGACGCGTCGTGGTATCACTCGAATACTGTTCAAAGCGGCGTTAAACCCAACTCACCCACTCATTCACTCACTCATTTTGGTGAAACATACTCAGGGATTCGAACTCACGATCTGTGAAGAGTTACTACCCTGGGGATGTAGTCCATATTATGCTGACTGGAATACATGTACTATTAAAAGAGGCGTTAAACTCAATTCACTCACTCACTTTGCGCAACACGATGTAGGTGTAGGTCTCATAGGATGCCGAGTTAGACTAACATCTAGTCTCTGAAAGGAACATATTTTAAAAAGGAGCCCAGAGACTTTCTTCTGCAGTAATCTAGACTTGCCAAACATTATAGACTTGCATGGGCTGTATTGGACACTTTGATTTGTTTACCGATGGGAACCATACTGAACCACATGTTAACCTCTCCAGGTTCGAATCCCGGTTTGTCCCGATTCTACTTCTGGGAACACAATCCTACGTAAATATCAATAGACTTGTGTCTCCTTATTTATACCGACGTGCATATGTGTGTATGTGTTGCCGCTTAAAATTGCACTGGTCTAGACGGATGTCGATTTTTTTGTGCTTGAGTCTAGCCCAAGATACCATGCCGCAGTTTAACATGGATACCCCACTCAGACACAGCATACTGACTCCGAGCCGACCAGTCCACGTTTAAGCCCCTTCCTGCCGATCGTGTTTTGGTATGACGCGGACGGGGATCGAACCTACTTCCTTCCGCACTCAGCGCAGACACTTTATCCACTACACCACGGAGGCGGCCTCCATATTTATAATTTTGACAGTACCAGGTTTTTCTTCCTTGCAAGCTGACATTTATATGTTATCTCGTTGAAAGTTTTTTCATCGATAGGGTACGGGCCCCGTAGACTAAGGCGGCGCGATTCGCTGTGCAGAGTTTCGTCCCTTGGGTACGCCAGACACATTATGGTAGATTCGAATCCCGGTTCGCCCCGATTATGTTTCTAGGTTTGTCAGCACCATGCCCGTGCTCGTGGGTTTCACCGAAGTGGTAAACGTCTGAGACGTCTGGAATACTGCTCAAAGCGGCGTTAAACCCAACTCACTCACAAATAATAGCAAGTTCATGAATCTGTAACCACTGCGAACAAATATACACACCTTTCTGCGACATGATGTCGGTGTCAAGGGTCAACATGATTGACGTGACAAAGAGGATCCTTGTTTGGAAGCGAATCACCGCCATCATTATGACGCGCCAGCTCAATGCTGAGTGTGGACAGTAGAATCAGTTAAGCCCATGACATGAAGACGATTCTTTGTGTTTTGCTATACGAGTATATTACACCATGGTATTTGAGGGCACCATTGGCCCAATGATATAACCGTACGAGTATGAGCTATTCGTAGGTTCGAATCCAGCTTAGCTGCGATTATGATCCTCTGTCTGTCAACGTAAGTGTGTGACGTTGTGGTTTCTCCATTGTGACGCTAAAACGCCCTGATAATTCCAATACGTTCACAGCCAACATACTTACAACGTTTCCATGCTACATCACCACCATCAAAACACATAGAGGCGGTCGGGTAGCCTAGTGGTTAAAGCGTTCGCTCGTCACGCCGAAGTCCAGGGTTCGATTCCCGACATGGGTACAACGTGTGAAGCCCATTTCCGGTGTCCCCCGCCGTGATATTGCTGGAATATTGCTAAAAACGGTGTAAAATCATACTCTCTCACTCATTCACTCACTCAAAACACATCGCCTACTCGTCATGGTGAATTTACCTTAATTCCGTAAGAATGTGAAGCAAAAATATTTCAGTTTGTATGTCTGTTTTTGTACATGTGATTTAGAACAATGATTATGTCGTGTTGTTTGTGTAAAGAATTGAAAACATTTATATTTCCTTATCATGTCAGGATATATGTGAAAACTGTCATTTTAAGTCCAGCTTCAATATGTATAAAGCTACCCCTCCCCTCGATCGTAAATAAGGTTTGGTTTGTTTGTTTGTTGTTTAACACCGCACTCAGCAATATTCCAGCTATATGACGGCGGTCTGTAAATTATCAAGTCTGAACCAGACAATCCAGTGATTGACATCATGAGCATCGATCCACGCAATTTGGATCGATGACATGCATCAAACTAATCAGCGAGCCTGACCATCCGATCCCGTTAGTCGCTTCATACGGCAAGCATGCATGGGTTTCCCTCATTTATTGACCCTGTTAGTGTTTGTTGAATGTGGATTCCCCCGCCGTGATATTGGTGGAATATTGCTAAAAGCGGCGTAAAACCATACTCACTCACTCACTCACTCACTCACTAAAATATAAAACGCCAACGACAGAAAACAACCAGTCTCGATTATCCCACGAAACATACTCCAACATCCTCACTCAAGCTGCCCTGGCTACAACAGGGTATATCTGCCTTATGAACACGAAATCAATCAAACAAATCGCCTACTAAATTCTGTATGACTTTTTGGGGATAATCCATTGTGAACGGAAAGTCGAATTTAGTCTGGATGTCTGCTTTTTCTGGTTTCAACTATCATGTAATTTCTCGGGTTGTGAGTGAGTGAGTGAGTGAGTGAGTGAGTGAGTTTTTTATTTACACCAGTCTTTTAGTACAAGACGACTGAGACGCAATGCCTCAGTTTAACATGGATATCACACTCAGACACAACCCCGACTGACCCCGAGGCAGCCAGCGTGTGTTATCCCCTTAACGCCGTGCGCCAGGCAGGGAAACAACAAGTCTTATCTCTTAACGTCTTTTGGCAGGTTAAACCATGGACTGAACGACCGACTTTCCGTTTCCCGGGTCCGGGTAGACGCTCTACCAACACACAAATTGTACCCAGTATTTTCTGGAACCAAGTTATCTTAAACCCCATTTCAGGATTACAGGGTAACAACAAGTATCATCCTTTAACGTTTTGTAGTTGACGCAGCGAGGGAATCGAACCACTGGCCTTCCGCTCTCCGGGCAGATGCTGTATCGACTAGACAACGGATTCTGTCTAAATCTTTTGGGCTCTCATTTGTACATGTATGGCATGATGTATTCAAACTTACAAATTGAAAAGAAAAAAAATATGCAAATATTCTTGTTTATTTTCTCTTCATCATCTCGTTCATGGAATCGCCATCATGTACATACAAGCTGTATGACAACTAAAGTAAAACATGTAGAACCCACGAGCACGGGTATTGTGCTGACAAATCTCGAAACATAATCTGGTCGAACCGGGATTCGAACCCACAATCATGGGTTTCTGGCGTGCCCAAGCGACGCAACTCTGCAAAGCAAATCGCGGCGCCTTAGACGGCTGTGCCACCCGTGCCCCCACAATACACAGTAACCATGCACGCATCTTTTGATCATCGATTGTCAGGAATTTAACAATTTACATTGCATACAAATAAAAGCAAGAAACATTCTTCCTTGACGCAAGGGAGAATCACTCAAATCTGTGGATTCTGGGGGGAGTATTAACGAGCACCGAAGGGGCCAGTTGATCCTGCTTCCGAAATCAACCTGTTCCAGTGATTCTCTCTGACTTCTCTCTCTCTCTCTCTATAATTTTGCATAACGACCTATAGTTGCGTCAGTTTTACTTCTTGGTGAGTGAGTATGGATTTACGCCGCTTTTAGCAATATTCCAGCAATATCACGGCGGGGGAACACCAGAAATGGGCTTTACTCATTGTATCCATTTCGGGAATCGAACCCGGGTCTCCAGCGTGACGAGCGAACGCTTTAACCACTAGGCTACCCGACCTTTACTTCTTGGAAATATACGTTCAGGTGGTCAGTTCGAATTCGTGGCTCAGAATCAACTGCAAGAACAATAGCATGACGTTCTGATAATGGTTTATCGTTGAATACAGTTGTTCTGATGTTGTCAAAGGTAGTCATCGTCACAAACGTTTCCTACACATCATTCCGAACTGGAGGATTTAACACTGGTGTCGTGTGCAGAAAGGCAATTCTGGTGTGACGTTATAGGTCACGTGTCACTTGAGGTCTTCCAGCATTTGAGAAGCACTGGAGGGTTTCCTTCGGTTGCTAAATGCTAACTGAATGTGTGGAATGTGTGGAATATGTGGAATGTGTGGAATTTGTGGAATGTGTGGAATATGTGGAAGGTGTGGAATATGTGGAAGGTGTGGAATATGTGGAAGGTGTGGAATATGTGGAATGTGTGGAATATGTGAAATATGTGGAATATGTGAAATATGTGGATAATGTGGAATATGTGGAATGTGTGGAATATGTGGAATGTGTGGAATATGTGGAATGTGTGGAATATGTGGAATATGTAGAATGTGTGGAATGTGTGGAATATGTGGAATGTGTGGAATATGTGGAATGTGTGGGACGTGTGGAATATGTGGAATGTGTGGAATATGTGGAATATGTAGAATGTGTGGAATATGTGGAATATGTGGAATGTGTGGAATATGTGGAATGTGTGGGACGTGTGGAATATGTGGAATGTGTGGAATATGTGGAATTTGTGGAATATTTGGAATGTGTGGAATGTGTGGAAAATGTGGAATATGTGGAATATGTGGAATGTGTTCAATACGTGGAATGTGTTGAATGTGTTGAATGTGCGGAATATGGTTAATGTTTGGAATATGTTGAATATGTGGAATATGTGGAATATGCGGAATATGTGGAATGTGTGGAATATGTGGAATCCTGGCAGTCGTAAAGATATAAAATCGAGTACGGGCCAAGGTTGGGCATTGTTCTATATACAGCAAATTGTTAGTTATTGACAGACGTGTTGAATAAATACTCCCATGAAAGTACACTGTATGCGACAAGTAAACCACCTCTTAATCATTTTTCTTAAGAACGTTGTTTTCGTGTTTTCCTCCTACCTCTCCCCTTTCTTCTTCTATTCTTTCTATCTTTCTTTTCACCCTTTTCAGCCTTTCTCCCCTTTCTCCCCTTTCTCCCCTTTCCCCCCTTCCCCCTCTTCCGTCCCCTGTGTTTTCTACTTTTACTATCCCCGCATCCCTTGAAGACGTCCTTCACACATATGTGGTGGTTGTCGCCCTTTTGCTGTTCCTGTAAACATACACCGAAACATTTAATTTGTTTCAATATAAATCGAGCGTTCATTGTCTCTGTAGCCTCTGAGGAAAGAGTGATGTTGCAGCTTTTGTTTTCTGACCAGTTCAAATCCTCGTCATGAATTTTTGTGAGAGTGGCACCGATGCGTTCATTAGGAGTACACGTATACAACATGGCCGCTTCTGTTTGTGTTTTCTTGTATATCTGCAGCAGGTGCCCGGTGTATTGAGACAAGACGTGGATAGCGGCCAGATGGCTCTCTTGCTTCTGAATCTGAACCCGGCAAAGACAGAGAAGAGCAGAGTTAGACTGATTATAGACACGGGGAAATCCTTATGTACTGTATCCGGACAAATTTTATAAATCATGTATTAATATTAACAAAATATAAATAAAATAATAATATTATAATAATTGATATACAGTCAACTACGGTTATAACGAACTCGAAGGGACCACTAATTCTAATTCGTTATAACCATAGTTCGTTATAAGTATATGTATAATAAATATACACAAAATGGACGGGACCCAGAATTTTTTTTCAACAGTTCGTTATATCCGCATGTTCGTTATAAGCGTTTTCGTTATAAACGTAGATGTTACCAGATGTTAGCGAAAAGGGATGTTTATCCCGCCCGAGCAGTGGCACCCGTCAAAAACACATGCAAGGCCTGATCAAGAAACTTTTGTTCAAGATTCGTTTGACAATCTTTTGCAGTACTCGTCGGAAGATTTTTTTCAAATGTAAACAAGTCCGATAAATCGTTACTTATGTACATTATTTCACCTAGCAGGAACTACTTGTTATAAGCTGCATATGTCGATAGGTTGGGTTGTCGAAACTTACCCCTTTCAGGAGATTCCTCTTGGCTGGACAGAGTATGTTCCCATTTGTTGTTCCAGGCCACTTGTCAGGTAGCTTGAAACACAACATACAGGTGAGTGAGTGAGTGAGTGAGTGAAAGAGTGAGTGAGTGAGTGAGTGAGTGAGTGTGTGGGTGAGAGAGAGTGAGTGAGTGAGTGAGTGAGTGGGTGAGTGAGTGAGTGAGTGAGTGAGTGAGTGAGAGTGAGTGAGTGAGTGAGTGAGTGAGTGAGTGAGTGAGTGAGTGAGAGAGAGAGAGAGAGTGAATGACTGATTCAACGAGTGAATGAGTGAGTGAGTGAGTGAGTGTGTGAGTGAGAGAGAGAGAGTGAGTGAGTGAGTGAGTGAGTGAGTGAGTGAGTGAGTGAATGACTGATTCAACGAGGGAATGAGTGAGTGAGTGAATGACTGATTCAACGAGTGAATGAGTGAGTGAGTGAGTGAGTGAGTGGGTGAGTGAGTGAGTGAGTGAGTGAGCAATAAAGAAGCTGTTTGACGGCGGTCTATAAACCAGTGACTGAAAGCATGGGCATGACAGGTTACCGAGCCAGACACCCAATCCACATCTCAGTAGTCCCGTTCGCTGTCTTGCTGCGTGTTTAAGGGGCAAGGGACCTGAGCTGATGATGAGCCTAACCAGCCTGACTGTGCCAGGATCACCCGAACCCTCTTTGTTGCAATTCTTTATTTCAATATGTAAGATATACTACTACTACTACTTCTATTACTACTACTACTACTACTACTACTACTACTACTACTACTACTACTACTTCCTCTATTACTACTTCTGCTACCACTACTACTACTACCACTACCACTACTACTACCACTACTTCTTCAACTACTACTACCACTACTTCTATTACTTCTACTACTACTACTACTACTACTACTACTACTACTACTACTACTACTACTACTTCTTTTACTTCTACTACTACCTCTATTACTACTTCTACTACCACTACTACTACTACCACTACTACTACCACTACTTCTTCAACTACTACTACCACTACTTCTATTACTTCTACTACTACTACTACTACTGCTACTACTACTACCACTACTGCTACTACTATTACTTCTACTACTACTTCTATTACTACTACTTCTATTACTACTGCTACTACTACTATTACTTCTACTACTACTTCTTCTACTACTACCACTACTTCTATTACTACTACTACTACTACTACTACTACTACTTCTTTTACTTCTACTACTACCTCTATTACTACTACCGCTACCACTACTACTACCACTACTTCTTCTTCTTCTTCTACTACTACTACTACTACTACTACTACTACTACTACTACTACTACTACTACCACTACTGCTACTGCTATTACTTCTACTACTACTTCTATTACTACTACTTCTACTACTACTACTACTACTACTTCTACTTCTACTACTACCTCTATTACTACTTCTACTACCACTACTACTACTACCACCACTACCACTACTACTACCACTACTTCTATTACTACTACTACTACTACTACCACTACTGCTACTACTATTACTTCTACTACTACTTCTTCTACTACTACCACTACTTCTATTACTACTACTACTACTACTGCTACTACTTTTACTTCTACTACTACTTCGTATATTACTACCACTACCACTACTACTTCTATTACTACTGCTGCTACTACTATTACTACTACTACTACCACGAGTAGTACTACAACAAATACTACTACCCCCACCACCACTACTACTACTACTACTACTACTACTGCTGCTATTACTACTACTCCTACAACTACTACTGCTACTGCTACTACTGCCGCAATTAGTACTACTACAACTACTACTACCACCACCACCACTACTACTACTACTACTACTACTACAACGACAACGATTATTTACAGACCACCGTGATATAGCTGGACTATTGCTTAGAGCGGCGTCAAACAACACACATACAAATAAACACACTACTACTACTACTACTACTACTACTACTACTACTACTACTACTACTAAAGTCATGTTACAGTGACAAACAAAGGTTATGAGGGTGATATATGTGAGTGAATATGCTTGTTATATAGGTTCGTGAGGTGAAGTTAAATGTGGTCTGACGTCATGTTTATTCCACTTATGCGCGTGTATGCGTCTGGCTGTTTTTACAAGCCTGGACTAATGCAATCCCGTTAATGCTGAGCACCAGGCAGGGTATCAACAAGTGCCATCTTTTAGCGTATTGAGGTATGGCGCGGCCAGGGGGTCGAACCATCGACCTTTCGCTCTCCAGACAGACGCTCCTGTTGACCACGGAAGCGGTTATATACATAGAATCATGTGTTATACCTGTTTAGATAATTGTTCTGCTGTTTCGGCCAGTATTCCACCTCTGTTACAAACAGCACACGTGTAATCTTTTGGCGTATCATGTCTTGTCTTGCAGTCACAGGACACACCTGAATTATAAACATCACTTGGATCACAATTCATATTAGTTGGATTGTATCATAACATACATTTGAAAAAGGGACCGATATTCGGGGGCTGTTATTTTGCCGAAAGAAACAATTTGTTCCAGTAAAATTTTAAAATTTCACAAATTTTACAAAATGTCACAATTTTTACAAAATTTTACAATTTTTACAAAATTTTACAATTTTTACAAAATTTTACAATTTTAAAAAAAAAATGTACAAAATTTACAAAAGTTTACAAAAGTTTTACAAATAAACTTGTTCACTGGACATGGGCTGTTAAACATTGTTCTACAACTCGCAGTGACTGATAATAGTATTCTGTCATGTGGAGGCGTGGCATTACTCTTTTAAATGTAACACTAATATCATGGAGAGAGACACCATCCATTGTGCCCATGTTGGGAACAGAACCAGCATCTCCATCGCGACGAATCAACGCTTACCCACCGCCTCCTTACATATAATGAATATACTTGTTCGAATGTTACAAATGAGTTATCACAAGTCACCAGTTAAAATTATAATAAATAAGTAAACGCCACTTGCAAATGGATAAAAAACGGATACTTTGCTCCGGTAACATTATTATAGTTATAGGTATAGCCGAGACCAACATATTTACACATCTATTAAAATATTCAGGTAGTGCCAATGAGTGAGTGAGTGAGTGAGTATGGTTTTACGCCGCCTTTACTCAATATTCCAGCAACATCACGGCGGGGGACACCAGAAATGGGCTTCACACATTGTACCCATGTCGGGAATCGAACCCGGGTCTTCGGCGTGACGAGCGAACGCTTTAACCACTAGGCTACCCCATCGCCCCGTATTGTAAATGAACCTACCTAGGATTGTTGCTCCAATGATTAAAACTGTGCCAATATTCATCACGCAATGAGTCGCTGATCAGTCGAATTGATGCCAAATCAACATTTAATACCTTTTATATAAACTACAAAATCCTACTTGCGATGGGGTTTCCAATGATATTTTTTCAAATATTAAATATTTTTGGATACTTACATGAAGTCATGTCGGGTATCGGTTACCATAGTTAAACAAAGAGACACAACTGTGGCAAGCGTGACGAAGTTTCACATCGCTCTACTTGGAGAGTGTCTGCGCCAAGGTGAAGCTTTAGGCTGCTAACTATTACTGTTATACTTCACTCCCACACTGAGCTGCCGGTTTCACACATGCACCTCGCTACTTCCGTGTAAAACCCGTGGCAAAAGACGCTGAGGTCATTTATGATAACGACACCCGTGAAGATCCGGGGTAGAATAGGTCTTCAGCAACCCATTCTTGTCGTAAAAGGCTAGTATGCTTGTCGTAAGAGGCGACTTAAGGGATCGGGTGGTCTGGTTCGCTGACTTGGTTGATGCATGTCATCGTATCCCAATTGCGTGGATCGATGCTCATTATGTCAATCACTGGATTGTGTGGTCCAGACTCGATTATTTACAGACCGCCGTCATATAGCTGGAATATTGCTGAGTGCGGCGTTAAACAACAAATAAACAAACAAACAAACAAACTTACCGATGACGAGTAGTCACTGAAAACCACTCAACACAGGTGGACGTTTGTCTACCCAGGTATTTGGCGTTCATTTGGACAAGGGGCGAAGTTATTAAGGTTCCATTTTATCACAAATCTGAAACAATGTCAGAAATGTTTTTATTAGATGTGAACATCTGAAGTGTACAATACACATATTTCAAGTCACTTTCATTCGACCCAAGTTGGTATACGGTTGATCATGGTATAAATTGAACATGTTTTTCTCAGAGTTGCGTCCCATAGACGTGACAGAAATCTATGGTAGCCTGTTCGAATCCTCAAATCGCTCAGATGCCGTTTCTAGGTTTGTCAGATCATGGGTTTCACCACGAAGTGTAATATATTCTTGATCATAAAATGTCCTCAATGGTAAATGTCTGGCCCTCTATCACTTCAGGCTTTTCAGCAGCATCTAGCTGACAAACGTGATATAATGTAAATTGACTGTGCGGAACTCAAGCGTCACCGAACACAATCACGCACTCACTCGTGACACTTAGATAACATTTGGATAAAAATCAGCAGGGTACACATTCGTGACATTTAGATCAAATTAAAGGTGACATCGGCCTGTCGCTCAGAATGAAGATCTTTACACTGTCTAAGAGTTAAGAGATTTATATTTACCCCAGTCTTATCGAGATACACAATCTGAATTCCTAAATACAGCGCAATTGTAACTGTAATACAAGACATGTGTTGCGTAAGATGTTTTTGAAGAGCATTTTGTGCATCCATACGCTCATGTCACCTCTCTTTTTGAGGATTCTTTTTATATATGGCTGGTTGTTGTATGGCTGTCAGTGTAAACATGAAGTCACACGCACTAAATAACATTTACCTTTAAGGTAAGAAATTGTGATAAAAATATGATAAGAATTCCGACGTTCATACAGTTTGGCCCTCACTCTATGAAGGTTCATACTCCAATGAACTCACACAAAGTGAAAGTCAATTCTTAATTGTAATACAAGACACATTGTGTTGCCACCTTGATCTCTTCTCCTATTTCAGCACATCTTAGTGGCGGCCTGTGAAGATCCGGGGTAGAATAGGTCTTCAGCAACCCATGCTTGCCGTAAAAGGCGACTAACGGGATCGGGGGGTCAGGCTCGCTGACTTGGTTGATGCATGTCATCGATCCCAATTGCGTGGATCGATGGTCATGTTGTCAATCACTAGATTGCCTGGTCAAGACTCGATTATTCAAAGACCGCCGTCATATAGCTGGAATATTGCTGAGTGCGGCGTTACACAAACAAACAAAACATCTTAGTGGGAACCACTCGAGGTATAACAGTCGTATTTAGGTCAAAATAGTTTATTTGCGTAAACGACATCCTGACCATATACAAATGATTAAACACATTGTTTGGTATGGTGTACACATTTACACATCTACAAAGACATTTGTGATAATTGCATTTACACAATAAAGTATATGAAGTGGTTAACACTTTTAGTGACATATCAAAGAAAAGTAAAGAGACCAAACCTTTTAATATACATATGTTGGACATGTCCTCAAAATGTCTTTCATAAATCGTTTTCAAAGCTGTTTTAGACCTTGAATACTCAACGCTCATCAAACAACATTTAAGCAACATTCGAATGACCTTCTTTGAAAGAAACCCCTCTTTGAATGAAAGAGCACTGAGTATGATTGTACGTCAAAGTTTGTGAAATGTAGACACAAATGGCTTGAGGTGCTGGAATATAGCGCCACACAACGTTTTCTAAACACTTTATTGTTTTTTAATACATACAGTGTATAGATATGTCGTGTTTTAACTGCTTTCTTTGTATTCCTGTACAGGTGGAAACATTAGTTTTCTTAATTAAAATTATTTTTGAATTGAATTCAATTATTGAATGATATAAAAGTTTAAGTTATACCTCTTGGTCAAATTCTCCTATTTTGATGTCGCCAATCCAAGAAAAAAGTCCGATGCAAATGCATAAAATATGGAGAAACAGATTAACGAGGAGGAGATCCCTTTAATCAGATCCCTGTGGACATATTTACTCATCTTCCATTCCTGATTTACAATAAAAATATGACCGCCTCCGTGGTCAAATGGTAGAGCGTCCGCCCGGAGAGCGGAAGGTCCGGGGTTCGATCCCCAGCTGCGTCATACCAAAAGACGTTAAAAGATGGTACTTGTTGTTACCCTGCCTGGCGCTCGGCATTAAGGGCTAAATCAAGGACTGGTCGGTTCGGAGTCAGTATACTGTGTCAGAGTGGGGTATTAATGTTAAACTGCGGCATGGTATCTCAGTGAGCTAGCACTATAAATCGGCATCAGTCCGGACTAGTACAAGCAGCCAGACGCAGACACAATATCTATCAACATTCAGAAACTTGGTGTCACTTAGCGTGTGTTACTTTTTGACCATAAAATGACATTCTCATTTGATTACAATATGTACTGTCAGAAGCTATATAAATACTGCAATCTTTAATTGTGTTTGGACATTAGAAATCGAAAGCAGAAAACACTTCTCTCAGCGTGTGTTCCTTTTTGATCATAAAATGACATTCACATTTGATTACAATATGTACCGTCAGAAGCTATATAAATACTGCAATCTTTAATTGTGTTTGGACATTAGAAATCGAAAGCAGAAAACACTTTGACTTCCCTCATGTAAACTACACAAACATTGGCATTTCTATGGCATAACAAATTGAATTGTTTATAAGTGAGAAACTGGTTTCTTTCCAGCTCTGTCATGACGTATAAAGATGCAGTGAGACGGTCGTCTTCCTTCTGACCAACTTCAGTAAAAGTAATGTCCCGTTTACTCTCTGTGTCACTTTGTTTACATGTAAGCCTTCCTAGTAGTAATGTCAGGGTTTCTAGATTATCAGGGTCCTGATTAATGAGGTGTCGCTGCATACACAACTCCAAGGCAGTTATATAGGAAAGGCTAATTACACGATGTATATGCAGAAAAGCATTGGTACTATCAATAACATTTGTTTTGACGTGTTCAATGGGTGGGTTTGAAACCACTATGAAATAATAATTTCCTTCTGTTTGTAAAAAGCTGTTAAAACTTCCCATGTAAACAAAAGAAACTTTCTGTTACATGGTTTTGTTTCGCATAGATTGTCACGTACGTAAATATGAAAAACCGGAATGTTTACATTACACATACTCATGTCTCTATGGGCAATAAATATTGAGCAGATAATGAGATAACAGGTGTTAGGTTAGATGACGGGCGTAATCTGTGAGATGGCATGTTTACAATGTGTACAGATAGGTGAGTGAGTGAGTGAGTGAGTGAGTGAGTGAGTGAGTGAGTGAGTGAGTGAGTGAGTGAGTGAGTGAGTGAGTGAGTGAGTGAGTGAGTGAGTGAGTGAGTGAGTGAGTGAGTGAGTGAGTGAGTGAGTGAGTGAGTGAGTGAGTGAGTGAGTGAGTGAGTGAGTGAGTGAGTATGGTTTTACGCCCTTTTTAGCAATATTCCAGCAATATCACGGCGGGGGACACCAGAAATGGGCTTCACACATTGTACCCATGTCAGGAATGGAACCCGGGTCTTCGGCGTGACGAGCGAACGCTTTAACCACTCGGCTACCCGACCGCCCCGTACAGATAGGTGTCTGCTGTATATACACTTAGAAAATATTTAAGCACTTCTGGCTCTATATTTCCACACAAAACGATCATTTATTATTTAACAGTATCTTGTATTTATTTTTAAAGGAACACATTCGCTAAACACGAATAATCCCAATATGTATACTTGGAAAAACAATTTATAGTAATTATTAACTACATTTGTCTATTTGTCTAAGACAGAAATGTCATGGCAGACAAGTGGAGGACATTTCCAAATTGGACACATCAGTGACTTACATGATGTCCGATGAAACCCAGTGTCCGGATTTATGAAGTTCCGCTGTATACAAGTCGTTGCTCGGTTGCAACATGGGGCATTAATTACAGTAGCAGTGGTGTGACTTTCAAGTAAAATTATAATCTACTGCAAGGCAAACTAAGGAAAACTCGGCGAGACCATTGCGTTTTGAGACAGTAGGCATTCTGCAGCAATGGCAGAATCCATTTCCATTATAGAGGGGACTAAGGTGGCGTAACGCACTGCACGTGAAGTTCATGCCCTACGCCTGTGTGTCAAAGCGCCACGTCGACTCGCCCAGAGCCAACCTTCCACCCCTGCTGTTGTGATCCACTGCACGGAGTATGCAGATCCGCGGGTTTAATGGTCAGGTCGTGATGCTCCTTACATGTTTTAGTAGCTGTACCTACGTACTATTGGATTTTCCGAACGCTCTGCCAAACCAAACAGCACTAAATTAGAAAAAAAGACCGCATATTCCTGAATTTGAGTGGGTGAGTTGGTATTAACGCCGCTTTTAACAGTATTCCAGTTATATCACGGCGTGTCAGCTTGATGTGGGAGGAAAGCCCGAAGTGATGCAGGCCTCAGACGTTTACCTCTTCTTTGAAACCCACGAGCACGGGTATGGTGCTGACAAACCTAGAAACATGATCGGGGCGAACCGGGATTCGAACCCACAATCATAGGTTTCTGGCGTGCTCAAGGGACGCAACTCTGCACAGCGAATTGCGGTGCCTTAGACGACTGGGCCACCCGTGCCCCCTCCTGAATTTGAAATGTGCAAAAAAGGATATTGATTCGTTAAGCTTAGCAACATTCTCAAACAAAATTACTTTTTGTCCCACATTTTTTTCAAATATCAGCAACACCAACAGTTTAATTTTTCTACACAAACACCAACATCCATGTTGTTCAATTATAGGAACGTGGACTTGGCTGCTCACAACGTAAACTCCACTACATGTCGCCACCAAAATGTTGGTCATATATTGTGATAATTGGCATACCAATTGACAATAAAAACATTGGACAGTTATTCTTACATGATCCAAAATATCGTGAACAGCCTGCTATCAACTGGGATCACAATTTTAAAATCATTACGGCTGCTGCAGTTAGCCAAAAGAGACTATGAACCTGTTGAATGTCTTTTCGAGCGGGTTAAGTCAGTACGTGATGTTATCAATGGTAGATTGCACAAACTAAAAACAGAGGCGAGAGAATGGCTCTCATTCCAAGCCTGTCATCCCTCCAGAAAAGTTTGCAGTTATTCCATTTGACAAGGCCTCAAATAACGTTACCGTTATATGTGAGCATCACTACATTTATATATATGACACATCAAGCAATGCCACATGTAAGGCCAGTGTGTTAACGGGGCGGATGGGTAGCCTAGTGGTCAAAGCGTTTGCTCGTCACGCCGAAGACCCTGGTTCGATTCCCGACATGGGTACAATGTGTGAAGCCAATTTCTGGTGTCCCCCGCCGTGATATTGCTGGAATATTGCTAAAAGTGGCGTAAAACCATACTCACTCACTCACCCCACCCAGTGTGTTAACTGAGGAAGAAATCGTCTAAAACTTCACATCAGTACCATCGAGACTTTATTTTTTATCCGAACAAATAGAAAGACATTCCAAGAAATGTACCACCAAACCTCTGATACACATATGCTTTAAGCAGATATTTCTTATGATTATGGAGAGAGTTGTTCCAGAATAATCTTCCAAAATATTGAATTGGCGTTATAATGATGTAACAGTAGGAGAAATGTATACTTCTACGAACATGTAAATGCTTATAAAAGCGACAAAATCATTTCAACAAGCATCAGGAATCGCCATTGTACGATTCCGACTATATCAGAAGCATATCATTGTTGTAAATATTCTACACGTTGTAAATGTAACATTCACAAGCCTACACTTGTACATGTGACATTTACGCTAATTGTGTCTTAGCATACATTTATGCCTGAAGTGTATACACATATGCTAAATCCAACTCTGTGAGGAAATTTATATTCACAGCTCAGCACGATATAAAAAAAGAAAAGAATTTTAAACGGGAAATTATAACATTTAGCGCTTTAGTAATCACACCTACACATATAATAAGTATAAGCCACAACTATAAAGGTGATGTCATACATTCTTATGAATTCCTTCTAAAGTTCCTGTTGAAATTGCATCAAAAGAATACATATCCTTGATTTTTTGTTAAATTAACCAGCAAAGGTTCTACATTCACGCATAATATTTTAAATATTTTTTGGTCAATATTTTTATACAGTGGCACCCCGTTTATCCGCAAATCATTTCAGGAACGGTTGGTTCACACATCAAGGGGCACATGAATGATCCATAAACCCTGAGATTTTATAGTTCTAGTTCTAGGTCTAGTTATAGTTCGGACATTTTGAACGTTTAGTTTTGCAATCCGGATTAACGGAGGTTTATTTTAACACAAGCAGTAAAATACGGGGGCACGGGTGGCCCAGTCGTCTAAGGCGCCGCGATTTGCTGTGCAGAGAAACCTATGGTTTTGGGTTCGAATCCCGGTTCGCCCCGATTAGGTTTCTAGGTTTGTCAGCACCATACCCGTGCTCGTGGGTTTCACCTGAGACCTGCATCACTTCGGGCTTTCCTCCCACATTAAGCTGACACGCCGTGATATAACTGGAATACTGTTAAAAACGGCGTAAAAACCAACTCACTCACTCACTAAAATACAAATTGTTTTCTTCTCTTTTCTGAATTGTAAAACAATTCTGACCGTTTCTATTTCCCCTTTATATATTTAGCTTAGAGAATCCCGAGATAATATTGATTTAATTAATTGATTCAGTGAAAGTTTACTGTTAGATATGAACACCGATATGACCGGCTTGTTTGAACTTTGGATGATTCAATTCAGATCATTACAACACTAGATGTTATCCATGTGAGATGTTGCTATAGAATTGATCTGTTTCAGTTTCTTTGGTTTCTAGTTTCACAGGTATTGTTCCAGTGAGCTTTAGTCAAAACAACGAAGGAAGTGTGACAAAATATGCACGTGGTGGCCTTAGAGCTGAGAGATTGTATTTCAATAGATCGCTGTATAAAACAAGAATCTCTGAAAGGTCAAAACTTTATCGACGGGCAGTGCAGCCAGGCCTAGGGTTACGTATCTTGTTTGCGTTAGATGCGAATGGTTTCATAATGGCAATATTCCGATTGCATATGTCTACCCACATTCACCCAATTACGATAGTGTTACATAATCTGACAGCTTTAGAACCAGTGTTCGGTTTTTTTTCACCTGAGTGAACATCTGAGACCTGCATCACTTCCGGTTTCCCTCCCACGAGATAACACGTCGTGACTGAAATACAATTCAAAGCCGAAAATCCGGGTTCGATTCCCGACATGGGTACAGAGTGTGAAGCCCATTTCTGGTGTCCCCCGCCGTGATATTGCTGGGATATTGCTAAAAGCGGCGTAAAACCATACTCACTCACTCACTAAAAATATTGTTCTTTAAATGTCCCCCTTTTGGATGTCGTGGCCGAATGGATCCCAGGAATCTCTATTCTTGTAAATATTAAACACCAGAAATTAACCAAGTCAACACCAGAGAATAACCAGTCTCGATTATCCGACGGAACAAATTCCATTGGGCGAAACATGTAAAAAAGCGGGGGAAATTATGTGAAGGGGTCACAGAAAATCAGTGATGACAGCAGGTTAAAATAATTATTGACGACACTCGGAATCGAGTGGTCATAATCGAGTGGTCGACTGGTTGATTGAATGTCACTGTAAGTCGACGGCGTGGATCGGTGTTCGTGTTATGAACCACTGGTTATTGCATGATAAATTGCTTCGAACGTACCTGAAATATTAATGCAGCGTAATATAATAAACAATCAGTGACATAATAATTTTGCAACAAAAGCCCCACCAATTTTATTATCAACCAGTCAAGAAACAGGAGTCTTTTAGTGAAATTAACCAAGTCTTGTGAGTATATAACGTCAACACCAGACAAGAACCAGTCTCGATTATCCGACGGAACAGATTCCATTGGGCGAGAGTAAAACAGCGGGGGAAGTTATGTGAAGGGGTCACTGAAAATCAGTGATGACAGCAGGTTAGAATAATTATTGACGACACTGGGAATCGAGTGGGCACAACGTGTTACTTGGCTGATTGAATGTCACTGAAAGCGGAAGGCGTGGATCGGTGCTCATGTTATCAGCCACTGGTTATTGCTTACCATGATTAATTGTTTCGAACGTACCTGAACTATTAATGCAGCGTAATATAATAAACAATGCGAAATCAGTGACATAATAACAATTTAACAAAAGCCCCACCCATTCTATTATCAACCAATCAGGAAACAGGGGTCTTTTAGTGAGTGTGAAACATAAACGTCCAAAAGTGTTTAGCTAGCCAATCAAATGTCACAGGGTCACTTGAAATTGATTTATTCCTATGCAACTCTTGTAACATTCGTGGTTAGAATGGGTAACATTCCTGGTCAGAATAGGTAACATTCTTGGTTAGAATAGGTTACATTCGTGGTTAGAATAGGTAACATTCATGATCAGAATAGGTAACATTCCTTGTTAGAATAGATAACATTCCTGGTCAGAATAGGTAACATTCCTGGTTAGAATAGGTAACATTCCTGGTAAGAATAGGTAACATTCCTGGTTAGAATAGGTAACATTTCTGGTTAGTATATTTAACATTTCTGGTTAGAATAGGTAACATTCCTGGTTTGTATAGGTAACATTCCTGGTTGGAATAGGTAACATTCCTGATTAGTATAGGTAACATTCCTGGTTAGAATAGGTAACATTCCTGGTCAGAATAGGTAACATTCCTGGTTAAAATAGATAACATTCCTGATCAGAATAGGTAACATTCTTGGTTAGAATAGGTAACATTCCTGGTTAGAATAGGTAACATTCCTGGTTAGAATAGGTAACATTCCTGGTCAGAATAGGTAACATTCCTGGTTAGAATAGGTAACATTCCTGGTTAATAATAATATGCTGGTGGTACGAGGCCACTTAGTACATAATTGACAATAAATTTTTTCTGGTAGTCAAAGTCGACAGAGACAGGTGAGGTGAACTGGGGTTTAACGGGCGTGCGGGCGTGCGTGTTTGGATGCTTTTACTAGTCTGGACCTAAGCCGTTTTTATAGTTCTAGCCCACTGAGATACCATGCTGCAGTAAACATGGGTCTCCTACCCAGATGCGTTATACTAACAGGTAGCCTAGTGATTAAAGCGTTCGCACGTCACGCCGAAGACACGGGCTCGATTCCCGACATGGGTACAATGTGTGAAGCCCATTTCTGGTGTCCGCCGCCGTGATATTGCTGGGATATTGCTAAAAGCGGCATACAACCATACTCACTCACTATACTGACTTTGAGCCGACGAGTATTTGTTTTACTCCTGAATAAAACATTATTACAGGTTTTTTAAATGACGCGACCAGAGGATCGAACCACCGACCTTCCATTTTCCGGACACACTGTCCACCACGGGACCTGTGAAGACCCGTGAAGACCCGTGGCCCGTTTTCAGCAACCCAGGACAGACGGTCTATCTGCTCCACCACGGGACCTGTGAAAACCCGTGATAAATCAATCTTCAGCAACCCATGCTTGTCGTTAAGAGACTACTAATGGGATCGGGTGGTCAGGCTCGCTGACTTGGTTGATGCATATCATCGATCCCAATTGTGTGGATCGATGCTCATGATATCAATCACTGGATTGTCTGGTCCTGACTCGAATATTTACAGACCGCCGTCATATAGCTGGAATATTGCTAAGTGCGGCGTAAAACAACAAACAGCCTAACAACACAGCCGAGCACTGAATAGTGATTGTCATGTATGAAGTGAAAGAGGAAATACCTGAACGTGTTTAATTCTATGTAGCCTCAGGTGAAAGTCATCTTCCACTTCGTATTATTTGATTGCGTGACCTGAAATAGTTTCGAGACAAATTACAAATTGTTGAGTTCAGAAAGAAATCCAGTGAAAATTTATCAAAATCACAAAAGGCAGACCAACGGATCTTCCTGTATGAAAGTCATAGATCACAATCGATACTTGCACTATTTAGTTTCATTGTAACTTACATTAATGCGATGCGTACGCGTACATACGGATTGAGAGCGAAGGAGTGAGTGAGTGAGTTGGGTTTAACGCCGCTTTTAACAGTTTTACAGTTATATCACGGCGTGTCAGCTTAGTGTCGGAGGAAAGCCCGAAGTGATGCAGGTCTCAGACGTTTACCACTTCGGTGAAACCCACGAGCACGGGTATGGTGCTGACAAACCTAGAAACCTAATCGGGGCGAACCGGGATTCGAATCCACAATCTTAGGTTACTGGCGTGCCGAAGGGACGCAACTCTGCACAGCGAATCGCGGCTCCTTAGACGACTGGGCCAGCCGTGCCCCAGAAAGCTTAGGAGGGCACCTGGGAATTTTGTTGGAGATAAGCAGCAACTTTTATACCAATGCTTCAAGACATGATATTGTGGGGCTTTAATTATGTATAATGTGAGTGAGTATGGTTTTACGCCGCTTTTAGCAATATTCCAGCAATATCACGGCGGGGGACACCAGAAATGGGCTTCACACATTGTACCCATGTCGGGAATCGGACCCGGGTCTTCGGCGTGACGAGCGAACGCTTTAACCACTAGGCTACCCGACCGCCCTATGTATAAGGCCTCAGCCATCGGGGTACATTGTGCCGATCAACCAGGTCGCCACGCGCTTTACTCGTATTTTCGAGTTGGCATGGCGTAATGAGTGAGTATAGTTGTTTTTTTACGCCAGCAAATTCCCAGCGGGGAACACCAGATGGCGTGACGAGCGAACACTTTAATTTAACAACCAGGCTACCCAACGTCATCTTGCCATGATTAATTTCCAATATAAACAGTATTCGTGGCTGTATCAGTCGTCTATGGCGCCGCGATTCGCTGTGCAGGGTTGCGTCCCTTGGGCACGCCAGAAACCTATGATTGTGGGTTCGAATCCCGGTTCGCCCTGATTATGTTTCTTGGTTTGTCAGCACCATACCCGTGCTCGTGGGTTTCACCGAAGTGGTAAACGTCTGAGACCTGCATCACTTCGGGCTTTCCTCCCACATTAAGCTGACACGCCGTGATATAACTGGAATACTGTAAAAGACGCGTTAAATCCAACTCACTCACAAATAACATTTACATTTAGAAACGACCCGTGAAGATCCCGGGTAGAATAGATCTTCAGCAACCCATTCTTGCTGTAAAAGGCGACTATGCTTGTCTAAGAGACGATTAACGGGATCGGTTGGCCAGGCTAGCTGACTTGGTTGATGTCATCGATTTCCATTTGCGTGGGTCGATGCTCATGATCTCAACCACTGGGTTGTCTAGTCAAGACTCAATTATTTACAGACGGTATTTAACTGGCATATTGCTGAGTGCGGCAACAGCAAATAAAAAATAACACAAACAAACAAACATCAGGAAACGTGTCTGCCCATTAGAACGTGCACAATTATTCACCGAATTGGTTTTTCATAAATGTTGCTTCCGTGTTTCCCGTGTATCGAATTACACTGATTGTGTTATGGACTAGTAAACAGATTTTTGTTTGTTTGTTGTTTAACGTTACACTATAGCAATATGACGCGACCTGTAAATAACCGATCTTGAACCAGTGAAAAACAGTGATTGATATCATGAGCAACATCCCAAGCCAAGTCACCAACTCTGACCACCCGATTCATTAAGTCGCGTTACAACAAACATATTCGACCCGTGAAGATCCGGGGTAGAATAGGCCTTCAGCAACCCATGCTTGCCGTAAAAAGCGACTATGCTTGTCGTAAGAGGCGACTAATGGGATCGGGGGGTCATATTAATGGCCTATTTTAACACAGAACCCCTGCGAGGTGAGATAACACAGTGATATAGAAAGCAGTACACTGTGATGTAAAAATTGATTAAACTAGTTTTTTCCTCCCAAGAGAATTTTACTCCACACCAAAATCGCTCGCTGAAGAACAATCTGCATTTCGCACATATTATAAACCCAGACCATGATTACAGCGTGATAATAGAGGGTGGGGTAGCCCAGTTGATAACGTTCTAACCCTTCTCGTCACACCGAAAACGAGGGTTCAAATCCCACATTAGTCTGTCACACAGATCCTTAAACAAATATCTGGTGTCCCCTTCCGTAATATTGCTGAAAAGCGACGTAAAACCATACTCACTCACTCACTTACACAAATATGTCCAGTACAGCCCATGCAAGTCTATATTAGTGTGCCACTCTAGATTACTGTATTTTTTTTCTCCTTTTCAATAAACTCTATTAAGATAATTTAACAACAGTTGTTTTCTCGGGAAAGTATGTTTATTTCAGTGACTAGCTGTTAGTCTATTTCTACACAATGTTTGAAGCCCTTTTTTGATATTCCCCGCCATTATATTGCTGGAATATAGCTAAAAGCGGCGTAAAACCTCACTCACTCACTCACTCACAGGGAGGTGGTCAGCTAAATATAAATTAATCATTCTTCGACTTCGAATGTAAATCGCTGATTAATCATTCCCGTGTGTTCAATTTGCGGAGTGATTGTGTCTCTAACCTCGTTAGATAAACGAACATACCTAAAAGCCATTTCCTTATTGACGATGTGTAAAGGGTTAACATATATCCAACACACACATATACAGGGGCACAGTTGCGTTATTTACTTGTGAATCAACAGCTACTGACAAATGCAGATTCCGATCATATCATGATCATTGTTTATGAATCACTATCAAACAAGAATCATGCCAGGTGATTGCGAAAGGGTGAGTTTATCCTGCCCCAGGGCTGGCACAAACACATGCCAAGGCAAGTCAAACAAACACGACAAAATCCATATGCATAAGAAATCTCTGTCAAAAGCAGAGTCGACTGTACGATTCCGACTATATCGTGACCATTGTTTATGAATCACTATCAAACTGTGATAATGCCAGGTGATTGCGAAAAAAGGTGAACCTATCCTGACCTTCAGCTGGAACCCTCACAAACACATGCAAAGGCAAGTCAAACAAACCCGATAAAATCCATATGCATAAGAAATCTCTGTCAATATATCGTGACCATTGTTTATGAATCACTATCAAACAGTGATAATGCCAGGTGATTGCGATAAGGTGAGCTTCTCCTGCCCTACAGGTGGAACCCTCACAACACATGCCTAGGCTAGTCAGTTGTTTCCTGAAAAAGCACGGGAACATATGGTACAAGTCAAAATAAGGAATTGCGACGGGCATCATTTGTTTTTGTCACTGATGCGTTATATTTGGAAAGTCTTCCACTTGTCCTCCATAAAACGTTTTTGAAAGTGTTACTGAGGCCGAATGGTTATTTCATCAAGCAACTCCTGAGCAAGAGTCACATGACGCTGACGTTGAAATCGTGTTGGAAAGTGCATGCTCGACTGTACCTCAATTTTTTTTTAATTCAAGCACCAAAGGATGTAGCTGCAAGGATAATAAGGAAAAAGAAAAAGACTATTGGAAAGTTGAAGTCACCCCTCTTGTCAAACAGTCTTGTTGAGAGTGTTTGGCTACTTTGAATCTTTATGAATAGATCTAAAAATGAAAAAGATCAGGTGGTTTCACTGTTCTCATTAATTTTATTTCTAATTCAGCTGGGCAAATCAGTGGAATGGAATTGGCTATTTTGGCTACACGTCACCACCGCCCCCCTCTGTAACCTGCACGTCACAACCGCCCCCCTCCGTAACCTGCACGTCACCACCGCCCCCCTCCGTAACCTGCACGTCACCACTCGCCCCTCTCTGTAACCTGCACCTCACCACTCGTCCATCTCTGTAATCTGCACGTCACCACTCGCCCCTCTCTGTAACCTGCACCTCACCACTCGCTCCTCTCTATAACCTGCACGTCACCACTCGCCCCTCTCTGTAGCCTGCATGTCACCACTCGCCCTTCTCTATAACCTGCACATCACCACTCGCCCCTCTCTGTAACCTGCACGTCACCACTCGCCCTTCTCTGTAACCTGCACCTCACCACTCGCCCCTCTCTGTAACCTGCACATGACCACTGGCCCCTCTCTGTAGCCTGCACGTCATCACTCGCCCCTCTCTGTAACCTGCACGTCACCACTCGCCCCTCTCTATAACCTGCGCGTCACCACTCGCCCCTCTCTGTAACCTGCACGTCACCACTCGCCCCTCTCTGTAACCTGCACGTCACCACTCGCCCCTCTCTGTAACCTGCACGTCACCACTCGCCCCTCTCTGTAACCTGCACGTCACCACTCGCCCCTCTCTGTAACCCTCACGTCCCTCTCTGTCGCCTGCAAAAAGACTCGTCCCATTTCCATCGCTGTTAAGAGACAGACAAACAGACGGACAGACAGACAGACAGACAGACAGATGGCCTAAAGTACAATTGATACTAACTCATAACATATTGTCACGTAAATATACAAAAAAAATACATCTTCTTGACTCTGATATTAAAACATGTTTCATCTAAGTAGCCACTGAAAGGACAACATGTTTATTTTGTGAGTTGATAACATTTATCAATAACATTTCAGATTTATAGTCATTAGTCAAGAAAAGAAGATATGTAGATCTTACTTGGAATACTTGTTACACTTAAATAAGACCTGGAATTCATCTTCAATTTCAAGCCTGTCACAATTGGTACAAATACATCAATATCTATCGATTTACGACACATATTTGCACTGAAATTATTTCGTGAAATTCTAAATTTACGAAAAAGATCTTATTAATAACTTGTCTGGTAAGACACTTAATAAATGACATTTAAACAGATTGACTTTTACTTGTTCAATATATGTATTTTGGGGGGAACGTCTTTTGTTTATACACGTCGTACGTGTCACAGCGTTTGTCACGATGTACCTAACACTCTGGGATGTGTCTCTGTCACGAAGGCTCTTTTAATCACGGGTAGTTCAACGCGGAAGCGTTAACAATCATTTTTCGAAAGCAGAATGTTTGGGAAAAATCATTCAGTCACACGAACGAATACGTATACCGCTGGTAGTCTGAAATGTAACCATGACGTGACGCTTCTGATACCGTACAATTATATCAATGCTTGATTATGTCGTGTAGTCCGACAATTATATCAATACTTACGCGTGTTGTTTCAAGAGATCTCAAGTCTAGAAATGCAACAAAACTAAATTCATAAACAGCAACCGAGAAAAGTTTAAATCTGGAAATGCCTTTTTGACATCAATTGCGTAGGACTGGCCTTATAATAAATATGACCAAAAAAAATATTTTAGAATCACAATGTTTTTGACAAAAGTGTGATACGGGGAAGACAAAGATGGACGTTCTCAAATTCCTGACAATAGGGGCCGCAATTATAGGTCTGTAAGCTAACACTCTCCATTTTGACATTATCATTATGTATGCAATAGTTGGCATATTCTTGCAGTTAATGTATCATTATTTTGACAAAATGTGAGGAACATTTTACACAATGGTACATTCAACATGTTTTCCCTTTCGTATTTTTTTGTCTTAATCGTGTTGGCTGATACTGATCTAGCGGCCTAAATTAATTTCGAAAAAGTTAATATTAAACGCATTGAAATACATATATTTATTTGAGTAAAACATAACTCCATATGCATTTCTTATATTCCAGCGCTGGGCTACGACTGTGTTTCATTGTATGTAGGGGTTTGTTTCATATCTTCCAGCGTTGATCTACGTCTGTGTTTCAGTGTATGTAGGGGTTTGTGTTTCATATATTCAAGCGCTGGTCTACGACTGTGTTTCATTGTAAGTAGGGATGAGTGTTTCTTATATTCACCGCTGGTCTACGACTGTGTTTCATTGTGTTTAGGGATGTGTTTCTTATATTCCAGCGCTGGTCTACGACTGTGTTTCATTGTGTGTATAGGCGTGTTTCACATATTACAGCGCTGATCTACGACTGTGTTCATTGTATGTAGGGGTGTGTTTCATATATTCCAGCGCTGGTCTACGACTGTGTTTCAGTGTATGTAGGGGTTTGTGTTTCATATATTCCAGCGTTGATCTACGTCTGTGTTTCAGTGCATGTAGGGGTGTGTGTTTCATATATTCCAGCGCTGATCTACGACTGTGTTCATTGTATGTAGGGGTGTGTTTCATATCTTCCAGCGTTGATCTACGTCTGTGTTTCAGTGTATGTAGGGGTTTGTGTTTCATATATTCCAGCGTTGATCTACGTCTGTGTTTCAGTGCATGTAGGGGTGTGTGTTTCATATATTCCAGCGCTGATCTACGACTGTGTTCATTGTATGTAGGGGTGTGTTTCATATCTTCCAGCGTTGATCTACGTCTGTGTTTCAGTGTATGTAGGGATGTGTGTTTCATATATTCCAGCGCTGGTCTACGACTGTGTTTAATTGTATGTGTAGATGTGTGTTTTTATATATTTCAGCTCTGGTCTACGACTGTGATGCCCAGAGGTGTGCTATGAAAGAGAGAGGAAAAGATCTGGTCAGAGAGGTGAAGCAAATGTTAGCAAAGGTAATACCTCACAGTTTGACAGCATTCCCTTTACCGTTTAATGTTGGAAGGTGTCTGACTTCCTGTTATTAAAGATTCCAAATATGTCTGAAGGGCCTGTTAGGAATATTATTCTTGCTATTCTTGATACTGTGATAATGCAGGAAAACGTGTGGATTTCGGGTTCGAAACCTAACCTTGTCGTAAGAGGCGACTAACTCGATCGGTGGTCAGGCTCGCAACAATGAACAATTTTGTATCATCGTGCCCCGACAGCATTAGACGTCCCTCACAATACAATCACTGGTTTGTCTGGTCCATTTGTTTACAAGCCGTCGTCATACTGCGGGAATATTGCAGAGTGCGGCTTTAAACATAAGAAAACAAAACAACAATAATGCTATGCTTACACCATTATGGTGTGGTCCTTTAAGGCTATCTATCATGTTGGCTTTAGTGAGTGAGTTAATGCTTTACGTCACATCGGCAATATTTCAGCCATATCGTGACGAGCCATGTTGGCTTTAGGTCAGTGCAGTCAAACTATTCACGAAACTGTCTTAGCGCTAAGGGACTGACCATTTGATATTCTGGGGTCTGGTGGTGGTGGTGGTGGTGGTGGTGGTGTGTGGGGGTGGGGGTGGGGGTGGGGGGGGGTGGGGGGGGGGGGGGTGGGGTCGTGGGGGTGGGGGACTGGGGGTTGCAGGGATTATATTGTTCAAGACTTTTAAACAAAGGAATTTGAATGCAGCAAGAACTACACGCTGCAAAATCTCGATACAGAATCCCAGATCCACCCCCCCCCCCCTCCCCCCTCACCCCCCTCCCCACACACACACCCCAACATCCCTTCCAGAATATCAAATGGGCGGTCCCTAAGATTGTCGTAAAAGGTGTCGTATCAGAAACGTTCTTAGCTCAGTATACCCTCGAAGCTATCTCAGCGCTAAATTGTCTTACGCTTACGTCAAAATGACTGGACATGTCTTCAGAGGCTTGTTTCAGGAAACACATCGGCAGTATATGTTTGTGTTGTGGGTAAGACAGCGTTGCTAATGAATTAAGACAGCTTCAAGAATAGACCTAGTTGCAGCCGTAATATTTATCGTAAGTTGCTAAGATTTGTCCTTGCTAGTCAACTTCGTAAACAGCCCGCCAGGAACCTACATATACCATATAACGATGTTAGCAGTCACTAATTCACTCACTGTGGTTCTCGTCATACCCAACGCTTAATGAACATTGGTGGTTATCGTGACGCGATTGTCATTATATTCTACATCTTTGCCAAACATAATGACTTTTTCCCGAAGAATCAGATTATCATTCTTTCTTTCAGTTTCCAAGACATTGGCCGGGAAGGGGTCGATGGAAAACTGTATGCCCAGTAAAGAAACGGTTTCTGAAGGTGAGTGAAAACCACAATGGTATATAAAGTATCACTAGAGGAAAAGCTATGTTTCCAAACTTAGAATAACTATTTCATAAACTTTTCATTTGTGACGCGACCCTAATGATCACTGCACAAACAGTACAATGACCTCCTTTTCAATAATTTTCCATATTTGAATTATTACATTTGATTCACCGAATTGTATTTGATTAATATGGTTTGTTCTGGACTGGGTAGTGTCGAGAAGAGAGATATGTAATGCCAGTATCCTTGTAAGACTAAAGACGTATTCTTGAAAAAATTTCAAATTTGACGCATCAATTACCAAAATGTTGTACGATGCAATTCTCTCTTGTGAATTATAAGCACATACTTATGATATTATCGGAATCGTACAGTAGACACGTTTATAGAGATTCTAGTTTTGTCCCTTGGTTTACCAGAAACCAACATTCGTGCTTTCCAACCCGAGATTCGCTCTGCTTATGTTTTGTGGTTTGTCAGCATCATGCTCAACTCTGGGGTTTCTTTCATAATTAAGACATCACTTTCTTCTTTGCGTTCTGGCGCGTCATAATATAACTGTTCAAGCATCGTTAAACCCAGCTCACTCACTCACTCAGTCACTCGCCCACAAACCCACTCACTCACTCACTTACAAAGACAATCATTCACTCACCCACTCAATTTCTCACTGACTCACTGACTCACTCACTCACAAACACAATCATTCACCCACAAACTCAAGACGTAGAGCGTCCGCCCGGAGAGCGGAAGGTCCTTGGTTCGATCACGAGCCGCGTCATACCAATACGATACAATATGGTACTTGTTGTTACCCTGTCTGGCGCTCGACATAAAGGGGCTAAAACAAGGACTGGTCGGCTCGGAGTCAGTATACTGTGTCTGAGTGGGGTATTCATGTTAAACTGCGGCATGGTATCTCAGTGAGCTAGCACTATAAATCGGCATCAGTCCGGACTAGTACAAGCAACCACACACACATACACACACGTGCATGCACGTCGCTGAATAAGTGCAATAATCTTGAACGCGACGTTAAACCCCATTGCACTTCACCTCACTCACTCTACAAAGCACTGGCCATATTCGACAGGTGCATACTGATTACCAGTCATTCACATGCACCGTCAACATTTATACTCCCACATATGACAACCTCTGTGGTTGTAAATGACAGCTGAATGTAGGGTACTGTTTATTGATCATTCGGTATCACATAACTATGGAATACTGTAAGGGACATTCTCGCGATCTCGCATTCTCGCGATCTCGACCTTTGGAAACGAGCTAAATTTGCCCAAAACACGAGAATGCGAGATCGCGAGAAGGCGAGATTTGTCAAAAATCTCGCGTTCTAGCGATCTCGCATTCTCGTGTTTTGGGCATATTTAGTTCGTTTCCATAGGTTACAGTATTGCACACATAACTGTAATATATGAAATTATGAAAGTCTTCCTGTTTCTTTCAGACAGCAGACAATGAAGCAAGATTCGCACTAGCCGCACGCACATTCTCAGCCTATGTGGAGTTGTTGAAAGGCATTTATTTAGAAGGAGAAATGCTGTATGGGAAATGTTCGTCAACAAACCAAACCAGAATTTCCCTTGGTAGGATACAAGAGAAACTAGATTTCGTATCTGACAACGCCTCAGATCGCAACATCATTCTGACACCAGCTACTGTCGAGAAGGTCAGCGCTTGGCGTGTCCTGAAATTGATGCAACGCTTCGGAAAGTGTGTGCGAGACAGGCGGGACAACTGCAGTTGCGCAGAGAAGCTGTTCCGTGGGTGTGGCCGCCCATGTAGAGGTTGACCGAGGAGAGGTCAAACCCCACAACACTTTTGATGACGACAGGAAGGTAAAGAGAGAGAATAATTAACAATGTTTTTCTACGGCTTAGGACACAACAGAACTTCACACATTTTACCCAGGTGAATCTTCGGGTGACCGTTTGGATGTTCTAACTCCAAGACTTCTTTATTTTATAACCTGTCACATTGTTTACATCCGGGTACTATTTGAATAATAAAAAAATATTTGTTTTTTTGTTACCCAAATTGTCCTTTTCTCTAGAGGAGCGTCTGCCAGAAGAGGGGAAGGTTGAGGGTTCGATACCCGGCGCGTCATATCAAAATATATGGTACTTATTGTTACCCTGCCTGTCGCTTGGCGTTAAGGGAATAAAACAAGTCTGGCCGGTAGTATACCATGTCTGGCGCTCGGCGTTAAGGGGATAAAACAAGGACTGGTCGGCTCGGAGTCTGTATACTGTGTCTGAGTGGGGTCTTCATGTTCAACTAAGGCATGTTATCTTAGTAGGCTCGCACCATAAAACAGGCATTAGTCAGACCAGTACAAACAAACACGAACCAGGGAACATATTTCTCATGAAGAATACTTTTTATTTCCACCTTCAATGATTTTTTATTATGTTGAGTGTATGGATTGTTCATATTACTTGGTTCCCGGACTGTTTGATCCATTATTTCATGTATGTTGAGGGTCCATTGGGTAGCGGAGTGGTTAAAGCGTTCGCGCGTTACACCAAAGACCCGGATTCCATTCCATTATGAGTACAATGTCTGAAGCCCATTTCTGGTGTCCCCCGCCGTGATATTGCTGGAATATTGCTAAAAGCGGCGTCAGAGTGAGTGAGTGACGTTTTACGCTGCTTTTAGCCACATGCCAGCAATATCACAGCGGGGGACACCAGAAATGGGCTCCACACATTGTACCCATGTCGGGAATCGAACCCTGGTCTTCGGCGTTTAACCACAAGGCTACCCGACCGCCCCCCGTAAGACCATACTCACGCACTCATACATGTTGAATAACCAAGATATGCATTAATAGCCATCGGGTTCGGCCATCAAACTAGGCTACTTTATCTTGCTAATTTTAACGGCACTGGGGATTTCTAGACACATATCCTAACTGATGTCGAGTGCAGAAATTACATTCCGCCAACCGCCCAAACGAAGGTAAAACGTTTAAATGTGACCCCTTCAATTTATCCTGGAGACATTGCAAACTGAAAACACACAACCTCCTAACCCCAATCAACCCCATCCCCAACCCCACCACCAGATCCAATAAGCTGTCACCTCTCCTCTCTTACAAATCCTTGACCAACCTCTGCAATACGAAGATGGTTGTAGTTCCACCTGTGAATGTTCAAAGAGGGACGGTAGGGTAGCCTTGTGGTTCAAGCGTTCGCTTGTCACGCCGAAGGACCTGGCTCGATTCCACATATGGGTACAATGTGCGAAGCCTATTTCTGGTGTCCCCCGCCGTGATATTGCTGGAAATTTGATAACAGCGAGATACAACCTAACGCACTTACTAATGGTCAAAGGGGTTACAATGCAGAATATACATTAGTTTGCATATATCAAAGATTGAGTGGCCCCAAGGCGACTGCTTAAGAACCTGGCTCTTCTGTGTAAACTCTCGACCCACTTGATCCCCGGGAAACAAAAAACTAGCCTTATTCTCTCAGTTAGATTTGAATCCCGGGTAGAATAGGTCTTCAGCAACCCATGTTTGCTGTAAAAGGCGTCAATGCTTGTCGTAAGAGGCGACCAACGGGATCGGGTGATCAGGCTCGCTGACTTGGTTGATGCATGTCATCGATCCAAATGCGAGGATCGATGCTCATGATATCAATCACTGGATTGTCTGGTCCAGACTCGAATATTTACAGACCGCCGTCATATAGCTGGAATATTGCTGAGTGCGGCGTTAAACAACAAGCAAACAAAACAAACAAACAGTTAGATTTGAGAAAGACGGTTACGTTGTCTTTAAGACGAGGCTGTTATCAGATGCGGAAGCTTTTCTTGTTGCATGTTTACAGACAACAGGTCATTGAGTGCATGCGCTATTCATGTGGAGGTGATGTTGTCACAAATGACACTTCAGTCGGGAGTACAGGTGGCCCAGTCGTCTAAGGCGCCGCGATTCGCTGTGCAGAGTTACGTCCCTTGGGCACGCCAGCAACCTATGATTGTGGATTCGAATCCCGGTTCGCCCCGATTATGTTTCTAGGTTTGTCAGCAGCATACCCGTGCTTGTGGGTTTCACCGAAGTGGTAAACGTCTGAGACCTGCATCACCTCGGGCTTTCCTCCCACATTAAGCTGACACGTCGTGATATAACTATATATATATACTGTTAAAAGCGGCGTTAAACCCAACCCACTCACTCACTGACCCTTCAGTCAACATTGAGTGCAGGATTGTGAAAGGAAAACTATTTCAATAAACAATAATAAAAAGTGACATTACTTTCCATCTCTATGTCTGGTCTGTGGGCTGTGAGCGTGTCCAAAGTGGTATGACACCACGACTCATTCACTCTGTCATCTACAGGTTTGACAGTAATGATTTGTAGGGGGCTATTTTGGGAAAACTTTATTCATGTATCGTATGGGGTATTTATCACAAAACGCGATAACAACAGATATAAATTACACCTCTATCTTGAAAGTATTAGGACAATTTGTCAAAAGTGAAACCAAACGTCATCTGATGTTTACTGTGAAAACAATATGTGAAATGCTGGACTTCCTCTTAGATAACATCGACGTGATATTTGTGGGTAAGACAATTAGGCAATAAGTAATCATCCATGGACACCAGCTGTGCTCCCTCCTTGCTGATCTGTTTCCTAAGTATCAAACAGAATTTCTGCTCGCAATGGCAAAATCAAAGAATATTAAGATCTATATACATTCATAGGGAGGTGAGGTGTTTGTGTGGCTGCTCGTATTAGTCCGGCCGATTTATGGTGCTAGCTCACTGAGATACCATGTCGCAGTTTAACATGATTACCCTACTCAGACACAGTATACTGACTCCGACCAGACCAGTCCTTGTTTTAGCCCCTTAATGCCGAGCGCCAGACAGGGTAACAACAAGTATCAACTTTTAACGTCTTTTGGTATGACGCAGCCGGGGATCGAACCCCGGACCTTCCTCTCTCCCGGCGGACATTCTACCATTAGACCACGGAGGCAGTCCATTCATAGTGACTATCAAAATACTTTAAGACAAGAAGGATGACTTCAACTTTACAAATTTCAACTTTCCCTTCAATATTCCAGCAGCTCCAGTCTTTAGCGTCTCTTTCACAACGTTTCAGGTACAATCGAGCATGCCTTTTATAGGATGATTTCAAAGAGCACCTTACGGCTCTTGCTCAAATGTTGTTTCAAAGCTTCAAAGTTTATGACATTTCCAAATTTGACGCATCAATGGCCAAAATGACCAAATTTTGACTTGTAACATATACTCAGTGTCATTATTGAGGGGTCGAGTAGACAATAAGAGATCATCAATATTCAACTTCCAAGGGTGAAGTTCAGTTGCATCTTGAATTATCCATTTTCTTACCAAACTGACTGTTACCTGTCCTGAGATGCACGTGCATGGGCTGGACCGCCGGTTGTGTTCATGCTTGTGTTTTGGGTGACTTTTCCAATACTTCAATCTTGCACTTTACATCGCTTTAAAAAGTCATTGTCCATTTGTCAACTTTGAAGGATCCATTTTCTTCCTACATTGACTGTTACTTGTCCTGAGTTGCACGTACATGGGTTAGGCCGCTGGCTGCGTTCGTTCGTGTGTTTAGGGTGGCTTTGCCAATATCTAATCTTGCACTTTTCATCACAAAAGTCGCTGGCCATGTTTCCAGTCACACGAAAGCATCCAATCAGTGTGATATAGGCTTAAACAACATGTTCTTGAGGTGAGGTGAAATGGGGTTTAACGTCGCGTCCAAGATTATTGCACTTATATAGCGACGTTCTTGAACTCTGAATACACAATGCCATTTAGAAAATGTAAAAATGTAACAGATGCTATATTTGGGATAACACTTTGTTAGTAAAGTACAGATTCTAGTACTTTTCGGAGTTGAGTCCCGTCCGGGATTCAAAAGTCGATAGCATCTGTTACATTTGACTACATTCCAAATGGCCCTGTGTATTCACAGCTTTCGGCCATGGGAGCCGTGCCAATTTACACTTGTCAGAGGGGTACTCAAAGTACGTGATCTAGACTACCAGTTGTCGGACTTTCATTTTGTGGAAGCCTCGGTGGCTGAGTGGGTTAGATCGCTGACTTTGTGTGCTGGCGATTAGGTGTCTCACTCTGGCAGTGTGAGTTCGAATCCCCGACGGGACTCAACCCCCAAAAAGTACTAGAATCTGTACTTTACTAAGAAAGTGTTATCCCAAATATAGCATCTGTTACATGTTCTTTATCTGGTTATCGCCTTGTCGACATACTCAGACCTATTGGCGCGTGTAGGCATATATCCATGTAAATACTGTATATACCTTAATACAATAACGCTGAGTATCTGCTTAGGTGGCGACAGAGGGGCAGTGTACGCTCACCTTTTCCCTAACACCTGGTATCATCAGTATTGGATGGTGAGACATAATCACATGCTTACGACATAATCGAAAGTGCGCATCAGATTCTACTTTAAGCAGATTTCTGACGATTATAGAAAGGATCTCGTCACGTTAGTTGCACTTTATTGTTTTTTAACGTATTTCCACGTTTGGAGATTTGAGTTGCGTCCCTTTGGCGTGCCAGACACCTGTATCTGGGTGTTGATAATGTGTCGATATTTGAAGCATGATACCCATGCTCGTGGGGCACTAAAGTCTGAGACCTGCATCACTTTCGTATTTCCGGAACGAGTGAAAGAGAAGATTTTAGGCGGATTTTAACGAAATCGAAATTTTTGGACTGAACACAGGGTCCGCATGTGGGGAAACGAAAGCGGAACTTAACCATGATAAACGATCGCTTAACGAAGAGGCTAAATATACCCCACTATCTCGATCTAGGTAAAATGATATCTTACCTCCTGAGGACATAGGCAGTTGAAAAGGTAAATTCAAGATCACCTTCAGAGCACATAGGAAGTAGACAAGGTGGAGGCAAGATCCGCTTCTGAGGACATAGGCTGTAGACACGGTGGAGGCAAGTTCCGCTTCTGAGGACATGGGCAGTAGACAAGGTAAAGACAAGATCACCTACTGAGCACATTGACAGAGGACACGGTGAAGGCAAGATCCGCTTCTGAACACATTGACAGTAGACAAGGTGGAGGCAAGATCCGCTTCTGAGGACATAGGCAGTAGACAAGGTAAAGACAAGATCACCTACTGAGGACATAGGCAGTAGACAAGGTAAAGACAAGATCTGCTTCTGAGCACATTGACAGTAGACAAGGTGGAGGCAAGATCCGCTTCTGAGCACATAGGCTGTAGACACGGTGGAGGCAAGATCCCCTTCTGAGCACATAGGCAGTAGACAAGAGTAAAGACAAGATCACCTACTGAGGACATAGGCAGTAGACGAGGTGGTGACAAGATCACACTCTGAGGACATAGGCAGTAGACAAGGTAAAGACAAGATCACCTACTGAGCACATAGGCAGTAGACAAGGTAAAGACAAGATCACCTACTGAGGACATAGGCAGTAGACAAGGTAAAGACAAGATTACCCTATGAGGAGATAGGCAGTAGACAAGGTAAAGACAAGATCACCCTATAAAGACATAGGCAGTACCCAAGGTAAAGACAAGATCACCCACTGAGGACATAGGCAGTGGAGACAAGATCACCTACTGAGGACATTGGTAGTAGACAAGGTAAAGACAAGATCACCTACTGAGCACTTAGGCAGTAGACAAGGTAAAGACAAGATCACCTGCTGAGGACATAGGCAGTAGACAAGGTAAAGACAAGATCACCTGCTGAGGACATAGGCAGTAGACGACGTAAAGACAAGATCACCCACTGAGCACATAGGCAGTAGACAAGGTAAAGACAAGATCACCTACAGAGGACATAGGCAGTGGAGACAAAATCACCTGCTGAGGACATAGGCAGTAGACAAGGTAAAGACAAGGTCACCTACTGAGCACATAGGCAGTAGACAAGGTAAAGACAAGATCACCTGCTGAGGACATAGGCAGTAGACAAGGTAAAGACAAGATTACCCTATGAGGAGATAGGCAGTAGACAAGGTAAAGACAAGATCACCCTATAAAGACATAGGCAGTACCCAAGGTAAAGACAAGATCACCCACTGAGGACATAGGCAGTGGAGACAAGATCACCTACTGAGGACATTGGTAGTAGACAAGGTAAAGACAAGATCACCTACTGAGCACATAGGCAGTAGACAAGGTAAAGACAAGATCACCTGCTGAGGACATAGGCAGTAGACAAGGTAAAGACAAGATCACCTGCTGAGGACATAGGCAGTAGACGACGTAAAGACAAGATCACCCACTGAGCACATAGGCAGTAGACAAGGTAAAGACAAGATCACCTACAGAGGACATAGGCAGTGGAGACAAAATCACCTGCTGAGGACATAGGCAGTAGACAAGGTAAAGACAAGATCACCTACTGAGGACATTGGCAGTAGACAAGGTAAAGACAAGATCACCTACTGAGGACATAGGCAGTAGACAAGGTAAAGACAAGATTCCCTACTGAGCACATAGGCAGTAGACAAGATAAAGACAAGATCACCTACTGAGGACATAGGCAGTAGACAAGGTAAAGACAAGGTCACCTACTGAGCACATAGGCAGTAGACAAGGTAAAGACAAGATCACCTGCTGAGGACATAGGCAGTAGACAAGATAAAGACAAGATCACCTACTGAGCACATAGACAGTAGACAAGGTAAAGACAAGATCACCTACTGAGGACACAGGCAGTGGAGACAAGATCACCTACTGAGGACATAGGCAGTAGACAAGGTAAAGACAAGATCACCTACTGAGCACATAGGCAGTAGACAAGGTAAAGACAAGGTCACCTACTGAGGACATAGGCAGTAGACAAGGTAAAGACAAGATCACCTACTGAGGACATAGGCAGTAGACAAGGTAAAGACAAGGTCACCTACTGAGCACATAGGCAGTAGACAAGGTAAAGACAAGATCACCTACTGAGCACATAGGCAGTAGACAAGGTAAAGACAAGATCACCTGCTGAGGACATAGGCAGTAGACAAGATATAGACAAGATCACCTACTGAGCACATAGACAGTAGACAAGGTAAAGACAAGATCACCCACTGAGGACACAGGCAGTTGAGACAAGATCACCTGCTGAGGACATAGGCAGTAGACAAGGTAAAGACAAGGACACCTACTGAGGAGATAGGCAGTGGAGACAAGATCACCTGCTGAGGACATAGGCCGTAGACAAGGTAAAGACAAGATCACCTACTGAGGACATAGGCAGTGGAGACAAGATCACCTGCTGAGGACATAGGCAGTAGACAAGGTAAAGACAAGATCACCTACTGAGGACATAGGCAGTAGACAAGGTAAAGACAAGATCACCCACGGAGGACATTGGCAGTAGACAAGGTAAAGACAAGATCACCTACTGAGCACATAGGCAGTAGACAAGGTAAAGACAAGATCACCCACGGAGGACATAGGCAGTAGACAAGGTAAAGACAAGATCACCTACTGAGCACATAGGCAGTAGACAAGGTAAAGACAAGATCAACCACGGAGGACATAGGCAGTAGACAAAGTAAAGACAAGATCACTTACTGAGCCCATAGGCAGTAGACAAGATAAAGACAAGATCACCTACTGAGGACATAGGCAGTAGACAAGGTAAAGAAAAGATCACCTACTGAGGACATAGGCAGTGGAGACAAGATCACCTGCTGAGGACATAGGCAGTAGACAAGGTAAAGACAAGATCACCTGCTGAGGACATAGGCAGTAGACAAAGTAAAGACAAGATCACCTACTGAGCACATAGGCAGTAGACAAGGTAAAGGCAAGATCACCTACTGAGGACATAGGCAGTAGACAAGGTAAAGACAAGATCACCTACTGAGGACATAGGCAGTAGACAAGGTAAAGACAAGATCACCTACTGAGGACATAGGCAGTAGACAAAGTAAAGACAAGATCAACTACTGAGGACATAGGCAGTAGACAAGGTAAAGACAAGATCACCTACTGAGGATATAGGCAGTAGACAAGGTAAAGGCAAGATCACCTACTGAGGACATAGGCAGTAGACAAGGTAAAGACAAGATCACCTACTGAGGACATAGGCAGTGGAGACAAGATCACCTGCTGAGGACATAGGCAGTAGACAAGGTAAAGACAAGATCACCTGCTGAGGACATAGGCAGTAGACAAAGTAAAGACAAGATCACTTACTGAGCCCATAGGCAGTAGACAAGGTAAAGACAAGATCAACTACTGAGCACATAGGCAGTAGACAAGGTAAAGACAAGATCACCTGCTGAGGACATAGGCCGTAGACAAGGTAAAGACAAGATCACCCACTGAGGACACAGGCAGTTGAGACAAGATCACCTGCTGAGGACATAGGCAGTAGACAAGGTAAAGACAAGGACACCTACTGAGGAGATAGGCAGTGGAGACAAGATCACCTGCTGAGGACATAGGCCGTAGACAAGGTAAAGACAAGATCACCTACTGAGGACATAGGCAGTGGAGACAAGATCACCTGCTGAGGACATAGGCAGTAGACAAGGTAAAGACAAGATCACCTACTGAGGACATAGGCAGTAGACAAGGTAAAGACAAGATCACCCACGGAGGACATTGGCAGTAGACAAGGTAAAGACAAGATCACCTACTGAGCACATAGGCAGTAGACAAGGTAAAGACAAGATCACCCACGGAGGACATAGGCAGTAGACAAGGTAAAGACAAGATCACCTACTGAGCACATAGGCAGTAGACAAGGTAAAGACAAGATCAACCACGGAGGACATAGGCAGTAGACAAAGTAAAGACAAGATCACTTACTGAGCCCATAGGCAGTAGACAAGATAAAGACAAGATCACCTACTGAGGACATAGGCAGTAGACAAGGTAAAGACAAGATCACCTACTGAGGACATAGGCAGTGGAGACAAGATCACCTGCTGAGGACATAGGCAGTAGACAAGGTAAAGACAAGATCACCTGCTGAGGACATAGGCAGTAGACAAAGTAAAGACAAGATCACCTACTGAGCACATAGGCAGTAGACAAGGTAAAGGCAAGATCACCTACTGAGGACATAGGCAGTAGACAAGGTAAAGACAAGATCACCTACTGAGGACATAGGCAGTAGACAAGGTAAAGACAAGATCACCTACTGAGGACATAGGCAGTAGACAAAGTAAAGACAAGATCAACTACTGAGGACATAGGCAGTAGACAAGGTAAAGACAAGATCACCTACTGAGGATATAGGCAGTAGACAAGGTTAAGGCAAGATCACCTACTGAGGACATAGGCAGTAGACAAGGTAAAGACAAGATCACCTACTGAGGACATAGGCAGTGGAGACAAGATCACCTGCTGAGGACATAGGCAGTAGACAAGGTAAAGACAAGATCACCTGCTGAGGACATAGGCAGTAGACAAAGTAAAGACAAGATCACTTACTGAGCCCATAGGCAGTAGACAAGGTAAAGACAAGATCAACTACTGAGCACATAGGCAGTAGACAAGGTAAAGACAAGATCACCTGCTGAGGACATAGGCCGTAGACAAGGTAAAGACAAGATCACCTACTGAGGACATAGGCAGTGGAGACAAGATCACCTGCTGAGGACATAGGCAGTAGACAAGGTAAAGACAAGATCACCTACTGAGGACATAGGCAGTAGACAAGGTAAAGACAAGATCACCCACTGAAGACATAGGCAGTAGACAAAGTAAAGACAAGATCACTTACTGAGCCCATAGGCAGTAGACAAGATAAAGACAAGATCACCCACTGAGGACATAGGCAGTAGACAAGGTAAAGACAAGATCAACTACTGAGCACATAGGCAGTAGACAAGGTAAAGGCAAGATCACCTACTGAGGACATAGGCAGTAGACAAGGTAAAGACAAGATCACCCACGGAGGACATAGGCAGTAGACAAGGTAAAGACAAGATCACCTACTGAGCACATAGGCAGTAGACAAGGTAAAGACAAGATCACCCACGGAGGACATTGGCAGTAGACAAAGTAAAGACAAGATCACCTACTGAGCACATAGGCAGTAGACAAGGTAAAGACAAGATCACCCATGGAGGACATTGGCAGTAGACAAAGTAAAGACAAGATCACCTACTGAGCACATAGGCAGTAGACAAAGTAAAGACAAGATCACTTACTGAGCCCATAGGCAGTAGACAAGGTAAAGACAAGATCAACTACTGAGCACATAGGCAGTAGACAAGGTAAAGACAAGATCACCTGCTGAGGACATAGGCCGTAGACAAGGTAAAGACAAGATCACCTACTGAGGACATAGGCAGTGGAGACAAGATCACCTGCTGAGGACATAGGCAGTAGACAAGGTAAAGACAAGATCACCTACTGAGGACATAGGCAGTAGACAAGGTAAAGACAAGATCACCCACGGGGGACATTGGCAGTAGACAAGGTAAAGACAAGATCACCTACTGAGGACATTGGCAGTAGACGAGGTAAAGACAAGATCACCCACTGAGGACATAGGCAGTAGACAAGGTAAAGACAAGATCACCTACTGAGCACATAGGCAGTAGACAAGGTAAAGACAAGATCACCCACTGAAGACATAGGCAGTAGACAAAGTAAAGACAAGATCACTTACTGAGCCCATAGGCAGTAGACAAGATAAAGACAAGATCACCCACTGAGGACATAGGCAGTAGACAAGGTAAAGACAAGATCAACTACTGAGCACATAGGCAGTAGACAAGGTAAAGGCAAGATCACCTACTGAGGACATAGGCAGTAGACAAGGTAAAGACAAGATCACCCACGGAGGACATAGGCAGTAGACAAGGTAAAGACAAGATCACCTACTGAGCACATAGGCAGTAGACAAGGTAAAGACAAGATCACCCACGGAGGACATTGGCAGTAGACAAAGTAAAGACAAGATCACCTACTGAGCACATAGGCAGTAGACAAGGTAAAGACAAGATCACCCACGGAGGACATAGGCAGTAGACAAGGTAAAGACAAGATCACCTACTGAGCACATAGGCAGTAGACAAGTCAAGTAAAGATCACCCACGGAGGACATAGGCAGTAGACAAGGTAAATACAAGATCACCCTCTGAGGACATAGGCAGTAGACAAGGTAAAGACAAGATCACCCACTGAGGACATAGGCAGTAGACAAGGTAAAGACAAGATCACCTACTGAGGACATAGGCAGTAGACAAGGTAAAGACAAGATCACCTACTGAGCACATAGGCAGTAGACAAGTCAAAAAAAGATCACCCACGGAGGACATAGACAGTAGACAAGGTAAAGACAAGATCACCCACTGAGGACATAGGCAGTAGACAAGGTAAAGACAAGATCACCCACTGAGCACATAGGCAGTAGACAAGGTAAAGACAAGATCACCCACGGAGGACATTGGCAGTAGACAAGGTAAAGACAAGATCACCTACTGAGCACATAGGCAGTAGACAAGTCAAGAAAAGATCACCCACGGAGGACATAGGCAGTAGACAAGGTAAATACAAGATCACCCTCTGAGGACATAGGCAGTAGACAAGGTAAAGACAAGATCACCCACTGAGGACATAGGCAGTAGACAAGGTAAAGACAAGATCACCTACTGAGGACATAGGCAGTAGACAAGGTAAAGACAAGATCACCTACTGAGCACATAGGCAGTAGACAAGTCAAAAAAAGATCACCCACGGAGGACATAGACAGTAGACAAGGTAAAGACAAGATTACCCACTGAGGACATAGGCAGTAGACAAGGTAAAGACAAGATCAACCACGGAGGACATTGGGAGTAGACAAGGTAAAGACAAGATCACCCACTGAGGACATAGGCAGTAGACAAGGTAAAGACAAGATCACCCACTGAGGACATAGGCAGTAGACAAGGTAAACACAAGATCACCCACGGAGGACATAGACAGTAGACAAGGTAAAGACAAGATCACCTGCTGAGGACATAGACAGTAGACAAGTCAAGAAAAGATCACCCACGGAGGACATAAGCAGTAGACAAGGTAAAGACAAGATCACCTACTGAGCACATAGGCAGTGGACAAGTCAAAAAAAGATCACCCACGGAGGACATAGGCAAGAGACAAGGTAAAGACAAGATCCGCTTCTGAGGACATAGGCAGTAGACAAGGTAAAGACAAGATCACCCACGGAGGACATAGGCAGTAGACCAGGTAAAGACAAGATCACCTACTGAGCACATAGGCAGTAGACAAGGTAAAGACAAGATCACCTACTGAGGACATAGGCAGTAGACAAGTCAAGAAAAGATCACCCACGGAGGACATAGGCAGTAGACAAGGTAAAGACAAGATCACCCTCTGAGGACATAGGCAGTAGACAAGGTAAAGACAAGATCACCTACTGAGCACATAGGCAGTAGACAAGGTAAAGACAAGATCACCCACTGAGGACATAGGCAGTAGACAAGGTAAAGACAAGATCACCTACTGAGCACATAGGCAGTAGACAAGGTAAAGACAAGATCACCTACTGAGCACATAGGCAGTAGACAAGGTAAAGACAAGATCACCCACTGAGCACATAGGCAGTAGACAAGGTAAAGACAAGATCACCTGCTGAGGACATAGTCAGTAGACAAGGTAAAGACAAGATCACCCACTGAGGACATAGGCAGTAGACAAGGTAAAGACAAGATCACCCACTGAGGACATAGGCAGTAGACAAGGTAAAGACAAGATCACCTACTGAGCACATAGGCAGTAGACAAGTCAAAAAAAGATCACCCACGGAGGACATAGACAGTAGACAAGGTAAAGACAAGATCACCTACTGAGGACATAGGCAGTAGACAAGGTAAAGACAAGATCACCCACTGAGGACATTGGCAGTAGACAAGGTAAAGAAAAGATCACCCACTGAGGACATAGGCAGTAGACAAGGTAAAGACAAGATCACCCACTGAGAACATAGGCAGTAGACAAGGTAAACACAAGATCACCCTATGAGGAGATAGGCAGTAGACAAGGTAAAGACAAGATCACCCTATGAAGACATAGGCAGTACCCAAGGTAAAGACAAGATCACCCACTGAGGACATAGGCAGTGGAGACAAGATCACCTACTGAGGACATTGGTAGTAGACAAGGTAAAGACAAGATCACCTACTGAGCACATAGGCAGTAGACAAGGTAAAGACAAGATCACCTACTGAGGACACAGGCAGTGGAGACAAGATCACCTGCTGAGGACATAGGCAGTAGACAAGGTAAAGACAAGGTCACCTACTGAGCACATAGGCAGTAGACAAGGTAAAGACAAGATCACCTACTGAGGACATAGGCAGTAGACAAGGTAAAGACAAGATCACCTACTGAGGATATAGGCAGTGGAGACAAGATCACCTGCTGAGGACATAGGCAATAGAGAAGGTAAAGACAAGATCACCTGCTGAGGACATAGGCAGTAGACAAGTCAAGAAAAGATCACCCACGGAGGACATAGGCAGTAGACAAGGTAAAGACAAGATCACCTACTGAGCACATAGGCAGTAGACAAGGTAAAGACAAGATCACCCACTGAGGACATAGGCAGTGGACAAGTCAAGAAAAGATCACCAACGGAGGACATAGGCAAGAGACAGGGTAAAGACAAGATCCTCTTCTGAGGAGATAGGCAGTAGACAAGGTAAAGACACGATCCCCTTCTGAGCACATAGGCAGTAGACAAGGTAAAGACAAGATCACCCACTGAGGACATAGGCAGTAGACAAGGTAACGACAAGATCACCTACTGAGGACATAGGCAGTAGACAAGGTAAAAACAAGATAACCCACTGAGGACATAGGCAGTACACAAGGTAAAGGCAAGATCACCTACTGAGGACATAGGCAGTAGACAAGGTAAAGACAAGATCACCTACTGAGGACATAGACAGTAGACAAGGTAAAGACAAGATCACCCACTGAGGACATAGGCAGTAGACAAGGTGAAGACAAGATCACCTACTGCGGACATAGGCAGTAGACAAGGTAAAAACAAGATCACCTACTGAGGACATAGGCAGTAGACGAGGTAACGACAAGATCACCTACTGAGGACATCGGCAGTAGACAAGGTAAAAACAAGATCACATACTGAGGACATAGGCATTAGACAAGGTAAAGACAAGATCACCTACTGAGGACATAGGCATTAGACAAGGTAAAGACAAGATCACCTACTGAGGACATAGGCAGTAGACGAGGTAAAGACAAGATCACCTACTGAGGACACAGGCAGTAGACAAGGTAAAGACAAGATCACCTACTGAGGACACAGGCAGTAGACAAGGTAAAGACAAGATCACCCTCTGAGGACATAGGCAGTAGACAAGGTAAAGACAAGATCACCTACTGAGGACATAGGCAGTAGACAAGGTAAAGACAAGATTCCCTACTGAGCACATAGGCAGTAGACAAGGTAAAGACAAGATCACCTACTGAGGACATAGGCAGTAGACAAGGTAAAGACAAGATAACCTACTGAGGACATAGGCAGTACCCAAGGTAAAGACAAGATAACCCACTGAGGACATAGGCAGTGGAGTCAAGATCACCTTCTGAGGACATTGGTAGTAGACAAGGTAAAGACAAGATCACCTACTGAGGACACAGGCAGTGGAGACAAGATCACCTGCTGAGGACATAGGCAGTAGACAAGGTAAAGACAAGATCACCTGCTGAGGACACAGGCAGTGGAGACAAGATCACCTGCTGAGGACATAGGCAGTAGACAAGGTAAAGACAAGATCACCTACTGAGGACATAGGCAGTAGACAAGGTAAAGACAAGATCACCTACTGAGGATATAGGCAGTGGAGACAAGATCACCTGCTGAGGACATAGGCATTAGACAAGGTAAAGACAAGATCACCTGCTGAGGACATAGGCAGTAGACAAGTCAAGAAAAGATCACCCACGGAGGACATAAGCAGTAGACAAGGTAAAGACAAGATCACCTACTGAGCACATAGGCAGTGGACAAGTCAAGAAAAGATCACCAACGGAGGACATAGGCAAGAGACAAGGTAAAGACAAGATCCTCTTCTGAGGAGATAGGCAGTAGACAAGGTAAAGACAAGATCCCCTTCTGAGCACATAGGCAGTAGACAAGGTAAAGACAAGATCACCCACTGAGGACATAGGCAGTAGACAAGGTAAAGACAAGATCCGATTCTGAGGACATAGGCAGTAGGCAAGGTAAAGACAAGATCACCTTCTGAGCACATTGGCAGTAGACAAGGTAAAGACAAGATCACCTACTGAGGACATAGGCAGTAGACAAGTCAAGGAAAGATCACCCACGGAGGACATAGGCAGTAGACAAGGTAAAGACAAGATCACCTACTGAGGACATAGGCAGTGGAGACAAGATCACCTACTGAGGACATAGACAGTAGACAAGGTGAAGACAAGATCACCTACTGAGGACATAGACAGTAGACAATGTGAAGACAAGATCACCTACTGAGGACATAGACAGTAGACAAGGTGAATACAAGATCACCTACTGCGGACATAGGCAGTAGACAAGGTAAAGACAAGATCACCTACTGAGGACATAGGCAGTAGACAAGGTAAAGACAAGATCACCCACTGAGGACATAGGCAGTACACAAGGTAAAGGCAAGATCACCTACTGAGGACATAGGCAGTAGACAAGGTAAAGACAAGATCACCCTCTGAGGACATAGGCAGTAGACAAGGTAAAGACAAGATCACCCTCTGAGGACATAGGCAGTAGACAAGGTAAAGACAAGATCACCCACTGAGGACATAGACAGTAGACAAGGTAAAGACAAGATCACCTACTGAGGACATAGGCAGTAGACAAGGTAAAGACAAGATCACCCACTGAGCACATAGGCAGTAGACAAGGTAAAGACAAGATCACCCACTGAGCACATAGGCAGTAGACGACGTAAAGACAAGATCACCCACGGAGGACATAGGCAGTAGACAAGGTAAAGACAAGATCACCAACTGAGCACATAGGCAGTAGACAAGGTAAAGACAAGATCACCCTCTGAGGACATAGGCAGTACACAAGGTAAAGACAAGATCACCCTCTGAGGACATAGGCAGTAGACAAGGTAAAGACAAGATCACCCACTGAGGACATAGACAGTAGACAAGGTAAAGACAAGATCACCTACTGAGGACATAGGCAGTAGACAAGGTAAAGACAAGATCACCCACTGAGGACATAGGCAGTAGACAAGGTAAAGACAAGATCACCCACTGAGGACATTGGCAGTAGACAAGGTAAAGACAAGATCACCTACTGAGCACATAGGCAGTAGACAAGGTAAAGACAAGATCACCTACTGAGCACATAGGCAGTAGACAAGGTAAAGACAAGATCACCTACTGAGGACATAGGCAGTAGACAAGGTAAAGACAAGATCACCTACTGAGGACATAGGCAGTAGACAAGGTAAAGACAAGATCACCCACTGAGGACATAGGCAGTACACAAGGTAAAGGCAAAATCACCTACTGAGGACATAGGCAGTAGACAAGGTAAAGACAAGATCACCTACTGAGGACATAGGCAGTAGACAAGGTAAACACAAGATCACCCACTGAGGACATAGGCAGTACACAAGGTAAAGACAAGATCACCTACTGAGGACATAGGCAGTAGACAAGGTAAAGACAAGATTCCCTACTGAGCACATAGGCAGTAGACAAGGTAAAGACAAGATCACCTACTGAGGACATAGGCAGTAGACAAGGTAAAGACAAGATCACCTACTGAGGACATAGGCAGTAGACAAGGTAAACACAAGATCACCTACTGAGGACACAGGCAGTAGACAAGGTAAAGACAAGATCACCTACTGAGGACACAGGCAGTAGACAAGGTAAACACAAGATCACCCACTGAGGACATAGGCAGTACACAAGGTAAAGACAAGATCACCTACTGAGGACATAGGCAGTAGACAAGGTAAAGACAAGATTCCCTACTGAGCACATAGGCAGTAGACAAGGTAAAGACAAGATCACCTACTGAGGACATAGGCAGTAGACAAGGTAAAGACAAGATCACCTACTGAGGACACAGGCAGTAGACAAGGTAAAGACAAGATCACCTACTGAGGACACAGGCAGTAGACAAGGTAAAGACAAGATCACCTACTGAGGACATAGGCAGTAGAGAAGGTAAAGACAAGATCACCTACTGAGGACACAGGCAGTAGACAAGGTAAAGACAAGATCACCCTCTGAGGACATAGGCAGTAGACAAGGTAAAGACAAGATCACCTACTGAGGACATAGGCAGTAGACAAGGTAAAGACAAGATTCCCTACTGAGCACATAGGCAGTAGACAAGGTAAAGACAAGATCACCTACTGAGGACATAGGCAGTAGACAAGGTAAAGACAAGATCACCTACTGAGGACACAGGCAGTAGACAAGGTAAAGACAAGATTCCCTACTGAGCACATAGGCAGTAGACAAGGTAAAGACAAGATCACCCACTGAGGACTTAGGCAGTAGACAAGGTAAAGACAAGATCACCTACTGAGGACACAGGCAGTAGACAAGGTAAAGACAAGATCACCTACTGAGGACACAGGCAGTAGACAAGGTAAAGACAAGATCACCTACTGAGGACATAGACAGTAGACAAGGTAAAGACAAGATCACCTACTGAGGACATAGGCAGTGGAGACAAGATCACCTACTGAGGACATAGACAGTAGACAAGGTGAAGACAAGATCACCTACTGAGGACATAGACAGTAGACAAGGTGAAGACAAGATCACCTACTGAGGACATAGACAGTAGACAAGGTGAATACAAGATCACCTACTGCGGACATAGGCAGCAGACAAGGTAAAGACAAGATCACCTACTGAGGACATAGGCTGTAGACAAGGTAAAGACAAGATCACCTACTGAGCACATAGGCTGTAGACACGGTGGAGGCAAGATCACCTTCTGAGCACATAGGCAGTAGACAAGGTAAAGACAAGATCACCTACTGAGCACATAGGCAGTAGACAAGGTAAAGACAAGATCACCCACTGAGCACATAGGCAGTAGACAAGGTAAAGACAAGATCACCCACTGAGCACATAGGCAGTAGACAAGGTAAAGACAAGATCACCCACTGAGCACATAGGCAGTAGACAAGGTAAAGACAAGATCACCCACGGAGGACATAGGCAGTAGACAAGGTAAAGACAAGATCACCCACGGAGGACATAGGCAGTAGACAAGGTAAAGACAAGATCACCTACTGAGGACATAGGCAGTAGACGAGGTAAAGACAAGATCAAGACGCAATACCCAGGACCAAGGAAACAGGATGGTAGTAGTGATGCCTGTTGACTTGTACTTGTACACACGGTATACCTGATGACTGTGTAAATAAAGCGTAGGCCATGGCTGCAATGGTTGTACGCCACTTTTGGCAATATTCCAGCAATATCATGGCAGTGATCACCAGATATAGGCTTCACATGTACCCATGTCGGGAAGCGAACCCAGACAATCGTCGTGACGTGCATAGAAGCCTCCAGCTTCCAGGTACTGAAGTGGAGTCTTGAGTCTCAGGGGTGGTCGGGTAGCCTAGTGGTCAAAGCGTTCGCTCGTCACGCCGAACAGCCGGGTTCGATTCCCGACATGAGTACAATGTGTGAAGCCCATTTCTGGTGTCCCCCGCCGTGATATTGCTGGAATATTGCTAAAAGCGGCGTAAAGTATTACTTGAGTCTCTGGCGAGACTATGATTGTGGGTTCGAATCCCGGTTCGCCCCAATTATGTTTCTAGGTTTGTCAGCACCATACCCGTGCTCGCGGGTTTCACCGAAGTGGTAAACGTCTGAAACCTGCATCACTTCGGGCTTTCCTCTCACATTAAGCCGACACGCCGCGATATAACTGGAATATTGTTAAAAGCGGCGTTAAACCCCATTCAGTCACTCACTCACAATGACATTTGTGCTAAAACTCCGGCTTGGCAATCAGTGTGTATACCTTGGTCTCTGTGGTAATCCTATGTACTCCAGCTAGGAGTGGTCCATTACTCAGGACCCGTGAAGATCCGGGGAATGATATCTAATGGTTGGTCCCTAACTGAACGTGGTTGAAGACACTGTACGTTTCGCTTGGCCCAGATCGTATTTCACGTCATACATAAGCAGGATCTGGTGTTCGACGCCTCGCTATTTAAAACCATTTTTTCTACAAAATGGGAGGCCCAGTTCCCAAATGCCCCGCAATTTGCTGTGCAGATTTGCGTCCCTTATCTGTAACGGGCACTGGTGATCATGGGTTCGAATTCCAGATTCGCCCTGATTATATTTCTACGTGTAGGTTTGACAGCTCGTGTTTATTGGTTTCTATGGTAAGCATCAATTCGGGCTTTCCTTCCACATCATTTACCGTATTCGAAGTAATAAGCGCCCCGCTCTAATAGGCCAACGGCGATTTTTGCTGATATATTGGCTATTGAACAATCCCAATTAGCACCCCTTCCGATTGATCAATGTTCACAAGACTTATTTATTCGCGTATAATACACACTCGTGTGTTATATGCACCCTTTTTGGGGCAATTAAATTCTAGAAAAATATATCTGTCGTACATAAACATTTCAGGCTGTCAGCATAATCCACGAAATTTATCTTTCAACTCTGTTTTTTCACCAAAATAATATTCTAATAAGAGCCCCCTATTTCTAATTTTGAGAGCGATCTGGGCGCTTATTAAGACGAATACGGTAACTGAAATACTGTTCAGAGCGACCTTCAAGCCCACTCAATCACCTAAACGCGATAAAAAAGTTTTTTTCCCAACAATATATGCCCGTTAACCAATCATATATGATTTTCATTGTTTGTGATTTTATTTCAGCAAAGGGGGCGGTCGGGTAGCCTAGTGGTTAAAGCGTTCGCTCGTCACGCCGAAGACTCGGCTTCGAATCCCGACATGGGTACAATCTTGGAAGCCCATTTCTGGTGTCCCCCGTCGTGATATTGCTGGAATATTGCTAAAAGCGGCGTAAAACCATACTCACTCACTCACTAAAAATATTGTTCTTTAAATGTCCCCATTTTGGATGTCGTGGCCGAATGGATCCCAGGAACTGTGTCCCTTGGTTCACAACCCGAGATTCGCCCTGCTTACGTTTCATGCTCAGCTCTGGGGTTGCTACTTTTCATATCACTCACTCACTCACTCACTCACTCACTCACTCACTCACTCACTCACTCACTCACTCACTCACTCACCACTCACTCACTCACTCACTCACTCACTCACTATTTCAGCAAAGAAACGGAAACAGTACACAGAATAGCACGATAGCGTGACGGCGTTCATATACAGCCTTTCCTAAACCAACCAACCAGGAAGTGCGATCAGATCAATTCCATGGCAACAACAAGCTGGATTTACCCCGTAAACCTGCAGAAACATAACCCAGGTTAAAGCATACTACTGGTACAAGACGTTTTGTTGGTTGGTTTACGCCGCTTTTAGCAATATTCAGCATTATCACGACAGGGACACCAGAAATAGGCTCCACACATTGTACCCAGGCCTTTGCCTTAAGAAGCAGCTCCAGCAGCTCAGCTTAGAAGAAATTACGAGACTTCCGTTGTCATCCGATGAATATGAATAGAAGACAGGGTCCACTTATCTGTTTGAGGGGTTGGCCAATGAATATGTTGAGCTGGCATGATATATATAAATATTTATCATATAATGGGTAGGTTTCTCGACAGGATAAAGCCAACGGATAAAAACGATATCCGTTGGGGTCATATGCGGATAGAGATGCAAACATCAAAGGTCAAGTAGGACTACTTTCACTGTTTATAAACAAACATGGCGTCGCCCTCGTCATTCGGCGATCGAGTCAGAATTAACCATGGGGAATCTGGATAAACTACAGGGATAATTGCTATCATTATCAAAAAAACAGTCTAACATACTGAAAATCAGTGTCTTACTGTGACGTAGCTAAGGCATTTTATAAGTTTTGGCAACTTTGGAGATATAAATTTCGAAACAATTTTGCGAGGGCACGAGGCCGAGCCAAGCGGGACCAGTAGCCATATCTGTGCTTGTAGACCTCTGCGGCTTGAAACCTTCTCCCCAAATTAAAATAGTTGTATTTGGCCGAAATATGTTTGAATTGTAACCTTGTTTCGTTTTGTCGCCGTATGTACACCTGACTACACTTCTTAACGTTATGACAGAACAGACCGACTGTCAACAACATCTGACTGTGGCCGTGACGTCGCATAGACTAGGTTTAGAGTAGTTTCCCTTTGACAAAGGGCAGTTACTCTAGCGAATAGACCGATGGATTGCCGCGAAAGGCAATTTAAAACAACTGTTGTTTTCTGTATATGTTGCTTCGCCACTGTATAAGAAACAGATTTTAGTTGGAACTAGACTGGCTACTGTCACTGTCCGACTGACACATCACTTACCCTGTGACGTAATAAATATTAATGCGCGCATTCCAGGAAAACTCGCAATGTTTCGGTAATGTTTGTGAGAGAGGGAAAGCGATTTTGAAACACAGAATTAAAGAATGACATTATATGATAAAAAGGTTATCACGCTTGTGTGTTTGGGGATGGTAAATATCCTGCATTAGGAATAAACACTATGTATTTAGCTCGCCAAGGCTCGCTAAATACAATGTTTATTCCTAATGCAGGATATTTACCATCCCCAAACACACTCGCGTGATAACCTCTATATACCAACAATATATATACCATATATATATACCATCAATCTTGCCAGCTCAACATATTCATTGGCTAACGGACGATGCGGCGTAAAACCCGATTACAGGGCTATAATGATCCCAGATTTAGATTGAATCTTGTCGAAATAAAAAAAAAGAAATCATGAAAATAAATGATTTGGCGAAAATCACGTAAATAACACGTACATGAGTAGCATTTTATTCACATTTGCCCAAAATGAACGACGAATAAATCTCATCTCCAAGTATTATCGAAAACAAAATCAAAATTACGCAAACTAATTATAATATGTTCAAATACAAGGCCACTATAAGGCTCTCTAAATTAATAAAAACTTATAAACAAATATATTTATTATTACATGTTTATTTATTTATTTACATAATTCATAATGCATGAATGTTATTGTAATAATCACAATCTGTCCCAGAACAGTAAATACAGAAGTACGATATGAGGAGTTCATAAAAATAAATAGTTTATAAAAATTAATATTTAATAATACGATGGATATAAGTGTAATGAATACGAAACGGTCCTATGATATGAGATCTGTTCAGCCCATAACGCCCTTCCGTTGATAAAGTACATTCAATGTGAACGTCGACATGAAAAACACGTGGTGTCATTTAGGAACACAGACTGCTTAATTAATCATTAACAATCAATCACTGCAACATAATGCAATACAAGCCCCGCCCATTTTATTATGAACCAATAAGGAAACACTTGTCCGTTAGTAGGCGTGGCCTATTCTTTTCGATTTATAGACATTTATAAACATATACGTAAAATGAGTCCAAAGGAATGACACGAATACAAATTAATATAATCATACAGTTATTCACACTGTGAATACTTGCGTCAATGCTGATATACAATCAATATGATTGCATACCTCCGTTGTATGGTTAAATATCAATATCAGTTATGATGAGTGAGTGAGTGAGTTGGGTGTAACGCCGCTTTTAACAGTTTTACAGTTATATCGCGGCGTGTCAGCTTAATGTTGGAGGAAAGCCCAAAGTGATGCAGGTCTCAGACGTTTACCACTTCGGTTAAACCCACGATCACGGGCATGGTGCTGACAAACCTAGAAACATAATCAGGGCGAACCGGGATTCGAACCCACAATCATAGGTTTCTGGCGTGCCCAAGGGACGCAACTCTGCACAGCGAATCGCGGCGTCTCAGACGACTGGGCCACCCGTGCCCCATCAGTTATGATGCAATGAAATAAACAGAAATATAGTTGTACTCCTCTATACTCTTCTAGACCCGTGAAGATTCCGGGGTAGAATAGGTCTTCAGCAACCCATGCTTGCCGTAAAAGGTGACTATGCTTGTCGTAAAAGGCGACTAACGGGATCGGGTGGTCAGGCTCGCTGACTTGGTTGATGCATGTCATCGATCTCAATTGCGTGGATCGATGTTCATGTTGTCAATCACTGGATTGTATGGTCCAGACTCGATTATTTACAGACCGCCGTCATTTTGCTGGAATATTGCTGAGTGCGCCGTTAAACAACAAACAAACAAACAAACCATCTTCTGCTACCAGGAGCGGTGGGGTAGCCTAGTTGTTAAAACGTTGGCTCGTCAAGCCGAAGACCCGAGTTCGATTCCATAATTCAGTAACATGTGTGAAACCCATTGCTGGTAGCCCCCGCCATGATATTGATGGAATATTGCCAAAACGGGGTAAAACCATACTCCCTCACTCTTCTGCTACCTTCCTGAAATACATCACCCCATTCCTGTCATAAAAGGCGACTATGCTTGTCGTAAGAGGTGACTAACGGGATCGGGTGGTCAGGCTCGCTGTCTTGGCTGATGCATGTCAACGTATCCCAAATTGTGTGGATTGATGCGCATGATATCGATCACTGGATCGTCTCGTCAAGATTTTTTACAGACTGCTGTCATATAGCTGGAATATATGAAACAACAAATGAACAAACAAACAAAAAAACTGTGCATGTCTTCGTATTCCAATTACTGGATTGTCTAGTCCAGCCTCGTTAATTTACAGACCCACTCATCCACTCCTTTTTCTAGCCTTTCTCCCGCAGGAGCAACGCTGACTGAACAACGATTCAACACAACTGCAGTTGCCCTGATCTGGGGTGTCTCTCACACACTTTCCAAAGCGCTGGATCTCCTTAAGTACATGCCACGCACTCAACCGCTTGATGGTCGCTGGTTTCAGTGTAATTCTGGGGTCGTTGCTGCTGAAGTTTGTTTTGGCATGTGACACAACCTTCAACCTTTCTTTAATCATATCCAGTGATTCTTTGGTTTTGTTGGTTGATGAACATTCGCCGTACACTACTGCCTCTTTTATATACATGTCTTTCAGGAGCTCGATGTAACGGTAAAGACTACGTGTGCCCAGTAGGAATCGTTGCTTGTCTGTCAACTGAAATGAAATTATGAAATTATTATTTTTTGTCATATTTCCATAAAACCGCTTCCGTGGGCTAATGGTAGAGCGTCCGCCCGGAGAGCGGAAGGTCGGGGGTTCGATCCCCGGCCCCGTCATACCAAAATACGTTAAAAGATGGTACTTGTTGTTACCCTGTCTGGCGCTCGGCATGAAGGGGCTAAAACAAGGACTGGTCGGCTCGGAGTCAGTATAGTGTGTCTGAGTGGGGTATCCATGTGAAACTGCGGCATGGTATCTCAGTGAGCTAGCACTATAAATCGGCATCAGTCCGGACTAGTAGCCCCTTGTTTTAGCCCCTTAATGCCGAGCGCCAGACAGGGTAACAACAAGTACCATCTTTTAGCATCTTTTGGTATGACGCGGAAGGGGATCGAACCCCGGACCTTCCGCTCGCCGGGCGGACGCTCTACCACTAGACCACGCAGGCGGTCCATAGCGCTACAACATCAACAGTCGTAACGTTAGGGTCGCTTTGGGACGAACACCCCGTTTACCATACAATTACTCCGTTCACTCTAAAGTTACTCCGTTTACTATCAAATGAATGAATTGTGTTTGTTTTGTTTTGTTTGTTGTTTAACGTCGCACTTAGCAATATTACAGCTATGTGACGGCGGTCTGTAATTATAAACGAGTCTGGACCACACAATCCAGTGATTGACATCATGAGGATCGATCCTTGCAATTGGAATACGATTACATTCATCAACCAAGCCGATCCCGTTAGTCGCTTTTTACTTCAAGCATGGGTTGCCGAAGACCTATTCTAACCCAGATTTTCATTTGCCGAATGAATGAATGAATGAATGAATGAATGAATGAATACTCCGATCCAGATTTCCTAAGGATCTAGAAAAGACATTTATTAATATGTCCTATCACTGATAGTACGCCATCATTGTTTATTTCTTTGTTTGCAGGTTGAATAACGCCGCTCTCAGCAATATTCCAACTATATAACAGCAGTCTGTAAATAATCGAGCCCGGACCAGACGATCCAGTTGTTTGTTGATTAACGTCGCACTCAGCAATATTACAGCTATGTGACGGCGGTCTGTATTTATAAACGAGTCTGGACCACACAATCCAGTGATTGACATCATGAGCATCGATCCACGCAATTGGGATACGATGGTCAACCAAGTCACCGAGCCTGACCACCCGATCCCGTTAGTCGCCTCACGACAAGCATAGTCTCCTTTTTCGGCAAGAATGGGTTGCTGAAGACCTATTCTACCCCGGAATCTTCACGGGTCCGAACGCTCCCTAGCTAATTTCTAAGACCAAGTCACGGATCTTTGCAGATATCTGGTCCACAGACTAAGCCAATGATTAAACGTTCTAGGATAATATCAAAATGAATGTAACACTTACATTTCTCCGTAGAACATGCTTCTTGACTGGACATATTGTTACCCAGCGACGTTCTCCCGGCCAGGCACTGGGAAACTGAAAGCGAGAGACACAATTGAGAAACACGAAGGGGAAATATTGCAAAATAAAGCAAGAAGAAGTTTTATGTCCGCCTTCGTGACCGACTGATAGGTGGGTGGGCGATAGATTGTCATGTCACACAAGAAATCCAGACACGTCATTCATAAAAGGATATTTGTCCACCTGAACACCAGGATGAGTGAGTCGTGCATTGCCCCGCCTTTATGCAATGTTCCAACAAAATATATGGCGGCAGAGGCACACTTCGATTCCATGTGGGAATAGGGCGAACGAGAGTCTCAGGTCATCAGCTCTTTATGCTTGTCGCAATGATCCGCTTGTACGTAGATTTGTGTCATGTGAACATCGTACTGTGTAGACCTGGATCCTTGTCATCCATCAAACAGACCGCCTCCGTGGTCTAGTGGTAGAGAGTCCGCCTGGAGAGCGGAAAGTCTGGGGTTCGATCTCCGGCCGCGTCATACCAAGAGACGTTAAAAGATGGTACTTGTTGTTACCCTGTCTGGCGCTCGGCATTAGGGGCTAAAACAAGGACTGGTCTGCTCGGAATCAGTATACTGTGTCTAAGTGGGGTATTCATGTTAAACTGCGGCATGGTATCTCAGTGAGCTAGCAATATAAATCGGCATCAGTCCGGACTAGTACAAGCAGACACGCACACACACACACACGTGTAGTACGTCGCTATATAAGTGCAATACTATTTGACGCGACGTAAAACCCAATTTCACCTCAACATTCCATCCATCAAACAGTTTATCTTGTGACAAGTGCAGATCTAGGGTAGAATAGGTATTCAGCAACTCGTAACAGGCGACCAACGGGATCGCGTGACTTGGCACTTGTTTTTATCCCAATTGCGTGGATCGATGCTCATGATGTCAATCACTGGATTGTCTGGCCCAGGCTCGTTTATTTACAGCTATTAACACGATCACATGGTACGTACCATTCTAACTGAAGTCATGACGCGATAAGACTTACTAGACATACATGTTTCAAGTTGCATTTAATCTAACACATCTGCTTTGAAATGACTAAGTTCTAAGTTGATGGAAACTATTACATGTATATACAAAATTGCTTAAATTTCGGAAAACAATTCATGAAATGCTATCTGAGCTGGGCTGGGCTGGGCTGGTCGGGTCTGGGCGGGGCTGGTCTGGGCGGGTCTGGGCTGGGCTGGACGGGTCTGGGCGGGTCTGAGCGGGTCGGGACGGGATTTGGGTGGGCGGTTGCAGGTTGGCGTGCGGAACGGTGGTGTTAGGGTGTCGGGTGTAGACGTTTTGGTCGGCTTGTGGGTTGGGTTGAGTGCGTGTGGGGTGCGTGTGGGTGCGTGTGTTGGTATTGGCGGGTAAAGGCATGGGGATTTTGGTGGGCATGGGATCCGCGGACTTGGTTGGCTTGTGGGATGGGGTTGTTGGTGTGGTTTTATACCATATCTACCTTGCCGATGAATCGTTTTACTTCTTTGACCAGATCTTTTCCGAATTGTTTTTTAGAACAACTCTCAGCGTCACAGTCGTAGAACAGCGCTAAATAAACAACAGAGAACACAGTCAATTTTTAATGTATCACGAAGCACATTGGTAGACTGATATACAGTGACATTTATAACGAGGACATAACAGTGAGTGAGTGAGTGAGTTGGCTTTAACGCCGCTTTTAACAGTATTCCAGTTATATCACGGCGTGTCAGCTTGATGTGGGAGGAAAGCCCGAAGTGATGCAGGTCTCAGACGTTTACCACTTCGGTGAAACCCACGAGCACGGGTATGGTGCTGACAAACCTAGAAACACAATCGGGGCGAACCGGGATTCTAACCCACAATCATAGGTTTCTGGCGTGCCCAAGGGACGCAACTCTGCACAGCGAATCGCGGCGCCTTAGACGACTGGGCCACCCGTGCCCCCGAAAAATCAATGAAAGTAACCAAGGACGATAACAGCCAATTTCTCTCAACACACATACACCGAGGTTCGAAACCGTCCACTTAGAATGAAAATAACAAACACAACAATAATCTGAAATGTTTGTAAATGGAAGGGATACGAATAGTTTGTTTTTTTAAATTGCATAGTCAACCGACAGAACTTGGATTTAACAAAATAATGATGAGAAAAAAAGCAGCCTATTCCTTTTGACCAAACCTTATTAATGTTATGAATCAACAAATAATATGTGTCCTATGGATCACCGATATAACGTCATCGTTGTTTGTTTGTTTGTTATATGAGTACCCCGTGAAGATCCGGGCTAGAATAGGTCTTCATCAACCCATGCTTGCCGTAAAAGGCGACCATGCTTGTCGTGAGAGGCGACTAACGGGATCGGGTGGTCAGGCTCGCTGACATGGTTGATACATGTCATCAATCCCAATTGCGTGGATCGATGCGCATGATATTTAATCACTGGATTGTGTGGTCCAGACTCGATTATTTACAACCCGCCGTCATATAGCTTGAATAATGCTGAGTACGGCGTTAAACAACAAACCAAAAAACACGGCATGGAGGACATACAAGTACACGCATGACCCACCAATAATTGCAGCTCCCATCGACAGAACTTTCAAAGTGTTCATCCTCCTGTTTCAACTAATAACCGTTTGATTCTAAGCCCAAATTACCGCCCTATTTATAATAAACTTAAACCTACGTAATTCCAGGGCATTTCCCGAATAATTTTTTTTGTCACTTTTGGCGTGAACATCGTTTGAAACTTTATGACCTCATGCCGAAGCTCTAAATAGCTGGAAATATCAAGACGCAACCATATTTACCTATCTACATTTTAATTTCGTTTCTACTGGCAACGTGGTTTTCCATGTGACAGGTGCTGTTACACCCCTACTCGTTTATTTTGGTCGAACCTATTCATTCCCCAAAATAACGGTTTCGTACACACATCTTCCTCGATGCACATCCCCGTCTGGTTCTAAATTACCTGTTGAGTCATGTAGATAGCGTGACAACGTTCTTGTCTGGAGAGCAATAGCGTGACATACACATTGACGGAACTCGAAAGAGGCGAGACTGTACGTGATACCATTATGACTGGGCGTGTTTACAGCCTGTGTATTTATACAGCAGGGGGCACTATACTAGAGCTTTCACACGCCGTCGAGTGAGTGAGTGGGTGAGTATGGTTTTGCGCCGCTTTTAGCAATATTCCAGCAATATCACGGCGGCGGACACCAGAAATGGGATTCACACATTGTACCCATGTCGGGAATCGAACCCGGGTCTTCGGCGTGACGAGCGAACGCTTTAACCACTAGGCTACCCGACCGCCCCCACACGCCGTCGAGGTAGTATATAGGCCTATATATCGCGAAAACCCATTCACAATCGAGTTGTAAGAGATTACATAACGTTTGTTGGTTGGTTTGTTGTTTAACGCCGCACTCAGCAATATTCTAGCTATATGATGAAGAAGCATGAAGTAGCTCTGAAACGTGTCCTTCAATGTATTATTGTATCTGTTGCAGAAATTCTTCGTCAGTTGGTTGGTTGGTTTGTTGTTTAACGCCGCACTCAGCAATATTCCAGCTATATGACGGCGGTCTGTAAATAATCGAGTCTGAACCACACAATCCAGTGATTAATACCATGAGCATCGATCCATGCAATTGGGATCGATGACATGCATCAACTAAGTCAGCGAGCCTGACCACCCGATCCCGTTAGTCGCCTTTTACGGGAAGCATGGGTTGCCGAAGACCTATTCTACCCAAGATCTTCACGGGCCGATTACATAACGATCCAAGTTCGTAATTACTTATCGTAGTTAAAAAAGGCTTTCATCTGTTAGGGCCCAAACTGCAGTTTGATATGGAAACTATGATTAATATACTTCTGAAATTAAGTTAAGGAACACACGACTTTTTCATATGACTATAGTCAATCTGAACACACAAAGCCATCTCGAAAGAGGTCAAATGCAACAGAAGTTATATTTGGGATAACACTTTCTCAGTAAAGTACAGATTCTCGTTGAGTCCCGTCTTGGATTAGAACCCACACTGCCAGAGTGAGGCACTTAATCGCCAGCACACAAAGTCAGTGATCTAACCCACTCAGCCACCGAGGCTTCCACAAAATGAAAGTCCGACAACTGGTAGTCTAGATCACGTACTTTGTGTACCCCTCTGACAAGTGTCAACCCCAAAAGTACGAGAATCTGTACTTCCCTGAGAAAGTGTTATCCCAAATATAACATCTGTCATAGTCAATAATTTACATCATTCTTTTCAGAACATAAAGCATGTTCATAGAACGCTTTTGTAATACTTTGTAAAACATGAGGACATTTTGTTTTTTTCAAGGATTGTCAACAGATTATTATTTTTAAAAAAAAAACAGAACGCCCTAGAATAATAATAACTCAAATGGTTGTTCCCTTATAACATTATAACGAAAGTGTTATAAAAAGTAAAACTGGTTTTGCAGTTGTAGCTAAAATATATTTAATATCCATACAAATCCATTATGAATAGAAGGAATTTTGACAGTCTGCTTTTTTTGAAAAAGTACAAATAACATGATCGTGTTTATGTTTTTGTCTTGCGTATATATGAAACATCAAGGATTTTGAAAGTAGGACATGGTTCTTAAAACATCTAGTTCTGTTACTAGAGGGGGCGGTTTGGCCAATCTTATAAGGCGCCAAGTAAGACTTTAGATATAAAAGTACGAATGGTCTAACCATATAGGACAGTGGTTTGTTTTCTGAATGCATATAATAAGTTGTTATCTTGTGTAGACCTCACGTTATTCTGTTCCGTATTATGATACATCGGTGGGCTGATTAGGTCTAGCGGTGCAGGAAGTGTTTCTCTATCTCCCAATTCCGTGTTGTTGTGTAAATATCGATTGTAGTCATAAATATCGATTTCAGCAGCAGTGGGCTATTTATTACCTTACATTCTCGAAATACACTGCACGGGACAGTTTGCATGTGTCTATATAAGTAGATGTATGACTGAGTCTTCCTGGATCATTGAAACATTCACCGCTTCGTGTGAATGTTCCTGAGGTGAATGTTCACTTGAAAAGTGAGTGAATACGTGTATTTCTTCTTTGATAGGCATTTAGAAGGTTGAGTACTAAGTAAGGATAAGAATTTATGGATGAACATTGCCTCCTACTTGTATATATATACTTGCGAACCACACTGTATATCACTTGCTTGATAACGGTGTTAGAACCTACACCGAATGGTCGCTCTTAATTGTATTAAAGAAGTTGTTCATCCATAAATTCTCATCCTTTCTTAATACGCGTATTGAAGATTTGAACATACCCTGGAACTCATGGCGATCCGGGGTGAAATAGGTCTTCAGCAACCCATTCTTGCCGTAACAGCAATGTATGCATGTCTTAAGAGGCGGCTATCGGGATCGGGTGGTCAGGATTGCTGACTTGGTTGATGGATGTTATCGTATCCCAAATGCGTGGATCGATGCACATGATGTCAATCACTGGATTGTCTGGTACAGACCACCGTTATATATCTGAAATATTGCTGAGGGCGGCGATAAACAACAAACAAACAAAGCTCATAACATTATGTCCCCTTTGCTAGGAGAAGGGCGTATAAACAGTTGTACATGGAACAAGGTTCAGGAGAACACAATGTCCTTGTACTCAGTAGAGAATATAACGCTGTTCATCCTACGAGACTGTCATACCTCGTCGTGAGTGGAGTTCGGGATGTGTTTTATATGAAGTCTTTGATAGGCATTTAGAAGTTTGGACAACATGAAAATAAATCACTCTTTTTATGGATAGCAATTTCTTGTATTCTTTATACGACGATTCAGAGCAACTTCTTCATCAGGTGAGTGAGTGAGTGAGTATGGTTTTACGCCGCTTTTAGCAATATTCCAGCAATATCACGGCGGCGGACACCAGAAATGGGCTTCACGCATTGCACCCATGTCGGGAATCGAACCAGGGTCATCGGCGTGACGAGCGAATGCCTTAACCACTAGGCTACCCGACCTTCACATGATGAAGAAGCAAGAAGTAGCTCTGAAACGTGTCCTTCAATGTATTATTGTATCTGTTGCAGAAATTCTTCGTCAGTTGGTTGGTTGGTTTGTTGTTTAATGCCGCACTCAGCAATATTCCAGCTATATGACGGCGGTCTGTAAATAATCGAGTCTGGACAAGACAATCCAGTGATTAATGTCATGAGCATCGATCCACGCAATTGGGATCGATGACATGCATCAAACCAAGTCAGCGAGCCTGACCACCCGATCCCGTTAGTCGCCTCTTACGACAAGCATAGTCGCCTTTTACGGCAAGCATGGGTTGCTGAAGACCTATTCTACCCCGGAATATTTACCTGTCAGAGAAAGTTACATGAACTGGGGCACTGTTCTCCAGTTACTTTATGTTCCCAGAAAGTATTTGAGACACGTGGAGTTTTCCACATGCTTCCATTGCATCGACTGAACTTTAGTCTCAGGATCATAGTGATGGACTCATGTTTCATCCTGTGTGATCAGTCTGGTATCAGTTCTATTTGATGGTGATCCCTAAACACATTCTAATGAAATAGTCGGAATCGTACAATTTTAGCGGCGATTTGAATTTGGAATGGGTTTTTATCTTTTTATGCATTATCATCATTAACTTAAAGGGGACCTTGCTGACACGAAGGTTTGTGATTCATCACAGTTCAGTCGAGTTATGCATAGATGGAGTGGCAATCAGAATTATATCGACTTAGAGCTACAAAGTCTATGTAAATATGATGAATTAGGTTATAAAAATTGGTTTTCATTTGTAAGATATACATTGTTTAGTTATGGTTTTGGTAATGTATGGTTGATGCAAGATGTCGGAGACTGTGATGTTTTTATTTAGACATTTAAGGACAGAACAAGAGATTTGTTTATGCAAGAATGGTCAGATTGTATATCTAATTCACCAAGGCTAGATTTATATTGCACTTACAAATTCTTACTACAACATGAAAAAGCTCTATTATCGATTAAAACTGTTAATATAAGAAGACCTTTAACAATTTAGATGTTGTTCAAAGGATTTTAAAATACATAGATATAGAATGTCTAGCGACCATGACTTTGCTGACAGTCTATGTACTCTCTGTAAAGAAGACTTAGATGATGAATACCATGCACTATTTATATGTCCAACTTATACTAACTTAAGGATAAGGTATTTGCCCTCGTATTACTATCAATATCCTACCCTGCACAAGTTTGTATAGTTACTCACAACAAATGACGACAGCATTATATTTCAGCTAGCTCTTTATATTGATAAAATGTTTAAACTTTGAAATTTTAGAGCCAATATTAACTGAAGCGCTCTTTCACAATATGTCAAATATTATCCAACAATCTGTACTATTGGCCTCATTGCCTCTACTATAGGCTATGCCCTAGACTACACGAAATAAATTCTGTTGTGTTCTGTTCTGTTCTACTAAGTTTTGGGAGCTACATAGTCTTAATGTTATGAAGTTCAAGTGTCACTGTTATGGAACAAAATATGAAGATGCATTTTGATTTTGTCAACCGGTAATTATTCTCTTAACATAACTTTAAATTAGAGTGAGTGAGTTTGGTTTAACGCCGCTTTTAACAGTATTCCAGTTATATCGCGGCGTGTCAGCTTATTGTGGGAGGAAAGCAGGAAGTGATTCAGGTCTCAAACGTTTACCACTTCGGTGAAACCCACGAGCACGGGTATGGTGCTGACAAACCTAGCAACATAATCGAGGCGAACCGGGATTCGAATCCACAATCATAGGTTTCTGGCGTGCCCAAGGGGCGCAACTCTGCACAGCGAATCGCGGCGCCTTAGACGACTGGGCCACCCGTGCCCCTTAATTTCCGTAAAGAATCACGGAGGTTAAGCTGAGAGTGGTGACTTTTCAATGATAACGTACTGGTAACCCAGCTGTATCCAAAGAAATAAGGATGCAGGCTCACATTGCAATTTGGGGCAGTGGGGTAGCCTAGTGGTTAAAGCGTTCACTTTTCACGCCGAAGACTCACGTTCGATTCCCCACACGGGTACTGTGTGAAGCCTACATTGATATTGCTGGAATATTGCTAAAAGCGGCGTAAAACCATACTCACTCACTACTTTGAAATTTGAGATAATCCAACTGTAGATTACATTACCTTTCACGCTTGTGGCGAAGTCGGATGTAGCGATCATGGGCAGGGGTGGTTACTCTTGGTCGTCCCGACCTTGGCCGATCACGTGTTGACCCATGCTGTTGAAACCGATCCCATGTCTTTGTGATGGTGCTGGGCGCTACATTGAAAACCCTGGCTACAGCTGATCGGGATTCCCCTGCCTGCAAGCGGCCATTGACATTGTTTCTTTGCACGTCTGTTAATCTTGGCATGTTGTTGAACTGTCACTTTCGATTGACGCGGATGCCAGGCAATCAAAAAGCCTGCCGTTTACAGTGCTGCTGCACGTGCAGAATCGTACGTGTTTCCCGACTAATGGTTTGTAAGTCCTTGTTGTGATCATTTTGAACCTCTTCATTTTGCACCTCTTGGTCCGCTAAATTTGTTTTTATGGCCAAAAATATCCGTGTTGCGTTTCCATTTTTGAAGAATATATATATATTTTTGGCCATAAAATCATTTCTTTTTAAGAGTAATTTGCTTTTATGGCCAGAAATTGATATATACTTTTAAAAAAAGAAACGCAACACGGATATCTTTGGCCATAAAACCAAATTTATACATCTTCATTTTGCCCCCCTCTTTATATATTCGTACTCTTAAAAAAACGCAACAAGAATATTTTTGGCCAAAAAAGCAAAATTATAGGTGCAAAATGAAGATGTATATATGTATATGTATATGTATATGTAATATAATTTCAGCAACATGTTGCATATCTGTACGGCTTGAGCACAACCAAGTCATTCCTTGGAAATCGACACGACACCTCATGACACTGTAGGGGTGACAGGTTGGAGAATTTGTGAAAAGAAATGCCGAGCTAATTTATTTCTCCAACAAACTAGATTAAACGACAGAAGTTAAGATATTTTTAAGTTATACTTATGTAGCAGTTGGTTTGAAATAAACCCCACCCTCCCACCTAGTAATTCATATTAAGAATGACCATCTCTCCACCTTGAACATGGACCTGGTTAAGTTTGACTTATTTTCGTTACTTGTCGCTGTACATGACTTGGTTGATGCATGTCATCGTATCCCAGTTGCATGGATTGATGCTCATGATGTAAATCACTGGAATGTCTGGTCCAGACTCGATTATAAACAGACCGCCGTCATATAGCTGGAATACTGCTGGGGTGGTGTAAAACAACAAACAAACAAACAAAACATTTTAACTCCAAAGCAGACAAAGGAGGAGTACAAACTTAATTATACACTTTTATTTGTCTCTGTGACATGGACTTTTTTTTCTCTTTGTGATGTAAACAAGCAAAATGTTAATTTTAATAATCTTCTAGCAATCCATTGAGCGGCCATTTCAAACTCGAGTTTAGGGCTGGTATACCTTAAACAGGATACCATACAATTTTCAAGTGATGAATTGTTTGTTTTGCAATATACGTTTAAAGAAGATATCCTGCTGCTGACATATTCTGAAACAGAATTTGGTGTGACGTATTTAGGGCACGTGTTCCTTTTGGCCTTCCGGTCTTTGAATATGACTCTTTACGTCAAATCTGTTGTACTTTATGTCATATCAACTCATGAAGAAATAAGTGTCCTAGAACTTCCAGATTTTTAAGTAGTCTTCTGTGATAATAATCATCGTGTACTTCTTCGCTGCCGGGTGAAATGCGGGAGTTGAACCAACATGAGTCTTTTACCGGGGTCTTCGCGCTGTTTGAAATATAAGAAATTGATATAAAAAATAGTTAAATGGAACGAAACGTGGTCTCTGATTGTTGATCCATTGATTGATTGGCTGAATAATTAATTTCTTCCCAATGCTGGGAATCAAAGGGTCTTTTATGACAGAGATATAAAAAAATATACCTTCTCATATTGTAAAGTAACTCTATTTCAGACTTTGGTATTTGAAAAATCTGTTTCAGCTTTGATGTTACTGTCTGGAGCAGCGCTTTTCTTGAGGAAGTATAGTGAGTGATTTAAATGTTTTGCGTCACATCGGCAATATCCCAGCCGTATCGTGACGAGGTGTGGTGGTATAAAGACGATAGACTATGCATCGTGTACACAACCATAAGAACTGACCGAGGACTTGTAAGCTTTATGTGAAGAGTGAGTGAGTGAGTTTGGTTTAACGCCGCTTTTAAAAGTATTCCAGTTATATCACGGCGTGTCAGCTTAATGTGGGAGGAAAGCCCGAAGTGATGCAGGTCTCAGACGTTTACCACTTCGGTAAAACCCACGAGCACGGGTATGGTGCTGACAAACCTAGAAACATAATCGGGGCGAACCGGGATTCGAACCCACAATCATAGGTTTCTGGCGTGCCTAAGGGACGCAACTCTGCACAGCGAATCGCGGCGCCTTAGACGACTGGGCCACCCGTGCCCCAGCTTTATGTGAAGAACAAATACAAATAGTCGAGTCTTGGCCTTACAAAATTGTGGCAGATTCTATGATCAACGATCTATGCCATTGGAGTACAATAACACATAATCAGCCAAACATTGTAAGCACTCAATCATCTCTCATACGCTTCTATGACAAGCGGTCGGTCGGGTAGCCCAGTGGTTAAAGCGTTCGCTCCTCACGCAGAAGACCCGGGTTCGATTCCCCAAAGGGTACAATGTCTGAAGACCATTTCTGGTGTCCCCCGCCGTGATATTGCTGGAATATTGCTAAAAGCGGCGTAAAACCTCACTCACTCACGCACTCACACGCTCTTAAGACAAGCAATGGGTACTGCGGATGCCATAGGTACACGACCATAAGAAACTTGAAACTTTTACAAAGATTGAAATCGATAAAGTTGTATGCCCTTGAAGGTTGGGAAACAACTGTCTCGAGTGAGTGAGTGAGTGAGTGAGTGAGTGAGTGAGTGAGTTGGGGTTAACGCCGCTTTTAACAGTATTCCAGTTATATCGCGGCGTGTCAGCTTAATGTGGGAGGAAAGCCCGAAGTGACGTTTACCACTTCGGTGGAACCCACGAGCAGGGGTATAGTGCTGACAAACCTAGAAACATAATCAGGGCGATCCGGGGTTCGAACCCACAATCATAGGTTTCTGGCGTGCCCAATGGACGGAACTCTGCACAGCGAATCGCGACGCCTTAGACGAATGCGTCACCCGTGCCCCCACACCTGTTAAGAAGATTCTTTGATGTCGGGGTTCTTCTCTCACCTCTGTTCTGCTTGCTGCCTCTTCTCTGCTTCCTCCCCTTCCTCCCTCTTCCTCCGCTGTTCCCTCTTCTACCCTTCACCCTTTTGTTCTTCCTCTCTTCCTTCTTTATCTTCTCCACGTGTTCTCTTCTCTTTGTGTCTGCACAATCTTTTATAACTATTCCAGCACATTTGACCACACTGTCCTTCTTCTTGATGCATTCACCAAACGACTGAATCATTTCAAAGACATTCGAAGCATTTAATGTTTTAACTGTATGTTTCGTTAGTGTGATGTTGCTGCCGTCTCCCCCATCATTGCCGGATTTAGAGATTGCATTCAAATGTTCATCCGTTTTGTTTATTGTATCCCACACTTGTTCATTGAATGTACATGAAGAAAACAACTTTGTAGCCATATGTTGACTGTCGTTATATACGTCAAGCAACAACCTGACATATCTTCGAGAAACGCGAAGTGCAACTGAATGCCTTTGGATTTTTGACATCTGAAAAGGAAAAACGTACTTCTGCAATAACTGGGATATTATATGAACATATCCAGCAACAAGGGAAATAATAATTTAGGATGGTATTATATCTCTTCAACATATACAGTAACAAGGAAAATATTGAATGAGCATGGTCAGATATCTCTTCAACATATACAGTAACAAGGAAAATATTGAATGAGCATGGTCAGATATCCCTTCAACATATACAGTAACAAGGAAAATATTGACTGAGCATGGTCAGATATCTCTTCAACATATACAGTAACAAGGAAAATATTGAATGAGCATGGTCAGATATCTCTTCAACATATACAGTAACAAGGAAAATATTGCCTGAGCATGGTCAGATATCTCTTCAACATATACAGTAACAAGGAAAATATTGACTGAGCATGGTCAGATATCTCTTCAACATATACAGTAACAAGGAAAATATTGAATGAGCATGGTCATATTTCTCATCAACATATACAGTAATAAGGAAAATATTGAATGAGCATGGTCAGATATCTCTTCAACATATACAGTAACAAGGAAAATATTGAATGAGCATGGTCAGATATCTCTTCAACATATACAGTAACAAGGAAAATATTGAATGAGCATGGTCATATTTCTCATCAACATATACAGTAATAAGGAAAATGTTGAATGAGCATGGTCAGATATCTCTTCAACATATACAGTAACAAGGAAAATATTGAATGAGCATGGTCAGATATCTCTTCAACATATACAGTAACAGAGACATATTGAATGAGCATTGTCACCTATGCATCAAACGAACAGGGTCATATATTCATTTAACAAATACATTAACGGTGAAATATTAAAAGAACATGGCCAGATATCCCTTCAACATAAACGGTAACAGTGAAACATTGAATAAGCATGTCCAGATATTCATTTAACACATACAGAAACAGGGACATATTGAATGAACATGGTCAGATATCCCTTCAACACATACAGAAACAGGCGAATATTTAATGAATACTAGGCTCGGGTCCCTTCAAAATACACAACAGGAGAGAGGTATTAAATGAGTTTGGCGGGGGACCCTTCAACATACACAATAGGAGAGAGGTTTTAAATGAGTTTGGCGGGGGACCCTTCAACATACACAATAGGAGAGAGGTATTAAATGAGTTTGGCGGGGGACCCTTCAACATACACAATAGGAGAGAGGTATTAAATGAGTTTGGTCGGGGACCCTTCAACATACACAATAGGAGAGAGGTTTTTAATGAGTTTGGCGGGGGACACTTCAACATACACAACAGGAGAGAGGTTCTAAATGAGTTTGGTCGGGGACCCTTGAACATACACAATAGGAAAGAGGTATTAAATGAGTTTGGACGGGTACCCTTCAACATACACAATAGAAGCGAGGTATTAAATGAACTCAACACGGTCGGGGACCCTTCAACATACACAACAGGAGAGATGTATTAAATGAACTCAACATTGTCGGGGACCCTTCAACATACACAATAGGAGAGAGGTATTAAATGAACTCAACATGGTCGGGGACCCTTCAACATACACAACAGGAGCGAGGTATTAAATGAACTCAACATGGTCGGGGACCCTTCAACATACACAATAGGAGAGAGGTATTAAATGAGTTTGGACGGGTACCCTTCAACAAATACAATAGGAGCGAGGTATTGAATGAACTCAACATGGTCGGGGACCCTTCAACATACACAAGAAGAGCGAGGTATTAAATGAGTTTGGACGGGTACCCTTCAACATACACAACAGGAAAGAGGTATTAAATGAACTCAACATGGTCGGGGACCCTTCAACATAAACAACAGGAGAGATGTATTAAATGAACTCAACATTGTCGGGGACCCTTCAACATACACAATAGGAGAGAGGTATTAAATGAACTCAACATGGTCGGGGACCCTTCAACATACACAACAGGAGCGAGGTATTAAATGAACTCAACATGGTCGGGGACCCTTCAACATACACAATAGGAGCGAGGTATTAAATGAGTTTGGCCGGGTCCCTTCAACATACACAATAGGAGCGAGGTATTGAATGAACTCAACATGGTCGGGACCCTTCAACATACACAATAGGAGATAGGTATTAAATGAGTTTGGCCGGGTCCCTTCAACATACACAATAGGAGCGAGGTATTAAATGAACTCAACATGGTCGGGACCCTTCAACATACACAATAGGAGCGAGGTATTAAATGAGTTTGGATGGGTACCCTTCAACATACACAATAGGAGAGAGGTATTAAATGAGTTTGGTCGGGGACCCTTCAACATACACAATAGGAGAGAGGTATTAAATGAGCTCAACATGGTCGGGGACCCTTCAACATACACAATAGGAGCGAGGTATTAAATGAGCTCAACATTGTCGGGGACCCTTCAACATACACAATAGGAGAGAGGTATTAAATGAGTTTGGTCGGGGACCCTTCAACATACACAATAGGAGAGAGGTATTAAATGAGTTTGGTCGGGGACCCTTCAACATACACAACAGGAGATAGTTATTGAAAGAACTCAACATGGTCGGGGACCCTTCAACATACACAATAGGAGAGAGGTATTAAATGAGCTCAACATGATCGGGGACCCTTCAACATACACAATTAGATAGAGGTATTGAACGAACTCAACATGGTCGGGGACCCTTCAACATACACAACAGGAGAGAGGTATTAAATGAGTTTGTTCGGGGACCCTTCAACATACACAATAGGCGAGAGGTATTAAATGAACTCAACATGGTCGGGGACCCTTCATCATACACAACAGGAGCGAGGTATTAAATGAACTCAACATGGTCGGGGACCCTTCAACATACACAATAGGAAAGAGGTATTAAATGAGTTTGGACGGGTACCCTTCAACATACACAATAGAAGCGAGGTATTAAATGAACTCAACATGGTCGGGGACCCTTCAACATACACAATAGGAGAGAGGTATTAAATGAGTTTGTTCGGGGACCCTTCAACATACACAATAGGAGAGAGGCATTAAATGAGCATGATCAGGTACCTGTCACCATCTACAATAATCTGGACACCTGTTTATTAGAACAAGACAACCATCTCCGCCTGTTTAGAAATAACAGATTAGTGCATGTTAAAAGGATAAATATGTAAAACTTACGTTTTCTGGAAATCGTATCTGGCAGGTTGTGTTCCAATAATTCGTTCCAGGCCAGTTTTCAGGTAACTTGAATAAAGCAACGTACCATTAAAAAACAATATGTATATCACGATTTCTTAATTATGAAACAGAACGAATTGTGATTAAAACCACAGTCAAGTCCCATTAATCCGACATCGATGGCTGCATATGATTATGTCGGATTAACGAGTACGTCGGATAAACGAAATTAAGTATATACAAATACGCATAGTCAAATATACAAGATACATGTATGTATTTTTTTAATACAAGATGTGCTATACTATTGTTTTACTATCGGTTTATACCCCGGGATAATGAGAGCAGCTGTGTGTTGCACAAAGTCTACATCCATGGTTGCAAGTAGCCCTCGGAATCTCATACGGAAGCCTCTGATTGCTAAGAACGGAACCGTTTATCCAGACGGTCGCTTGACGAGCAAATAGACACAGCCATTAGCCACGAAGAGGCTGAACAAATGTTATCATACTTGTGTATTGCAACGATTAGATTTGACAAGCTTCCTCGATGTCAAAGTTGAAATAATCTTTAACTAACACACCAAGCACATGTCTATCAGTGAGTTTATCTGCCCTCCACTGACGTGCATACGTCATTATTTGTTTGCTTGATGTTTAACACCGCACCACACTTGTGAAAAAGCGAGGCTAGACTAGGAGCGCAGTCGTCGAAGTCACCGAGGCTAACCACCCGATGCATTATGTTGCCTCTTGCGACAAGCACAGATTGCCGTATGCCGTTGTATAAGCAACACCAGCGCTAAGTCTGTGTTATGGTATGGGATCACTTAGCGGTAAGATACAACGGCACCCAGGGGGCCTATTCGAACAGCCAGAATATCCCATTGTTGACGTAGTACACATGTCCTTGTTGACGTAGCACACATGTCCTTGTTGACGCAGTACATATGTCCTTGTTGACGTAGTACACATGTCCTTGTTGACGTAGTACACATGTCCTTTTGACGTAGTACACATGTCCTTGTTGACGTAGTACGTCCTTGTTGACGTTGTACGTCCTTGTTGACGTAGTACACATGTCCTTGTTGACGTAGTACACATACGATTGTTGACGTAGTACACATGTCCTTGTTGACGTAGTACACATGTCCTTGTTGACGTAGTACACATATCCTTGTTGACGTAGTACACATGTCCTTGTTGACGTAGTACACATACGATTGTTGACGTAGTACACATGTCCTTGTTGACGTAGTACACATGTCCTTGTTGACGTAGTACACATGTCCTTGTTGACGTAGTACAAATATCAGTTTTCACGAAGGCGCTACTCATTCAGTCTAGCCTTGCTAGAATTGTCTGAACGATCTGCCTGAACTGTCTCAGGCAACAGAAGGACATTCATTTCTTGAAATCATTTTGGCGCATACCATAATATCAAATGCCCTGAATCAATATGATATAGGCAAATGTAGGGGTGCGTTGCAAAGCGCCAATCGCTTGTAAGCGATGTACAGCGATTCGCCTCACAACAGTGCGCTAACCTTCAGCCGCTTGCAAGCGAAACAATCGCTGGCTGAGGTCGCTTCGTTGTCAAACCAAAATGGCGGCTGACTTTGACAGCGGAAGAAGAAATTCTTGACTGGATCAACGAGGAAATGAGTAAAGGCAGCTGACACCCCATCATCCTCAGTCTGCACCACATTTTCAAAGTAGTCATAAATTTCATCAGCTCGTCATCGAGCCTCTTCTATTAAGATCTTCATAACGTCAAGGCAATCAAGCGGTAGTTGCGCCGCCATTTTGGAAGAGTGCGCAAGCGTTTCCAACTGTTGCAGACCCCGGGATGAGCGATTAATTTGCTTTCTCTTAACGATTCGTGGCTTGCAACGCGCCCTAGGTATGTTATCTTTCTTCGGTTACGAATACGTCATGTGTAACAATGAAACACCTACCAATTTAAGCACATGCTTCGTGGTTTCAATCAGGTGTTTGGCGCTGGTACCATATCGACTGTGCTTCGTCTTGGCTCCATGGCAAAATTCTAGTACTAGAAATATACATAAATAATCAGGTTTATGAGTGAGTGAGTGAATATGGTTTTACGCCGCTTTTAGCAATATTCCAGCAATATCACGGCGGTGGATACCGTAAATGGTCTTCACACATTGCACCCATGTGGGGAATCGGCGTGACGAGCGAACGCTGTAACCACTGGGCTACCCGACCGCCCCCAGTTCATCCGAGAGAGCTAGTGGTAATATGTCACTTACTCTGCCTGAATAATATTTCAGTTAAATCACGGCCTAATATAGAAGAAAGTATAATAATATTGAGAGCCAACAACGTATCCAATTTGATCAGCTAGAAAACAAATTTTGATATTTTGTTATTATGTCTCAAGAAAACAGTAAATATTTTGCAAATTAATTTCTTACTCACTTACTTGGCTTAATGACAACTTGAATAAGAGAAATAAACCTAAGATTAGCGTTCAGAATTTGATCATGTTGCCAATCCTTTGGAGAGAATATTAAATTTTACACTTTAATTTATTTTACAAAGTATAAAAGTGATCCTTTAACCAACCTAATACTGCGGCTCCTATTATGAAAATTTTGAACAGCTTCATTTTTCGTATCCTAAAGAAGACTTGCGACTGATCAACTTTACCTTAAAGCACGATTTAAGGCTCCTTTATATGCCAACGTTCTTCAAGATGAAAATATTCGTGTCGGCTTTTTTGTTTGAAAAGAAATAGACTTGGGGGACAAGTATGTGACGAAATAATATAAATCGTTACATGACAGAACAATAGGGATGTCGTTATCTGTGGCACAGTTTCTGTCGTTCAAGCATATTATTCGTAGTGACAATTCCGCTTTTTGGAGCTCAAGACAGGCTGTCGCAGTTTCAGTGTTTCTCACCGCCGTTGCGTCTTGATATTATTTGCCCTTTGTTTACAAACCGGAAGTGACGAAAGCAGGACGTGGAAGTGACGGGGACACATGCTTCAACCATTCCTGTAATTTCCACAGCTATTTTGCCCTCACGCCAAATGGAATCTGTTTCGGTGGATAATCAAGAATGGTTATTTTATTACATTTGCATTATATATTTAAGGAAGAGAATTTATGGATGTCAACTTCTTTATTATGACAAAACACAACGTTTCGGAGTATATGCTTACTCCTTCATCAGGTGAATGAGTGAGTGAGTTAAAATTTAACGTCACATCGGCAATATTTCAGCCATATTGTGACGAGAGCATTAATAATATTAAAATTTCTATGAATAAAAACCTGTCATCACCGGATAGTATAATAACTAGATTATCACAGTTTAGAAATAAAACAAGTTGTGAACAATTAAAAGATTAACCTATTATTCGACAATACATTATAAAAACGGGCTATAGTTCGCCAGCAACCAGAGTTAGGCCATCATACCAGGGACCGTGGGGACTTACGATACTTCTGCTACCTACACGGTTCCCCAGCAGGATTTACACCATCGCTTCGGTTGTTGGCGATTGTACGTAAGTTTTAGCCACAATTAAAATGACAAATATTATACGTTTTAAAACTTAGTAGAAGTAAATATTCTTTGAACGACCGGGACTTACGATATCCTCTCAGGGGGACAATATTCATCAGGTGAATGAATGCCATGAGGCAGAGAGTGAGTGAGTGAATATGGTTTTACGCCGCTTTTAGCAATATTCCAGCAATATCACGGCGGGGGACACCAGAAATGGGCTTCACACATTGTACCCATGCCGGGAATCGAACCCGGGTCTTCGGCGTGACGAGCGAACGCCTTAACCACGAGGCTACCCGGCCGCCCCATGAGACAGAGAGCATATATATATACATGTAAGGACAACAAAAGTAATGATACCAAAAGGTGGAAACTAACAGATAATTGCCGCTGATGAGCAGAAACAAATAGAAGCCAACGCTTTACAGTAATTATCGCTGATGGTTATGGATTAAATTATCATTGATTGGTAATGGGCAATGGACTATGGGAGGCCGGAGGTAATTAGCACTGATAGAGTAGAGAATGGAAACAACAATAAGGCCCTTGTTAGTTGTCATCTTTTGGTGTCTTATAACTTTTGTGGTCCTTACATATACATATATATTCTATCTCCCTCATAGCATTCATTCACCTGATGAAGGAGTAAGCATATACTCCGAAACGTTGTGTTTCGTCATAATAAAGAAGTTGATATCAATAAATTCTCTTTCTTAAATATATAATGCAGCACTTCGAAATGCCATTCAAAGACTTGATTTATTAGTTCTTAATGAAACCTAATTGTTGTTTTATTTTCATTGCAAGTAGTTGCAGCTTGTATGGAACTGGTATAAATTGTATGTTGAACCAAAATGTATTGAACAACGAACATAGAAACGAAATTCTTATAGTATAGGCATTGACTGAAAAATATATGAAACAAGAAGAAAAACAAGATGTTCTCTTGAAATAAATCATGAACACAACAAATATACAGAAAACATTTTTTGATAAATTAATAATTTGGATTTTATTTTAATTCCTAAATAAGATTATTCTGTCTTAGATAATCGTTAACGTATGTGAAATTACAACTGTGTGGAATTTAGGGATGTCGAAACTCTGAAGCTAGAATGATGTGCTTACATGCACCAGGTTTAAGGAGTGATTAATCTTTGTGAAGTGTTTATACAGTCTCTGGCAGATAACGATGAACCCATTGAAGATGTACAGAGATGAGGAAGCTTGTTAAATTAGATAAGGCACTGTACCTTTCGGAGTTTCCATTATGTATAGATTATTGGGTAAGTGGTTTACACGTCTCCTATCAATATTGGATAAATTAACATATCTAGTGTCGACGAGTGTGTTAGTGTGTACGTGAGATAGTATGGTTTGACGCCTTAATTCCAATAATTAAATAATGAAAGATTCAATGAACTAGTTTCACGTATTATACCAATTTGGGTTTCGAACCCGGGTCTTCGGCGTGACGAACAAACACCCTTACCATACGTCTGGGTTACCTCCCTACTCCTGCCATCGAAGAGGCGTCTACTTGTTAAAATATTAAAACGTCATTGAATCATTTGTCAATCCAACGCCTCAGCTCTATGGAAGTATAAAACTCGTGTTCTAAATGGGAGAGTATGTGTCCATACGAATGTATTCAGGAAGTGCATGTGGAGAAATGTCACAGAGTGAGCTGTGTTTAAAGCCGCATTGACAATCACCTATTAAGTCAGCCAACAGTAAGACGCACAGTGGCACGCCATGGGTGACATTTCAGTCCAATGGCAATGTTATAAGAGTGGTCAAGATAATAACAACTTATCTTTAAAGTCGTTCTATGTGAGTCTTTCCCCTAATGTTGATTTCATGTGTGGAATACAACCTACATAGATTTCCCATTTCAAACATCTATTTTAAAACTACAAACTGCACAAATTCCATGCATTATTTAGGACTAATGTGTACCAAAAGCAGTCAAAGTCCGAATACATATGGGGGCGGTCGGGTAGCCTAGTGGTTAAAGCGTTCGCTCGTCACGCCGACCGAAAACCTGGGTTCGATTCCCGACATGGGTACAATGTGTGAAGCCCATTTCTGGTGCCCCCCTCCCCCGATTCGATTGTGGGTTCGAATCCCGGTTCGCTCCGATTATGTTTCTAGGTTTGTCAGCACTATACCCGTGCTCGTGGGTTTCACCGAAGTGGTAAACGTCTGAGACCTGCATCACTTCGGGCTTTCCTCCCACATTAAGCTGACACGCCGTGATATAACTGAAATACTGTTAAAAGCCGCGTTAAACCCAACTCACTCACTCACTCACTCACTGATGTCCAGGGGTAACCCAAACAATTCTTTCCCCCAATAAATAGCTAAGATGACGTGATATAAGGGACGACAGAGCAGCGTCAAACCCCAAAACTCGCTTAAACAATACAGTCTCATCAAACAGTTAACTTTTCAACTCGGAGTCCCGGGAACAGTGTCGAGTTGCTAGTCGACATAAGATACCGTTAGACGTAAAACAAACACCCGACACTTTCTCTAAACTCTAAATGTTATCTTCGTTACATGTGTCAGTATCGTTTGGACGGAGCTTTGCGAACTGAACGTTCGTGTACTGTCGTCAACATTCCGTCCGTGGTGAGTGAGTGAGTGAGTGAGTCAGCGAGTGAGTGAGTGAGCGGGCGGGCGAGCGAATGAGTGAGCGAGCGAGCGAGCGAGCGAGTGAGAAAGGTTTTACGCCGCTTTTAGCAATATTCCAGCCATATCACGACGGGGGACACCAGAAATGGGCTTCACACATTGTACCCATGTCGTGAATCGAACCCGGGTCTTCGGCATGATGGGCAAACGCTTCAACCACTGGGCTACCCGACCGTCCGTGGTATACACATCAGCTTGGAAAATATCTGTTCCATATTGTACGTGATGATGTTTGTTTTGCAGTCTGCCTTTGACTGATTTGGAGTAAAAATGTTTTGTTTGTTTGCTTGTTGTTTTACGCCGCACTCAGCGATATTCCAGCTATATGACGGTGGTCTGGAAAAAATCGAATCTGGACCAGACAATCCAGTGATTGACATCGTAGCATCGAGTTTCGCAGATGGGATACGATGGCATACATCAACCAAGTCAGCGAGTCTGACCACCCGTACCCGTTAGTCGCCTCTTACGACAAACATGGGTTGTTGAAGACCAATTGTAACCCGGATCTTCACGGGTAGATGATAATGATGATGATGATGATGATGATGATAATGATGATGATGATGTGTGTACTTATATAGCCTCCCTACATTCTGTGTTTTTTTCAAAGCACTAACATTATTATCCCGGTCATTGGTCATTCTCAGCTCACTGGGGAGTATACAACCCAAGATGCCTGGACAGCCGCTCGAACGTTAACAGTCACATTTCCGTCTCGTCAACCCAGTACTGCTGGTAGCACAGAGGCACATACCACTAAAAGCATGTTGTTTGTTGCGGTGATTTGTCGTTTCTTTGTGTGCGAAACATTTGCCCAGTGGATGTCTATCTTTCACGAACAATTCAGAGACAGTTACAATATCAATTAAACAGCATTGATCGTGTAAAATAACCGACAGGCAACCCCTACCCCAGAAGGAAGTAATGTCCCGAAATATAGTATAAACTGTAAAACGAATTACGTTCTTCAACTCCTCCCTTGCAGAATTGATAAAAAACATATCCTATGTTTCTTACACGATTCCGACATTCAATCACTTCTGAAACTTCATCAACCTCTCCGCCCTCCCCTGCATCCTCGGAACATCCCATGGCACAGTCAGAGGTGGACGACTTCATCAACCTCTCCGCTCTCCCCTACATCCCCGTAACATCCCATTGGCACAGTCAGAGGTGGACGACTTCATCAACCTCTCCGCCCTCCCCTGAATCCCCGTAACATCCCATCGGCACAGTCAGAGGTGGACGACTTCATCAACCTCTCCGCTCTCCCCTACATCCCCGTAACATCCCATCGGCACAGTTAGAGGTGGACGACTTCATCAACCTCTCCGCCCTCCCCTGAATCCCCGTAACATCCCATCGGCACAGTTAGAGGTGGACGACTTCATCAACCTCTCCGCCCTCCCCTGAATCCCCGTAACATCCCATCGGCACAGTCAGAGGTGGACGACTTCATCAACCTCTCCGCCCTCCCCTGAATCCCCGTAACATCCCATCGGCACAGTTAGAGGTGGACGACTTCATCAACCTCTCCGCCCTCCCCTGAATCCCCGTAACATCCCATCGGCACAGTCAGAGGTGGACGACTTCATCAACCTCTCCGCTCTCCCCTACATCCCCGTAACATCCCATGGCACAGTTAGAGGTGGACGACTTCATCAACCTCTCCGCCCTCCCCTGAATCCCCGTAACATCCCATCGGCACAGTTAGAGGTGGACGACTTCATCAACCTCTCCGCCCTCCCCTGAATCCCCGTAACATCCCATCGGCACAGTCAGAGGTGGACGACTTCATCAACCTCTCCGCCCTCCCCTGCATCCCCGTAACATCCCATCGGCACAGTCAGAGGTGGACGACTTCATCAACCTCTCCGCTCTCCCCTACATCCCCGGAACAATCCATCGGCACAGTCAGAGGTGGACGACTTCACCAACCTCTCCGCTCTCCCCTGCATCCCCGTAACATCCCATGGCACAGTTAGAGGTGGACGACTTCATCAACCTCTCCGCTCTCCCCTACATCCCCGGGACATCCCATCGGCACAGTCAGAGGTGGACGACTTCATCAACCTCTCCGTTCTCCCCTACATCCCCGGAACATCCCATCGGCACAGTCAGAGGTGGACGACTTCATCAACCTCACCGCTCTCCCCTGCATCCCCGGAACATCCCATGGCACAGTCAGAGGTGGACGACTCCATCAACCTCTCCGCTCTCCCCTGCATCCTCGGAACATCCCATGGCACAGTCAGAGGTGGACGACTTCATCAACCTCACCACCATCCCCTGCTTCCCCGAAACACAACGTCGGCACAGTCAGAGACGGAGGACTGAGACATGCAGCGGGCGAATATCTTCACAACATGAAACACATCTGCTGAGTGTTCCACCTGCACGTTTAACAAGAAACCGACTCTCCCTTGCACTGGGGTCAGAGAGTCTAGAAGTTCCCGAATTGCTCCGAGTACCTCTGAGGTTTGTTCATTTCGTGTTCAGCGATGTAACAACATTTTCATTAAATTTGCAAATTCCTTTTCTTGTAGTCGTCTACAACAAAACATTAGAAGCCTCTTCACTGGTTGGCGCTGCCTGTCGAAAAAACAAAGGGAAATACGATAATGTCAAAATGTAAGACCAAACGCCAAATCAAGATTCATTCTTGAGAAACACTCATGGCTATTATGTCTAGAACAAAGACTAACTACAATTATTTGCTAAAACAAAGGCCTTTCTAACGAATTATTATTTTCACAACAAACGTTTTTAGCATATCAAGGGAAACGTTTGTTGTTGAAATACCAGAGACAAAAAAATAATCCCTGGTATTTAAAAAAAAAGAAATGTCAAGAAATATTGGTAATTTATTAAAAATTATAATTAACGTCAAATTGTGCTTACCTGCTGGACTTCAGGACGGTGAGTTGGAGGAATTAGACTATAATGACAGGGAATGTTGACACAATACTTTCAAATACATTTCACTGTTACGCTTCTCCCAGGTATGCAAGTTGCAGGATATAAAAATGAATAAATGATGTGTTCCAACAATTTGCTTGAATAATTAAGGGCCCCATATGTTTGTCCGAAACATTAAAAATAATTAAGTATTTGCAAATGTATATAAAGCATATCAGTGTACTTTCTTGCGGGATTTTCATGTCCTTTTCCAGACATGCGACTGTTTGCTGTTTGTTTGTATGTTGTTTTTAACGCCGTCCTAATAAATATACCAGCTATTCGACGTCGAAATAATGGAATGTGGACTAGATAATCCTGTGATATGTATTGTAAACCTTCGGAAACCTTCAACCAAGTCAACAGGCCCGACCACCCAATCCATTTGGTCGCCTCTAACAAGTAGCATGGGTTTCTGGGGATCCCTATGTAAATAAATCATTCTTGTATAAACCAGCACGAAGTTACGTGAACATGAGGCCATTGTGTCAGTTGCCGTTCAGGGAAGAGTAAGGGAAATAATATTTAATAGAGACTGGAGATGTCATGAGAAATTAACATGGTAATATTTTGGTGGCATTTAGATCTCTGATATATGAAGACAGTAAGTAGGTGGGTGAGTATTGTTTTACGCCGCTTTTTGCAATATTCCAGCATTATCACGGCGGGGGACACATGAAATGGGATTCAGAGATGTGGGGAATCTAACCCCCTGCCTTCGGTGTGAAGAGCAGACGCTTTAACCGCTAGGCTACCCAAGTATAAAGATTAAGAGTATTGGGAAAAGATTTGACAAGGGTTTGTACATATTCATGTTTATTACTTGCGAACCTACCAGTTGAAGTAAACGTGTTGTTGTAATATAGGGGTCCTGTGCGCTCTCAAAGAAACATACCTGAATAGATAGAACGTAGGAGTGAGTGAGTGAGTTTAACGCCGCTTTTAAAAGTGTTTCAGTTATATCACGGCGTGTCAGCCTAATGTGGAAGGAAAGCCGAAAGTGATGCAGGTCTCAGACGTTTACCACTACGATGAAACCCACGAGCACGGTGAAACATAATCGGCGCGAACCGGGATTCGAACCCACAGTCATAGGTTTCTGGCGTGCCCAAGGGACGCAACTCTGCACAGCGAATCGCGGCGCCTTAGACGACTTGGCCCCCCAACGACATAGGATCTCTAAGTATGGGTACTGGGAAACACCGTCAGCTGGAAGTCATCTTAATTCCCTACGTGATGTTAGGTCAAGACATCAATAAGGTGAGGTGAAATGGGGTTTAACGTCGAGTCCAAGATTATTGCAATTATATAGCGACGTGCATGTACGTGTGTGTGTTCGTGTGGCTGCTTGTACTAGTCCGGATTGATGCCGATTTATAGTGCTAGCTCACTGAGATACCATGCCGCAGTTTAACATGAATACCCCACTCAGACACGGTGTACTGACTCCGAGCCGACCAGTCCTTGTTTAAGCCCCTTAATGCCGTGCGCCAGACAGGGTAACAACAAATACCAACTTTTAACGTCTTTTGGTAAGACGCGGCCGGGGCTCGAAGCCCGGACCTTCCGCTCTCCGGGCGGACACTCTACCACTAGACAACGGAGGCGGTCGCATCAAAAAAGGAATCTACCAGGTGATATGGCTTCCACCATCGTAAGAGTCTGTTTAAGTATGGTAGTTCCTCTCGTCATGTCGCGCAAGTATCTGAGTCTATCAGGACAATCCGCTTGTCCAGAGAATAATTGTGTTGTTGATCTCAAAGACAAGACAAGTTAAAAGACCTGGGCCCACTTGCACATTGTGATCTTAGCGCTAAGATGATCTTAACTCCCACACTTTAGCATAGACTTACAATAGTCGTAGCGCTAAGATCGCTTTGTGCAAGTGGGGCCTGGATGTCGTGAGGACACCACATACATGTTAGGAATATACACACTTATAGCTGCAGCTCCGATAACCTATTTTTTCAAAATGTCCATCTTCATTTTAGCAAAGAATATTTGGGAATGATTGCCTTCACCCCAAAGGCTCAGACCCTAATGCTTTAATACTCTTAAATAGGGAGCATTTAATTCCAAACTAAAATTCCTAACTTCCATCCTCTTTTAAAATTTACAAAAAATAATTTTGGTCAAGCAGGTGACGTCAAATCCTGAACATTGAATGCCTTTGGGAAACACAAAACGCAGATTTAATGCGCGACTTATCACAAAGGCAACATTTGGAGAGTGTGTACAACAGAGTTACTATTTGAGCCCTATGCTCTTTATGTTATGGGACATTAAATAGCACAATTACACGAGCAAAGAATGCACACAAGAGAACGTTCTCCAATTCCGTATTAAATACTCATCCTAACAATGCAGGTAAATACATTCTTATATTGTGGTATTATTAACAAAACGACCCTCGAGAAATGCAGGAAGCGTTAGACCGCGTATGCAAAGGTGTCTTAATTGAAATCAACAATAATCACAAAACAACTGTTTGTGATTGTTTAATCTTCGGCTCAGAGGATTGAAACTAGAAGATTCCATTTGCCATGGTCATGATATCAACCATGACCTCACCATGTTAGTGTACATGTGTATTCATACAATAAAGGGGGCGGTCGGGTAGCCCAGTGGTTAAAGCGTTCGCTCGTCACGCCGAAGACCCGGGTTCGATTCCCGACATGGGTACAATGTGTGAGCCCATTTTTGGTGTCCCCCGCCGTGATATTGCTGGAATATTGCTAAAAGCGGCGTAAAACCATACTCACTCACTCATACAAAAAAGCAATGATAGATTTCCCGAAACTACGCATCAAGGTGTCTCTGTAATTACATTCGTGACCACTCATGTCATTCCGGGACAAACCGAATTGCGACTCGTTTCACTCTGGAGGCCATGCTATCAACTTGCTTTGGTATATGTTTAGGTACAAAATATAGTTATGAATAAAGAAAGTATAAGGTCTGCATCAATTTGGGTTTCCGTCAACGGCATGTCAGTATGTGAATCGGGAAACTTGGCATGGGTGTGATTCTGGACGAATCGTAATTCTCATACACGCCACCAAGTGTCTGACCTGCCTAAGGGACGTAACTCTATACAGCGAACTGTGGTGTCTATTGAATACAATTGTGGGTAGGCCAGCTCTGCTTCTCTTTAACTGGGTATCATGGTAATAATTGACGCCGTGTGAGGTGGGTGAGTGGGTGGGGAATGGAGACACTTTCAGGAATATTCCAGCAAGAGACGGGGAGAGACCAATTGTTGTTATAAGGTAAAATGCATCGCCAAAACCTTAGAAAATAAAACCAAGTCAACTTTAATATGAGGAAAGGAAACTTCGGTTTTAGAGTCGATCGAGTCGAATCCCGATCGTTCTAAGTTCCCCACTCAGTGACGAGCCTAGTCCGTCTGATCCTGTTGTGTTTTGATAGATGGACTGCGGTGCAGTAAAGTTATGTGAGAATAAAACCTTGCGTTGCTTTATTCCTTGTATGTGTAGAGACCGGTACATGAATATTTATGGGATAAGGAGAAGTAACGACCGTTGGACCCTTCACTCCTTGACTTAGAGAAGACCCGTGAACATCCGGGGTAGAATAGGTCTTCAGCAACCCATGCTTGTCGTAAGAGGCGACTAACGGGATCGGGTGGTCAGGCTCGCTGACTTGGTTGATGCATGTCATCGATCCCAATTGCGTGGATCGATGCTCATAATGCCAATCACTCGATTTTCTGGTCCAGACTCATATAGCTGGAATATTGCTGCGTGCGGCGTTAAACAACAATAAACAAACAAACAAACAACTTCGAGAAACTCCAGTGACCAGGCGAGTTGCAAAGTCTGGCTTAACTGACCATGACGTCACGGAACGGCAAGATGCTTAGTTCACTGGAATGGGGTCCATTAAGACTAACACGCAGTGACGACATTATTTGGCTTCACATATTGTTTTATATAAGGAACATAGAACCAACCCGTCCCTTGTGTAACGACCAGGCTACCGGTTGACTATTCATATTTCAAGGCCGGGTTAAAACAAGCTCCTTTGAGATAGTAGTATAGAGAATAAGTGTTGTTTGTGTCTTGGGGAATCTAGCCATTAAGATATGTGCTGGTTAGGCAACAAATACTTTCTTTTTTATGGAAAGTGTGTGAGAGTATGGCCTTTCTCACCCAATACTGTCTTTCGGCAGATAATAGAGACTGGTTTTCCTCCGGGGTGAACGTATGATATTCATCACAGACGAAACTTGATGGGTTTTCTCTTGGTGATATTTTTGGACAATTGTTCAACTCAGAGTAAAGGTTTCCTTCCTCACACTTAGACGTGAAGTTCATGTATCAGCGCATCATGTGGATATTGTATTGACACGTTAGATGACAGTTTCGGGAAATGATTTGTGATTGTTTGGATTGCGAGCCATGGCCTACGCTTTATTTACACAGTTATCAGGTATACCGTGTGTACAAGTACAAGTCAACAGGCGATGCATCACTACTACCATCCTGTTTCCTTGGTCCTGGGTATTGCGTCTTGATCTTGTCTTTACCTTATCTACTGCCTATGTCCTCAGTAGGTGATCTTGTCTTTACCTTGTCTACTGTCTATGTCCTCAGTGGGTGATCTTGTCTTTACCTTATCTACTGCCTATGTCTTCAGTAGGTGATCTTGTCTTTACCTTGTCTACTGTCTATGTCCTCAGTGGGTGATCTTGTCTTTACCTTATCTACTGCCTATGTCCTCAGTAGGTGATCTTGTCTTTACCTTGTCTACTCTCTATGTCCTCAGTGGGTGATCTTGTCTTTACCTTGTCTACTGTCTATGTCCTCAGTGGGTGATCTTGTCTTTACCTTGTCTACTGCCTATGTCCTCAGTGGGTGATCTTGTCTTTACCTTGTCTACTGCCTATGTCCTCCGTGGGTGATCTTGTCTTTACGTCGTCTACTGCCTATGTCCTCAGTGGGTGATCTTGTCTTTACCTTGTCTACTGCCTATGTCCTCCGTGGGTGATCTTGTCTTTACGTCGTCTACTGCCTATGTGCTCAGTAGGTGATCTTGTCTTTACCTTGTCTACTGCCAATGTCCTCCGTGGGTGATCTTGTCTTTACCTTGTCTTCTGCCTATGTCCTCCGTAGGTGATCTTGTTTTTACCTTGTCTCCTGCCTATGTCCTCAGTGGGTGATCTTGTCTTTACCTTGTCTACTGCCTATGTCCTCAGTGGGTGATCTTGTCTTTACCTTGTCTACTGCCAATGTCCTCCGTGGGTGATCTTGTCTTTACCTTGTCTCCTGCCTATGTCCTCCGTGGGTGATCTTGGCTTTACCTTGTCTGCTACCAATGTCCTCCATGGGTGATCTTGTCTTTACCTTGTCTACTGCCAATGTCCTCCGTGGGTGATCTTGTCTTTACCTTGTCTCCTGCCTATGTCCTCAGAGGGGGATCTTGGCTTTACCTTGTCTGCTACCAATGTCCTCCATGGGTGATCTTGTCTGTACCTCGTCTACTGCATATGTCCTTTGTTGTTGATCTTGTATTTACCTCGTCTACTGCCTATGGCCTCAGTAGGTGATCTTGTCTTTACCTCGTCTACTGCCTATGTAATCCGTAGGTGATCTTGTCTTTACCTTGTCTACTGCCTATGTCCTCAGAAGGTGATCTTGTCTTTACCTTGTCTACTGCTATATCCTCAGTAGGTGATCTTGTCTTTACCTCGTCTACTGCCTATGTCCTCAGTGGTTGATCTTGTCTTTACCTCGTCTACTGCCTATGTCCTCAGTGGGTGATCTTGTCTTTACCTCGTCTACTGCCAATGTCCTCAGTAGGTGATCTTGTCTTTACGTCGTCTACTGCCTATGTCCTCAGTGGGTGATCTTGTCTTTACCTTGTCTACTGTCTATGTCCTCAGTAGGTGATCTTGTCTTTACCTTGTCTACTGCCTGTGTCCTCCGTGGGTGATCTTATCTTTACCTTGTCTACTGCCTATGTCCTCAGTGGGTGATCTTGTCTTTACCTCGTCTACTGCCTATGTCCTCAGTAGATGATCTTGTCTTTACCTCGTCTACTGCCTATGTCCTCAGTGGGTGATCTTGTCTTTACCTCGTCTACTGCCAATGTCCTCAGTAGGTGATCTTGTCTTTACGTCGTCTACTGCCTATGTCCTCAGTGGGTGATCTTGTCTTTACCTCGTCTACTGCCTATGTCCTCAGTAGGTGATCTTGTCTTTACCTTGTCTACTGCCTGTGTCCTCCGTGGGTGATCTTGTCTTTACCTTGTCTACTGCCTATGTCCTCAGTAGGTGATCTTGTCTTTACCTTGTCTACTGCCTGTGTCCTCCGTGGGTGATCTTGTCTTTACCTTGTCTACTGCCTATGTCCTCAGTGGGTGATCTTGTCTTTACCTCGTCTACTGCCTATGTCCTCAGTAGGTGATCTTGTCTTTACCTCGTCTACTGCCTATGTCCTCAGTAGTTGATCTTCTCTTTACCTTGTCTATTGCCAATGTCCTCAGTGGGTGATCTTGTCTTTACCTTATCTACAGCCTATGTCCTCAGTAGGTGATCTTGTCTTTACCTTGTCTACTGCCTACGCCCTCAGTAGGTAAGATATCCGGCTCGCTATATCGAGAAAGCGGGTTATAATTAGACTTATCGTTAAGCGATCGTTTATCATGTTTCCCCACATGCGGACCCTGTGTTCAGCCCATTCTTAACTGTAACAAAAGCTTGAATTCTGTTAAAATCCGCGTAAAATCTTCTCTCTCACTCATTCCGGAAATACGAAATTGATGCAGGTCTCAGACTGTAGTGCCCCACGAACATGGGTATCATGCTGCAAATATCGACACATTATCAACACCCAGATACAGGTGTCTGGCACGCCAAAGGGACGAAACTCGATTCTCTTAACGTGGAAATACGTTAAAAAAGAAACCAATGTGCAATGAACGTGACAAGGTCCTTTCTATAATCGTCAGAAAGCTCTGTTTAAAGCAATTCCGACTATGTCTCAGCACCCAATACAGATGATACCAGGTGTTAGCGAAAAGGTGAGCGTACACTGCCCCACTGGTACTACGTAAACATATAAACATATATTGTATTTAGGTATTTAGGGGGTCGAACATGGATATATGCCAACAAGCGTCAATAAGTCTGAATATGTCAACAAGGTGATAACCAGTTCAAGAACATGATGTTTAAGCCCATGTCACACTGACTGGATGACAAATGGACAATCATTTTTTAAAGCGATGTAAGGTGCAAGATTGAAGTATTGGAAAGCCACCCAAAACACACACATGAACACAACCGGCGTTCCAGCCCATGCACATGAAACTCAGAACAAGTAACAGTAAATGTAGTCAGTAAATGGATCATTCCAGATGCAACTGAACTGTACCCTTGGAAGTTGAATATTGATGTTGATCTCTAATTGTCTACTTGACCCCTCAATAATGACACTGAGTACATTTTGCAAGTCAAAATGTGGTCATTTTGGCCACTGATGCGTCAAATTTGGAAATGTCTTCCACCAGTCTCAAATAAACTTTCAAGTTTTGAAACGACATTTTAGCAAGAGTCGTAATGTACTCTTCGAAATCTTCCTATAAAAGGCATGCTCGATTGTACCTGAAACGTTTTGAAATGTAGACGCTAAAGACTGGAACTGCTGGAATATTGTTGAAATTTGTAAAGTTGAAGTCATCCCTCTTGTCTTAAAGTTTTTTTGATAGTTTGTTATCACCCTGAAGACACATAGATGCAAATATTCTTTGATTTTGCCATTGCGAGCAGAAATTCCGATTGATGCTTAGGAAACAGATCAGGAAGGAGGTGAGCACAGTTCATGCACATTGGATGCCTACTTATTGCCTAATTGTCTTACCCACAAATATTATGTCGATGTTATCTAAGAGGAAGTCCAGCATTTCACATATTGTTTTCACAGTAAACATCAGATGACGTTTGGTTTCACTTTTGACAAATTGTCCTAAAACTCTCAAGATAGAGGTGTAATTTATATCTGTTGTCATCACGTTTTGTGGCAAATTCCCCTTACGATACATGAATAAAGTTTTAACAAAATAATATCCTTAAGAAATCATTTATGTCAAACCTGTAGATAATTGAGTGAATGAGTTGTGGTGGCATGCCACTTTGGACACGCTCACATCCCACAGACCAGACATAGAGGGGGAAAGTAATGTCACTTTTTATTATTGTTTATTGAAATAGTTTTCAAAATCCTGCATTCCAAGTTGACTGAAGTGACATCCAAGCCACGACAGATCATGATGAATTTGTGACCGCATCACCCCTACACGAACAACGCCTGCACTCGATGACCTTTTGTCTGTAAACATGCAGCAAGAAAGGCTGATTACAGCCTCGTGTTAGAGAAAATGTAACCATCTTTCTCAAATCTAACTGAGAGAATAAGGCTATTTTTTTGTTACCGGGGGAACAAGTTGGTCGAGAGTTTACACGGAAGAGCCAGATTCTAAAGCAGCTGCCGCGGGGCGACGTAGCCTTTGATATATGCATGCTAATGTATATTCTGTATTGTAGTGTGTATATAGCTAGTGTGTATTGTTTTACGTCGGTGTAAGCAATATTCCAACAACATCACGGCGGGGTACACCAGACATGGGCATCACTCATGTGGGGAATCGAACCGGGGCCTTCGACGTGACGACCGAACGCTTTAACCACAAGGCTTCCCTACCATCCCTCACTGATGGAATGACAGCCATTTTCGTATTGCAGAGGTCGGTCCAGGATTTGCAAGAGAGGAGAGGTGACGGTGTGGCTCATTGAATTTGTCATGGCAGTGGGACTGGTGGTGGGGTTTCGGGATGGAGTTGAATGAGGTTAGGAGGTTGTGTGTTGCCATTTTGTAATGTTTCGAAGGATAATTTGAAGGGGTCACGTCTAAACGTTTTACCTTCGTTTGGCGATTGGCGGAAGTACGTCACAATAGAATGTACTTTCTGCACTCGACATCAGTCAGGATTTGTGTCTAGAAAACCCAAGTGTCTTTATAATTAGCAAGATAAAGTAGGCTGGTTTGGTGGTCGAACTCGATGGCTATCTATACATTCAACATGTATGAGTAAGTGAGTTTGAATTTACGCCGCTTTTAGCAATATTCCAGCAATATCACGGCGGGGGACACCAGAAATAGGCTTCACATATTGTATCCATGTCGGGATACGAACCCGGATCTTCGGTGTAATGCGCGAACGCTTAACCACTAGGCTACCCCTTCTCGCTCCTCAACTATTGAGGAACTGATGGATCAATTAAATAGTCCGTGATCTTAGTAATATGAACAATCCACACACTCAACATAAAAAAAAACATTGAAGGTTGATTTATACGTAAAACAGTTTTCATTAGAATGATGCTCTCTGGTTCGTGTCTGTTTGTACTGGTCTGACTAATGTCTGTTTTATGGTGCGAGCCTACTAAGATAACATGCCTTAGTTTATCATGAATACCCCACTCAGACACAGAGTACTGCCTCTTAGTCGACCAGACCTTGTTTTATTCCCTTAGCGCCAAGCGCCAGGCAGGGTAACAATAAGTACCATGACTGGGAGGGATATCGAACCGTCGACCTTCCGCTCTCCGGGCAGACGCTCTGTCCTCAAAACCACGCAGCCAGTCGATTACAAGAAGAAGACAATTTGGGTCATGAGAAACAAATATTTTATATTTTTATTCAAATTAATACTTCGGATGTTAACAGTGTGACACTTTATAAAAATAATGAATTCTTGGAGTGGAAATATCCAAGCGGTCAACGGCCCCAGCGTCACCCGAAGACGTTACAATATTCACATGGATAAAATGTGTGAAGTTCTGTTGTGTCCTAAGCCATAGAATAACACTGTTAATTATTCTCTCTCTCTCTCTCTCTCTCTCTCTCTCTCTCTCTCTCTCTCTCTCTCTCTCTCTCTCTCTCTCTCTCTCTCTCCCCCCCCCCCCCCCCCTTTCGTCAGTCTTGTGAGGTCTAACTTTCCTCCGTCAACCTCTACACGGTAACAATAAGTACCCACGGAACAGCTTCTCTGCGCAACTGCAGTTGTCCCGCCTGTCTCGCACACACTTTCCGAAGCGTTGCATCAATTTCAGGAAACGCCAAGCGCTGACCTTCTCGACAGTAGCTGGTGTCAGAATGATGTTGCGATCTGAGGCGTTGTCAGATACGAAATCTAGTTTCTCTTGTATCCTGCCAAGGGAAATTCTGGTTTTGTTTGTTGACGAACATTTCCCAAACAGCTCTTCTTCTCCTTCTAAATATATGCCTTTCAACAACTCCACATAGGATGAGAATGTGCGTGCGGTTAGTGCGAATCTTGTTTGATTGTCTGTTGTCTGAAAGAAACAGGAAGAGTTTCATTATTATATCGTGTCATATATTACAGTTATGTGTGGAATACTGTTACCTATGGAAACGAGCTAAATATGCCCAAAACACGAGAATGCGAGATCGCGAGAAATTTCCCTTACAGCATTCCATAGTTATGTGATACCGAATGATCAAGAAACAGTACCGTACATTCAGCTGTCATTTACAACCACAGAGGTTGTCATATAAGGGAGTATAAATTAAGACAGTGCTTATGAATGACTGGTAATCAGTATGCACCTGTCGAATATGGCCAGTGCTTTGTAGAGTGAGTGAGTGAGTGAGTGAGTGAGTGAGTGATATGAAAAGTAGTAACCCTAGAGCTGAGCATGAAACGTATGCAGGGCGAATCTCGGGTTGGAACGTACGAATATAGGTTTCTGGTGAACCAAGGGGACATTGTACAAGCATGTGCTTATAAAACATTTTCGTAATTTTAAAATGTTTTCAAGAAAACGTTTTTAGTCTTACAATGATACTGACATTACATATCTCTCTTTTCGACACTACCCAGTCCAGAACAAACCAAATTAATAAAAAAAAACATTCAGTGAATCAAATGTAATAATTCAAACATGTCAAACTTTGAAAATGAGGTTATTTAACTGTGTGTGCAGTGATTATTAGGGTCACGTCTACTTTTCCTCTAGTGATATCCAATCCAAGGTCCAATCATTTTGTTATGAACGTAAAATAATTTAGCGCTAAGAAAGCTTCGAGGATAGACGTAGCCAAGAACGTTTCCGCTATCAAACTTTTACGGCAATGTCAGTGACTGTTCATTTGAAATTCTGGAGGGGCCTGTGGAGGGGAAGGGGGGTCTGGGATTTTGTATCGGGATTAGAAATATATGAAACACACACCATTACATACAATGAACACTGTCGTAGATCAGCGCTGGAATATATGAAACACACACCATTACATACAATGAACACAGTCGTAGATCAGCGCTGGCATATATGAAACACACATTCCCACATACAATGAACACAGTCGTAGATCAGCGCTGGAATATATGAAACACACATCCCTACATACAATGAACACAGTCGTAGATCAGCGCTAGAATATATGAAACACATCCCCACATACAATGAACACAGTCGTAGATCAGCGCTGGAATATATGAAACACACACCCCTACATACAATGAACACAGTCGTAGATCAGCGCTGGCATATATGAAACACACATCCCTACATACAATGAACACAGTCGTAGATCAGCGCTAGAATATATGAAACACACACACCTACATACAATGAACACAGTCGTAGATCAGCGCTAGAATATATGAAACACACACACCTACATACAATGAACAAAGTCGCAGACCAGCGCTTGAATATATGAAACACACACCCCTACATACAATGAACACAGTCGTATGGCTGGAACATATGAAACACACATCCCCACATACAATGAACACAGTCGTAGACCAGCGCTGGAATATATGAAACACACACCCCTACACACAATGAACTCAGTCGTAGATCAGCGCTGGCATATATGAAACACACACCCCTACATACAATGATGGGTGGTAACGTGTTTTTGGTGAGTAAGTGAGTGAAATACATGTGTAGTAATGCTTTATCAATACTCACAAAAATATATGTAATTCAAAGCGTTAAAATTAAACTTTTTCGGAATTTATTTCGGTCGCTAGATCAGTACCAATCAATACATGTTAAACATGTTAAATATACCATTTCGTCAAAATGATGATAAAATGATTATATAACGTCTTACGTCTTAAGTCCTAAGTCCTACGCAATTGATGTCAAAAGGTTTTTTTCCAGATTTAAACTTTCTCGGTTGCTGTTTATGATTTTAGTTTTGTTGCATTTCTAGACTTGAGATCTCTTGAAACAACAGAAGCACGCATTGATATAATTGTACGGTATCAGAAGCGTCACGTCATAGTTACATTTCAGACTGCAAGTGGTATTCGTTCGTGTGACTGGATTTTTTCCCAAACATTCTGCTTTTGACAAATGTACCGCTTCCGCGTTGAACTGCCCGTGATGATATAGCCTTCGTGACAGAGTCACATCACAGTGTTAGGTACATCGTGACAAACGCTGTGACACGTACGACGTGTATAAACAAAAGTCGTTCCCCGAAATGTATGCTTTGAACAAGTAAAAAGCAATCCGTTGAAATGTCATTTATTAAATGTCTTACCAGACAAGTCATCAGTAAGATCTATTTTGTAAATTTAGAATTCCATGACCTAATTTCAGTGTAAATATGCATCGTAATTCGAAAGATATTGATGTTATTAACAGTGCTTGTACCAATTGTGGCAGAGGTGACATTGAAGATAGGTCTTATTTAAGTGTAACAAGTATTCCAAGTTAAGGTCTAAATATCTTTCTTTCTTGAATAATGACTATAAATCTGAAATGTTAATGATAAATGTTATCAACTCACAAAATAAACATGTTATCTTTTCAATTGCTGCTTATATGAAACATGTTTTACTATCAGTGAGTGAGTGAATATGGTTTTACGCCGCTTTTAGCAATATTCCAGCAATATCACGGCGGGGGACACCAGAAATGGGCTTCACACATTGTACCCATGTCGGCAATCGAACCCGGGTCTTCGGCGTGACGAGCGAACGCTTTAACCACCAGGCTACCCGACCGCCCCTGTGTTTTAATATCAGAGTCAAGAAGATGTAATTGCTGTATATTTACGTGACAATATATTATGAGTTAGTAAGTATCAATGTACTTTAGGCCATCTGTCCGTCCTTCCGTCCGTCCGACCGTCCGACCGTCTGTCTGTCTGTCTGTCTGTCTGTCTGTTTGTCTGTCTGTTAAATATATAAACGCAGTATAAGTAGGGAAAGTTGTTCGTGAGCACTCGTGCCCTCATGTCATATTCAAACGTGGTTCCATCCTCTTGTTAACAAGTATAAGGTCAATGAGGTCAACTTGTATCACATCCGCATCTACTGTGGAAGTCTCCATGGATGTTTACCAACTACAATAAGTTACCATTTACACGTACAGTAAAGTACGGTTATAACGAACTCAAAGGGACTACTAATTTTAGTTCGTTATAAGCATATATGCAGCATAACTACAGCAAATAGTCGGGACCAAAAAGTGAGTTCGTTATATCCGTCAGTTCGTTATAAGCGTGTTCGTTATAACCATAGTTTACACGTACTTGTTATTCAGTGTGGTGAAAAAAATGCGGGTGACACTTTGACATATAATTGGACAGAAACTATAAGCATCAACAAAATCAACAAAATAACAGGTTACAGAGAGGGGCGAGTGGTGACGTGCAGGTTACAGATAGGGACGAGTGGTGACGTGCAGGTTACAGAGAGGGGCGAGTGGTGACGTGCAGGTTACAGAGAGGGGCGAGTGGTGATGTGCAGGTTACAGAGAGGGGCGAGTGGTGGTGTGCAGGTTACAGAGAGGGGCGAGTGGTGACGTGCAGGTTACAGAGAGGGGCGAGTGGTGATGTGCAGGTTATAGAGAGGGACGAGTGGTGACGTGCAGGTTACAGAGAGGGGGCGAGTGGTGACGTGCAGGTTACAGAGAGGGGGCGAGTGGTGACGTGCAGGTTACAGAGAGGGGCGAGTGGTGATGTGCAGGTTACAGAGAGGGGCGAGTGGTGACGTGCAGGTTACAGAGAGGGGCGAGTGGTGACGTGCAGGTTACAGAGAGGCGCGAGTGGTGACGTGCAGGTTACAGAGAGGGGCGAGTGGTGATGTGCAGGTTACAGAGAGGGGCGAGTGGTGACGTGCAGGTTACAGATAGGGACGAGTGGTGACGTGCAGGTTACAGAGAGGGGCGAGTGGTGACGTGCAGGTTACAGATAGGGACGAGTGGTGACGTGCAGGTTACAGATAGGGACGAGTGGTGACGTGCAGGTTACAGATAGGGACGAGTGGTGACGTGCAGGTTACAGAGAGGGGCGAGTGGTGACGTGCAGGTTACAGAGAGGGGCGAGTGGTGATGTGCAGGTTACAGAGAGGGACGAGTGGTGACGTGCAGGTTACAGAGAGGGGCGAGTGGTGACGTGCAGGTTACAGAGAGGGGCAAGTGGTGACGTGCAGGTTACAGAGAGGGGCGAGTGGTGACGTGCAGGTTACAGATAGGGGCGAGTGGTGACGTGCAGGTTACAGAGAGGGGCGAGTGGTGACGTGCAGGTTACAGAGAGGGGCAAGTGGTGATGTGCAGGTTACAGAGAGGGGCAAGTGGTGACGTGCAGGTTTTAGAGAGGGGCGAGTGGTGACGTGCAGGTTACAGAGAGGGGCGAGTGGTGACGTGCAGATTACAGAGAGGGGCAAGTGGTGACGTGCAGGTTACAGAGAGGGGCGAGTGGTGACGTGCAGGTTACGTAGGGGGGCGAGTGGTGATGTGCAGGTTACAGAGAGGGGCGAGTGGTGACGTGCAGGTTACAGAGAGGGGCGAGTGGTGACGTGCAGGTTACAGAGAGGGGCAAGTGGTGGTGTGCAGGTTACAGAGAGGGGCGAGTGGTGACGTGCAGGTTACAGAGAGGGGCGAGTGGTGACGTGCAGGTTACACAGAGGGGCCAATTCCATTCTACTGATTTGCCCAGCTGAATTAGAGATATAATCAATGAGAACAGTGAGACCGCCCTATTTATTTCCTATTTAGATCTGTTCACAAGACTGTTTGACAAGAGGGGTGACTTCAACTTTCCAATAGTCTTTTTTCTTATTCTTTATGTCAAGAATTATTCCTGCAGTTCCATCCTTTGGTGCCTGAATTACAAAACTTTTGAGGTACAGTCGAGCATGCACTTTCCAACACGATTTCAGCATCAGCGTCATGTGACTCTAATAATTTACAACATTCGGCCTCAGTAACACTTTCAAAAACGTTTTATAGGTGACAAGTGGGGCACTTTCCAAATATAACGCATGAGTGACAAAAACAAATGATGCCCGTCGCAATTCCCTATTTTGACTTGTACCATATGTTCCCGTGCTTTTTCAGGTGAAAAATTGACTTGCCTTTGCATGTGTTTGTGAGGGTTCCAACTGTAGGTCAGGATAGGCTCACCTTTTCGCAATCACCTGGCATTATCACAGTTTGATAGTGATTCATAAACAATGGTCACGATATAGTCGGAATCGTACAGTCGACTCTGCTTTTGACAGAGATTTCTTATGCATATGGATTTTGTCGTGTTTGTTTGACTTGCCTTGGCATGTGTTTGTGTCAGCCCTGGGGCAGGATAAACTCACCCTTTCGCAATCACCTGGCATGATTCTTGTTTGATAGTGATTCATAAACAATGATCATGGTATGATCGGAATCTGCATTTGTCAGTAGCTGTTGATTCACAAGTAAATAACGCAACTGTGCCCCTGTATATGTGTGTGTTGGATATATGTTAACCCTTTACACATCGTCAATAAGGAAATGGCTTTTAGGTATGTTCGTTTATCTAACGAGGTTAGAGACACAATCACTCCGCAAGTTGAACACACGGGAATTATTAATCAGTGATTTACAATCGAAGTCGAAGAATAATAAATATTTTTTTTAGCTGACTACCTCCCTGTTGATATTTGCAGGGCAGCTATCACTGAAATAAAACAGCAAGTGGAAAAGGTCAAAAAGCGTTTTACGCTGTAGTGATAGAGTGAGTGAGTGAGTGAGTGAGGTTTTACGCCGCTTTAAGCTAAGTTCCATCAATAATATGGCGGGGAATATCAGAAATGGGCTTCAAACATTGTGTGGAAAAAGACTAACAGCAAGTCAATGAAATAAACAAACTTTCCCGAGAAAACAACTGTTGTTAAATAATCTTAATAGCATTTATTATTTGAAATTTATTAATTGTAAATAAGCGCACATGTATATCAATGGGAGAGGGCGTTCTATGTAACTTGTGCCCAATCCTTTTCATGAGAATAAGATATGTTTAAACTATTGAAAAGGAGAAAAGCACCTGAAACTGCAGTAATCTAGAGTGGCACACTATTATAGACTTGAATGGGCTGTACTAGACATATTTGTGTAAGTGAGTGAGTGAGTATGGTTTTACGCTGCTTTTAGCTATATTCCAGCAATATCATGGCGGGGAATATCAAAAAGGGCTTCAAACATTGTGTAGAAATAGACTGACAGCTAGTCCCTGAAATAAACATACTTTCCCGAGAAAATAACTGTTGTTAAATTATCTTAATAGAGTTTATTGAAAAGGAGAAAAGAACTACAGTAATCTAGAGTGGCACACTATTATAGACTTGCATGGGCTGTACTGGACTTTTTTTGTAAGTGAGTGAGTGAGTATGGTTTTAAGCCGCTTTTCAGCAATATCACGGCAGGGGACACCAGTTATTTGTTTAAGGGTCTGTGTGACAGACTAATGTGGGATTTGAACCCTCGTTTTCGGTGTGACGAGAAGGGTTAGAACGTTATCAACTGGGCTACCCCACCGTCTCTTATCACGCTGTAATCATGGTCTGGGTTTATAATATGTGCGAAATGCAGATTGTTCTTCAGCGAGCGATTTTGGTGTGGAGTAAAATTCTCTTGGGAGGTAAAAAACTATTTTAATAAATTTTTACATCACAGTGTACTGCTTTCTATATCACCGTTTACCTCACCTCGAGGGGGTTCTGGGTTAAAATAGGCCATTAATATGACCCCCCGATCCCGTTAGTCGCCTCTTACGACAAGCATAGTCGTCTTTTACGGTAAGCATGGGTTGCTGAAGACCTATTCCACCCCGGATCTTTACGGGTCGAATATGTTTGTTGTAAAGCGACTTAATGAATCGGTTGGTCAGAGTTGGTGACTTGGCTTGGGATGTTGCTCATGATATCAATCACTGTTTTTCACTGGTCCAAGATCGGTTATTTACAGGCCGCCGTCATACTGCTATAGTGTAACGTTAAACAACAAACAAACAAAAATCTGTTTACTAGTCCATAACACAATCAGTGTGATTCGATACACGGAAAACATGGAAGCGACGTTTATGAGAAACCAATTCGGTGAATAATTGTGCACGTTCTAATGGGCAGACACGTTTCTAGAAGGTTGTTTGTGTGTCTGTTTGTTGTTGTTTGACGCCGCACCCAGGAATATTCTAGCTATTTGACGCCCGTCTGTAAATAATCAAGTCTGGACCAGACAAACCAGTGATTGACATCATAAGCATCGATCCACGCAATTGGTATCAGCGAGTCTGACCACCCGAACCCGTTAGTCGCCTCTTACGACAAGAATAGGTTTGTGCAGACCTATTCTGCCCCGGATCTTCGCAGGTCGTTTATAGACGTAAATGTTATTTCATTTGGAAGGTTTCAGTGAAAATGTGAGTCGAAGGATACAACCACACATACTTTTTTATATTGGAAATTAATCATGGCAAGGGGACGTTTCACAAAAGCCTCTTAGCGCTACGACCTCCTAAGCGCTACGAAGCGGTTGACGACCCTCTTTAGGATCTCCTTTCGACCGTTTCACGAAAGCGTCTTAACAACATCGTAAAGTCAATCTTACTCTAGGATGTCGCAAGACCTTACGACAAAAAAATAAAAAGAACAAATGTTTGTCAATTATTCTTTTAGTGTCATTTTGCCACGATCATATCATGTTGCTAATTACCTATTCTAACCAGGAATGTTACCTATTCCAACCAGGAATCTTACTTATTCTAACCAGGAATCTTACCTATTCTAACTAGGAATAGTACCTTTTCTAACCAGGATTTGGCACAAAATTTTCCTACTTTTTTCGGTTATATTTACAGCAATATTCCAGCTGTATGACGGCGACCTGGAAATAATCGACTCTGGACAACACGTCAAAATTCATATGCAACCGATTACTGAGTGTGAGTAATTCCATTCATCCATACCCCAGAAATCCCAAGAGTGACCAGGAATGTTACCTATTCTAACCAGGAATGTTACCTATTCTGACCAGGAATGTTACCTATTCTTACCAGGAATGTTACCTATTCTTACCAGGAATGTTACCTATTCTAACCAGGAATGTTACCTTTTCTAACCAGGAATGTTACCTATTTTTACCAGGAATGTTACCTATTCTGACCAGGAATGTTACCTATTCTAACCAGGAATGTTACCTATTCTAACCAAGAATGTTAGAAAGAGTTACATAACAATAAATCAATTTCAAGTGACTCTGTGACATTTGATTGGCTAACAAAACACTTTTTTAACGTTTATGTTTCCCGCTCACTAAAAGACTCCTGTTTCTTGACTGGTTGATAATAAAATTGGTAGGGCTTTTGTTGCATAATTATTATGTCACTGATTGTTTATTATATTACGCTGCATTAATATTTCAGGTACGTTCGAAGCAATTTATCATGCAATAACCAGTGGTTCATAACACGAACACCGATCCACGCCGTCGACTTACAGTGACATTCAATCAACCAGTCGACCACTCGATTATGACCACTCGATTCCGAGTGTCGTCAATAATTATTCTAACCTGCTGTCATCACTGATTTTCTGTGACCCCTTCACATAATTTCCCCCGCTTATTTACATTTTTCGCCCAATGGAATTTGTTCCGGCGGATAATCGAGACTGGTTATTCTCTGGTGTTGACTTGGTTGATTTCTGGTGTTTAATATTTACAAGAATAGAGATTCCTGGGATCCATTCGGCCACGACATCCAAAATGGGGACATTTAAAGAACAATATTTTTAGTGAGTGAGTGAGTATGGTTTTACGCCGCTTTTAGCATTATCCCAGCAATATCACGGCGGGGGACACCAGAAATGGGCTTCACACACTGTACCCATGTTGGGAATCGAACCCGGGTTTTCGGCTTTGAATTGTATTTCAGTCACGACGTGTTATCTCGTGGGAGGGAAACCGGAAGTGATGCAGTCTCAGATGTTCACTCAGGAGAAAAAAACCGAAAACTGGTTCTAAAGCTGTCAGATTATGTAACACTATCGTAATTGGGTGAATGTGGGTAGATGTGTGCAATCGGAATATTGCCATTATGAATCCATTCTCAACTAACGCAAACAAGATACGAAACCCTAGGCCTGGCTGCACTGCCCGTCGATAAAGTTTTGACCTTTCAGAGATTCCTGTTTTATAAACTACAGCGATCCTTTAAAATACAATCTCTCAGCGCGAAGGCCGCCACGTGCACATTGTGTCTTACTTCCTTCGTTGTTTTGACTAACGCTCACTGGAACAATAACTGTGAATCTAGAAACCAAAGAAACTGAAACAGGTTAATTTCTGGTGTTTTATATTTCCTGTTTTGATCCAAAATGGGGACAATTAACGAACACTATTGTTAGATGTAAACGTGCACCATGCATTACACAAAATAACTGCATTTTAAACAAATTACGACTCATTATGTAAACAGAGTGCAGTAACTATATACCCCAGGTCTTCGAGGAATATGCCACAGGATAGACTGAAATAAGTGAGTCAGGTTTAATGCTACGTTTAACAGTGAGTGAGTGAGTATGGTTTTACGCCCCTTTTAGCATTATCCCAGCAATATTACGACGGGGGACACCAGAAATGGGCTTCACACATTGTACCCATGCCGGGAATCGAACTCGGTTTTTCGGCTTTGAATTGAATTTCAGTCACGCCGTGTCGGAAGCCGGAAGTGATGCAGGTCTCAGATGTTCACACTCTGGTAAAGACCCCGAACACTGGTTCACAATAGGTATCATAACTTGGTGAACGTGGGTAGACGTATGCAAGCAGAAAATTGCCTTTATGAGATCATTCTCAATTAAAGCGAACAGGATAAATAATTCTGGCTGCACTGCCAGTTAATGTAGTTTGGACCTTTCAGGAATTCTTATTTTATAAACTACAGCGATACATCATAATATAATCTCTCAGCGCTAATGCCACCACGTGCACAATGTGTCCTACTTCCTTCGTTGTTTTGACTGACACTCACTGGAACAATGGCTGTGAAACTAGAAACCAACGAAACTGAAACAGATCAATTCTCTAGCAACGTCTTACTTGGCTTGTTGTGAAAGGGGGTTGTTTTCTTGATGGATAATATCTAATGTTATAATTATCGGAGCTGAATAATCTAAAGTTCAAATAAGCCGGGGGGCGGTCGGGTAGCCCAGTGGTTAAAGCGTTCGCTCGTCACGCCGAAGAACCGGGTTCGATTCCCGTCATGGGTACAATGTGTGAAGCCCATTGAGGGTGTCCCCCGCCGTGATATTGCTGGAATATTGCTAAAAGCGGCGTAAAACCATACTCACTCACTCACTCACTCACTCACTCAAACAAGCCGGTCATCTCGATGTTCATATCCCACAGAAAACTTTTCATTAATGAATGAATTTGAAACATGTTATCTCGGGATTCTCTGTGGCCAAATATATACAGGGGAAATAGAAACGGTCAGAATTATTTCACAATTTAGAATAGAGTAGAAAACAACTTGCATTGAACTACTTGACTTAAAATGAACATTCGTTAATCTGGATTGCAAAATATGTGTTCCAAATGTCCGAACTAACAAATTTCAGGGTTATTCCCCTTTGTATGTAAACCAAGCCGTTCCTTAAAATGATTTTCCGAAAGAGAGGTTTGCGGATAAATGGGGTACCACAAATGATGGTGTTCGTGTAGGAGGATTAAACTGTTGGTGCTTCCTGAAATTTGAAAAATTGTGGGACATTAAGAAACATTATTTTTTTCTGAGAATGTTACTTAAATGTAACGCCACGGTTTCCTTGTTTGTCAAATTCAGGAAGATTCGATCTTTATCTAATTTAGTGGTGTCTGGATTGGCCAAACGTTCTTTCGAAAAATGTTACTGTACACAGGTCCAGCTACTAAAACATTTACGAAACATATCGACCTGACATTTGAACCCGAGGATCTGCATACTCCGCACAGTGGATAATAACAGCAAAGGTGGTAGGTTAGTTCTGGTCGAGTCCACATGGCGCTTTGACACATACATGTAAGTGTTTATGTGTGTACTGCTTGTATGTATGTGTTTCTGTGTGTACTGCTTATATGTACGTGTCTTGAGTGAACTGCTTGTATGTACGTGTTTCTGTGTGTACGGCTTGTATGTTCGTGTTTCTGTGTGTACTGCTTGTATGTACGTGTTTCTGTGTGTACTGCTTGTATGTACGTTTTTCTGTGTGTACTGCTTGTGTCTACGTGTTTGTGTGTGTACTGATTGTATGTACGTGTTTCTGTGTGTACTGCTTGTATGTACGTGTTTCTGTGTGTATTGCTTGTATGTACGTGTTTCTGTGTGTACTGCTTTTATGTACGCGTTTGTGTATGTACTGCTTGTATGTACGTGTTTCTGTGTGTACTGCTTGTATGTACGTGTCTCTGTCAGAACTGCTTGTATGTACGTGTTTCTGTGTGTACGGCTGGTATCTTCGTGTTTGTGTATGTACTCCTTGTATGTACGTGTCTCTGTGTGTACTGCTCGCATGCACGTGTTTCTGTGTGTACTGCTTGTATGTACGTGTTTCTGTGTGTACGGCTGGTATCTTCGTGTTTGTGTATGTACTCCTTGTATGTACGTGTTTCTGTGTGTACTGCTTGTATGTACGTGTTTCTGTTTGTACTGCTTGTATGTACGTGTTTCTGTGTGTACTGCTTGTATGTACGTGTTTCTGTGTGTACTGCTTGTATGTACGTGTTTCTGTGTGTACTGCTTGTATGTACGTGTCTCTGTGTGTACTGCTTGTATGTACGTGTTTCTGTGTGTACGGCTGGTATCTTCGTGTTTGTGTATGTACTTCTTGTATGTACGTGTCTCTGTGTGTACTGCTTGTATGTACGTGTTTCTGTGTGTACGGCTTGTATGTTCGTGTTTCTGTGTGTACTGCTTGTAAGTACGTGTTTCTGTGTGTACTTCTTGTATGTACGTGTTTCTGTGTGTACTGCTTGTATGTACGTGTCTCTGTGTGTACTGCTCGCATGCACGTGTTTCTGTGTGTACTGCTTGTGTGTTCGTTTTCTGTGTGTACTGCTTGTATGTACGTGTGTGTGTATGTACTGCTTGTATGTACGTGTGTGTGTATGTACTGCTTGTATGTACGTGCTTATGTGTGTACTGTCTGTGTACATGTAAATCGCAAGTTCCCAAAGGGAACAGTTGTTGGAGAATATAGAATATGATGTCTGATAATTTCTAAACACAAGGACGTCCTGCACTGGATAAAGCCACATTCAGTTGTCAGTGTCTAATGTATGTTCTCTGGTCTGAAGCCTACATACCCACTGAGGGGGGAACAAGGGTTGGACTTTGATGCACAATGCACAGCACGTCACTACAACTTAGGAATATCAAGAGTCTCTTTAGCACCACTCTAATGCCAATCGCTGTATGACGCACCAAACAATACTATCATTAGCGACGGTCGTGTGATATAATGAATAAGTCTTCAGCAACCCATGCCTGTCGTAAGAGGCGACTAACAGGATCGGGTTATCAGGCTCGCTGACATGGTTGATACAGGTCATCGTCTCCCAATTGCGTAGATCAATGCTCATGACATGATGGTCAGACTTGATTATTCACAGATCGCCTTCATATAGCTGGAATATTGTTCAATGCGACGTTAAACAACAGACAAACGAATAAACAAACAAATATAATATCAAGCAGCTTAGTTTGTCTCTACGGCGATCTCAAAACATTCAAACACACATATTCACGGTCATTACTGGAAATGAAAACGACTGTCCCTTCGTTTTATTTCGAACAGACATGCATAGACCAGCTATAGAAAGATGTGTACATGTTTGTTTGATTGTTTGTTGCAGCAACATTCCATCCATATCACAGCGGTCTGCACATCATCAATTCTGGACAAGACAACCCAGTGACTGCCATCGTGAGCCTCGGTCTACGCATCTACGATACACTTACGACAAACGTGGGTCTCTGAAGACCAGTTCTAACTAAGCTCTTCAGAGGTAGAATGTAAGTATTTTAAAGGCAGGAGTTGGATTGATGATTGAGTACTGAGTGAATACACCCAACCCGTTGAGTGTAGGGAGTGAAGTTACCATGATCCCCAGTGAAGTTGTCTTACTTGGTTGCTTGTGATCCGTGGCAAAAATTAATTCAGTAGTATTATCTGTAATTAAGCGTGTGTTTTACCTTTGAATCTGTTTGACGACTATGGTAAACTCGTATGTCGAGAAGGCACTAGCATTCGTCACTGAACATGGTGTTACAACATTGACTGCCTTCTTCTATGATGCAATACACACAGAAACACGTACACACAAGCAGTACACACAGAGATACGTACATACAAGCAGTACACATAGAGACACGTACATACAAGCAGTACACAGAATCACGTACATACGAGCAGTTCCCACAGAAACACGTACATACAAGCAGTACACACAGAAACACGTACATACAAGCAGTACACACAGAAACACGTACATACAAGCAGTACACACAGAGACACGTACATACAAGCAGTACGTGGAAACACGTACATTCAAGCAGTACACACAGAAACAATTACAAGTAGTACACACAGCGACACATACATACAAGCAGTACACACAGAAACACGTACATACAAGCAGTGCACAGAATCACGTACATACAAGCAGTACACACAGAAACACGTACATACAGTAGTAGACACGGAAACACGTACATACAAGCAGTACACAGAAACACGTACACACAAGCAGTACACAGAAACACGTACATACAAGCATTAGACACAGAAACACGTACATACGAGCAGTTCCCACAGAAACACGTACATACAAGCAGTACACATAGAGACACGTACATGCAAGCAGTACACACAGAAACACGTACATACAAGCAGTACACACACAAACACGTACATACAGTAGTAGACACGGAAACACGTACATACAAGTAGTACACACACAAACACGTTGACACAAGCTGTACACAGTGTTTCTGTGTGTACTGCTTGTAAGTACGTGTTTCTGTGTGTACTACTTGTATGTATGTGCTTCTGCGTGTACGGCTTGTATGTACGTGTTTCTGTGTGTACTGCTGGTATGTTCGTGTTTTAGTGTGTACTTCTTCCATGTACTCGTCTCTGTGTGTACTGCTGGTGTGTACTGTGTTTGTGTGTGTATTCCTTCCATGTACGTGTCTCTGTGTGTACTGCTGGTATGTACGTGTTTGTGTGTGTACTGCTTGTATGTTCGTGTTTCTGTGTTTACTGTTGTATGTTCGTGTTTCTGTGTTTACTGTTGTATGTACGTGTTGCTGCGTGTACTGTTGTGTGTTCGTGTTTGTGTGTGTTCAGCTTGTATGTACGTGTTTCGATGTGTACTGCTTGTATGTACGTGTTTCTGTGTGTACTGATGTATGTTCGTGTTTGTGTGTGTACTGCTTCCATGTACGTGTTTCTGTGTGTACTGCTTGTATGAACGTGTTGCTGCGTGTACGACTTGTTTGTTCGTGTTTGTGTGTGTACTGTTGTATGTTCGTGTTTGTGTGTGTACTGTTGTATGTTCGTCTTTCTATGTGTACTGTTGTATGTTCGTGTTTGTGTGTGTACCGCTTGTATGTTCGTCTTTGTGTGTGTACTGCTTGTATGTACGTGTTTCTGTGCGTATTGCTTGTATGTACGTGTTTCCGTGTGTACTGCTCGTATGTACGTGTCTGTGTGTGTAATTCTTGTATGTACGTGTTTGTGTATGTACAGCTTGAATGTACGTGTTTCTGTGTGTACTGCTTGAATATACGTGTTTATGTGTGTACTGCTTGTTTGTCCGTGTTTATGTCTGTATTGCTTGTATGTACGTACCTCTGGGTGTACATCTTGTATGGGCATGTTGTAGTGAGTGAGTGAGTTAATATTTAACGTCACATCGGCAGTATTTCAGCCATATCGTGACGAGAACTGACATGAAATACAAATATATGAATGGAAGAAATATCTGTCATCGAAGGACAGTAAAAAGAACTAGAGTATCACAGTGTTGATTTTAAAACTAGTTTAGAACATTAAAAAGAATACATTTTCAATCAACAATACAATATAAAAATGGGCTAGAGATCACCAGCAACCAAAGTTAGGCCACCTTACTGGGGACCGTGGGGACTTACAATACTTTTGCTACCTGCACGGCTCCCCAGCAGGATTTACACCATCCCTTCAGCCACTGGTGATTATATGCAATTTAGCCAACACTTAAAAGAAACAAATATTCTACGTCTAAAACTGTGGCAAGAATAAATGTACTTTGAATGATGTGGTCTTACATATCCTCTCAGGGGGACAATAATTTTACGTTACTTCAACCCCCTTCAAGGATACAGCCACTAACAATCTCAGTCATCAAATTGATTTTACCAATTATAAAAACTATATTATATACAAAACATATCAATCAAAATTTATGTAACAATTCAATTTCTTTTAAAAAGGCAATAATTAAACGAGCATTGATACTAAAAAGATCCTTTAAGGATGAAACTTTGAAATATGCATCCCTTGTGATGGAAAAATCAACACAATCAAGCAGGACATGCTTGACGGTGATTCTCTCATCACAAGGGATGCAAAATGGAGGATCGTCACCATTTAAAATATATTCGTGGGTATACCTACTATGGCCAATACGACATCGTCGCATAATGACCTCCTCAAATCTGGACTGACAACCCAAGTAGGTGTAACCGATGTTTGGTGTAATTTCATGTAATTTATTGATACCTACTTGGGTGTCCCACTTCTTTTGCCTTAGATCTCGGATGTACGATCTAATCAAGGGTTTAAGATCACTGTAGGGGATAAGAAGTGGTGTCACAGATTTGTTGAGTGCTGCTTTTGCAGCAGCATCAGCCATTGTGTTACCAATGATTCCAACATGGCTGGGTAACCAACAGAAAGCGATGTCGTATTGGCCAGTAGCGAGAACATTATACAATTCGACAATTTCGAGTAAAAGTGGATGTGCACTGGACATGTTGTGAATAGCCTGAAGACACGAAAGAGAGTCTGAAAATATTACGAACTGCTTATGCTTAGGTTGATTTTGAATGTATTTAAGAGCTGTTAAGATGGCATGTGATTCTGCCGTGAAAATTGAACTATCATGTGGCAACCTGAACGATATTGTTCTGGATCCAATGATAGTAGCGCTAGCAACTGCGTCACCATCCTTGGATCCATCTGTAAAAATAGATTTGTATGTATCATATTTAGTTCTCAGTTGATGGTATTCTTGTTGATAAATTAGTGGATTAGTTTGAGATTTCTTTAGTTGTGTGAGTGTCAGGTCTACGTCTGGCTTTATCAGTTGCCAAGGAGGCGAAGACAGAAGGCGGTAAGGAGAAATATTTTCAAGGTGTAAATTCGCATCAGAAATTGCAGTTTTCAACCTTATTCCAAGAGGGGGAATAAGAGAAGATTTCTTTTGGTAGAGGTCCTCATATAGGGGGCGAAAAACGCAATCATATGCAGGGTTTGACTGATGTGAAGATAATTTGGTAATATACTGTAAAGATAATTTTAGACGTCTGAGTTTTAGTGATGGTTCATCGGCCTCTACATATAAACTGTTAATGGGAGAAGTTCTGAAGGATCCAAGGCAGAGCCGTAGTCCTTGGTGATGTATAGAATCCAGAATTTTTAGATTGCTTTTGCATGCACCTCCATAAACGATGGAGCCATAATCCAGTTTTGAACGTATGAGAGATCTATATAGCTGGAGGAGGGTCTTCTGATCACCTCCCCACTTTGAATTGGAAACGACTTTTAACAAATTGAGTGCCTTCAGGCATTTAGCTTTAAGGTATTTGATATGGGGTTTAAATGTCAAATGGCTATCAAAAATAAGTCCTAGGAATTTGGCTTCCTTTACAATTTTGATAGGTGTGCCATCCAAATACAGTACAGGGTCATGATGTGGTTTATATTTGCGACAAAAATGTATACAATTTGTCTTGGCTTTAGAAAATTTAAAGCCATTTTCCAGTGACCATCTTTGAATTTTATTAAGACATAATTGCAATTGCCTCTCAATTGAATGCATATTTTTACCACGACAAGATATGTTAAAATCATCAACGAAAAGCGACCCATCTATGGAATCATTTAAAACCTTAGACAGGCTATTTATCTTAATACTAAATAGTGTAACAGACAAGATACTGCCTTGTGGGACACCCTGATCCTGATTATAATGATCAGACAGGGTTGAGCCCACACGGACTTGAAAATGTCTGTCAGTTAAAAATTTGGATATAAATTGAGGCAAACGGCCTCTCAATCCAAAATCGTGTAAGTCCTTTAAAATACCATGTTTCCATGTAGTGTCGTAAGCTTTTTCTAGATCGAAAAAGATAGACACTGCATGTTGATTGTTTATAATTGCATTTTTAACAAATGACTCTAATCTAACTAAATGGTCAACAGTACTCCGGTTCTTACGAAAACCACATTGAATATTTGAGATTAAATTATTTGATTCCAAGTACCATGTTAATCTATTGTTGACCATGCGTTCCATGGTTTTGCAAACGCAACTGGTCAATGAAATTGGTCTATAATTTGAGGGATCACTGTGATCCCGTCCAGGTTTCGGTATTGGTATTACTATGGCATCACGCCAGGAAGAAGGAAACTTACCTGATGTCCATATATCATCAAAAATCAACAAAAGGGTTTCTAAACACGGTTCTGGTAAGTGCTTCAGGAGTTGATAGTGTACATTATCAGCTCCTGTAGCAGTATCATGAGCTTGACCAAGAGCTGTATGAAGTTCATGGATCGAAAATATTTCATTATAATCTTCCCCATTATCTGATTTAAAATTTATAGTTTTCTTTTCCTGCTGTTTTTGAAATTTTTGGAATTGAGGGACATAATTTGAGGAAGAAGAATGTTTAGCTAACGTTTCACCTAGTTTATTTGCAATATCCGATTTATTAGTTAATAGTTCATCCCCATTCTTAAGATGGTGGACACTACATTTAGAACCCTTACCTTTAATTTTTTGTATCATGTTCCATACCTTGGACATGGGCGTTCGTGAGTTTATCTTGGAAACATAATGTTGCCAAGATTGCCGTTTATTTAGTTTAAACGTACGCCTGGCTTTAGCATTTAAGATTTTATATTTATTCAAATTATGGACCATGGGATGGCGACGGAAATAGTGTTCAGCCTTTTTCCGTGCCTTCCTAGCTTGTTTGCAGTCAGTATTGAACCATGGTTTACGGATATGTGGATTTGTAGAGGACTTAGGAATACATTCATCTGCTATTTTGTTTAATTCATCTGAAAATAATTGTACCGGATCAGGCGCATCAATAAATAGATCAGGTTTTAATTTATTGGATGCAAGCATTTCAAATAAAGTCCAGTTGGCTTTAGTGAAGTTCCATCTTGTTGAAGGAGGAACATCTGAAGGTAAGACAGGCTTTAAAATAGTTGGGAAATGATCACTGCCACAGAGGTCTTCGTGGACGGACCATTCAAATTCGTTTAATAAATCAGAGTGAGTGAGTGATAAATCCAGAGCAGAGTAGGTACCTGTACCGGGATGTAGATATGTGTTTGAGCCATCGTTATAGATACATATGTCATTGTTGGAAATGAAATCTTCCAAAAGTTTCCCCTTATTATTTGTCTGTACACTTCCCCAAATCGGATTGTGCCCATTTAGATCACCCATAATGATACAGGGCTTTGGGAGTTGATCATAGAGAGCTTGAAGTTCAGACTGACGGAGAGAATAAGATGGTGGGATATATAGCGAGCACAATGTAAAAACAATGTGCAAAGTCACACGGATTGCAACAGCCTGAAGGGGAGTAGTAAGTTGAACGGGGCTATGGATGACGCCGTGTTTCATTAGAATTGAAGAACCCCCAGTGGCTTTAGCACCAGGAGGTGAAAAGACATTGTAGGAGGTATAACCTCTAATATCAAATTTGTCAGTATCCTTATAATATGTTTCCTGTAAACATATGGCAGATGGCTTAAAATCCTGAATTAAGAGTTGTAACTCATTATAATTAGTCCTAAGTCCTCTACAGTTCCATTGAATTAAATTTGATGAGTGAGTCATGGTGGCTCAATTGGTGATCTCTCACGGGAATGTGAGGAAGAAGAACTCCTACCACTAATGTGAGACGATGGAGTAATCTCCATGTCAAGTACATCGAAGGAGTTGTGGAGAGATATCTCGGACGAAGTTTGAGGATTGGGCATTTGACTTCTGTTCAACTTTTTCTTTTCTTTTTTCTTCAAGTTTCGGTCAGGTCTGTGTGGAGACTGAGGTGGAGACTGAGACTGAGTCTGAGTCTGAGCCTGCGAGGTCAGAGGTGATGCTTCTGAAACAGTTGCTTGAAGGACAGATGAAGTTTTGACAGGATGATCAGATCCGACCCATGTCAAATCTGTCTGACACAGGACAGATGAAGTTTTAACAGGATTGGCTAGTGCAGCAGAGTAAGTCAGATTTGAAGGAGTTGTGGACTGACTGGCAACAAGTTGTTTAGCGTCAGCAAATGAAATGTTTTTTTCGCACTTTAATTTCATGATTTTGGTTTCTGTTTGCCAAATAGGGCAGGATTTGGACGAGGCCATGTGTTGGCCATTACAGTTGCAACATTTCAGAACCTCATGACAATCCATGCTCTCATGGTTGGCACCACAGCGCTGACAAACCACAGGGCGATTACAGGTTTTTGAACCATGTCCAAACTTTTGGCATCTATAGCACCGGAGTGGATTGGGGACATACACATCCACCCCGATGTTAACATAACCAGCTTTAATCGATTTTGGAATTGACGCACGGGCAAAAGTGAATAGATAAGTATTTGTAGGGATAATGTTTGATTTGTCATCTTTGCGAGTAAAACGTTTTACAGATTGGACAGCTTGATTCTGCAGTTCAGAGACAATTTCCTCCTCTGACATATCTGCTAAGGAACGAGTCAAGTCACGGACAATGCCACGAGAAGAGTTCAGTGTTCTGTGTTCAGAAACAATAACGTCAATATTGGCAAATTGATTGATTGATAAAAGATTGAGTGATTGTTGTTTCCGAGCACATTCAACCAGAAGAGATCCAGAACGGAGTCGGGTGACAGTTTGAACTTCTCCACAATGCCCTTGTATTGCTTTAGAGATAGCAAAGGGATTTAACTTGATGGGTAGGTGATTTGAAGCTTCGATTACAAGGAATCGAGCCCAGGAATCAAGATTTGTTTCAGCTTCGTTAGATGAACTGGAGTCTAAATGTCTTCTTTTCGAACCAGAGTGATTGTGAGCCATGATGAAAGAAATTTGTTCAGCACCCCTGCTCCCCACCCACCATGGAGTGTCAAAAGGACGATGTTGTAATGCACCGGATCTCCAACATGCAAACACCAGGGATACAGGGGTGGTATACTCCAGTAAATACGACATAAAGAGCTATATTTGTCTACCAATTATAATGTCAGACTGGTTCGGCCTTCGACAGAAAATTGGAGACATACAGAATTCAGAGGTCGACATCACCAGATTGGCCCATGAGCCACCGCCTTCTGGCATTAGACTCTAGGCAATTTGTTACATAAATAATTTGTGAGTACAAATATGTAATATATTGGCCAAGACCAAACAATATAGGTATATAAATCACGAGTGTGCATACACAATTTAATGCACAGGGCTTGGCATGACCAGCCGATTGATAAGACCGGGCCCATCCTACCACCCGTCTAGGCGAAGTAAGGGTCGAAGTAGTGTGTTGGGCAAAGGAACACTGTTCCTCGAACCAGTACCCTCAACTACCAGACTCCCGTCCTCCGCCGACACAGGGACGCAACCCACGGCAAACGGGCTGCCCACTTTGGTCGCCTCTTACGACCAGCAATGGGGTGCTGTGGAAATATTCTACCCCGGTTCCACACGGGGGAAGAGCTATTAGCGCTACCCAGCACTCACCACGAGGAGGTTGCTCTTCACGAGTGCCTGGGCATGTTGTAGCGTGTACGGCTCGTATGTACGTGTTTCTGTGTGTACTACTTGTATGTACGTGTGTCTGTGTATACTGCGTGTATATACGTGTTTCTGTGTGTACAGCTAGTATATACGTGTTTCTGTGTGTACAGCTAGTATGTACGTGTTTATGTGTGTATTGCTTTTATGTCCGTGTTTATGTGTGTACGGCTTGTATGAGTATGTTTCTGTGTGTACTGCTTGCAGGGTATCTGTTTCTGTGTGTACAGCTTCTATGTACGTGTTTCCGTGTGTACAGCTTCTATGTACGTTTGGCTGTGTGTGACGCTTGTGTGTACGTGTTTCTGTGCACGGCTTTCATGTACGTGTTTCTGTGTGTACTGCTTGTATGTACATGTTTCTGTGTGAACTGCTTGTATGTACATGTTTCTGTGTGTACTGCTTGTATGAACGTGTTTCTGTGTGTACTGCTTGTATGTACCTGTTTCTGTGTGTACTGCTTGTATGTTCGTGTTTCTGTGTGTACAGCTTGTATGTACGTGTTTCTGTGTGTACTGCTTGTATGTACGAGTTTCTGTATGCACGGCTTTCATGTACGTGTTTCTTTGAGTACGGCTTGTATGTGCGTGCTTGTGTGTGTACGGCTTGTATGTACGTGTTTCTGTGTGTATTGCATGTACGTACGTGTTTCTGTGTGTATTGCTCGTATGTACGTGTTTCTGTGTGTTCAGCTTGTATGTACGTGTTTCTGTGTGTATTGCTTGTATTTTCATGTTTCTTTGTGTACTGCTCGTATGTACGTGTTTCTGTGCGTACTGCTTGTATGTACGTGTTTCTGTGTAATTGCTTGTATGTACGTGTTTCTGTGTTTACTGCTCGTATGTACGTGTTTCTGTGTTTACTGCTCGTATGTTCGTGTTTCTGTGTGTACAGCTTGTATGTACTTGTTTCTGTGTGTATTGCTTGTATGTTCGTGTTTCTGTTTGTACTGTTCGTTTGTTCGTGTTTCTGTGTGTACAGCTTGTATGTACGTGTTTCTGTGTGTATTGCTTGTATGTACGTGTTTGTGTGTGTACTGCTTGTATGTACGTGTTTCTGTGTTTACTGCTTTATGGTACCTGTTTCTGTGTGTACTGCTTGTATGTACGTGTTTCTACACTGTGTTCGTGGGGAACTACTCAGGGACGGCTGATGAGCATTTCGGGTACATTTTAATCTACTGTTGTATTTGTATTAGAAAGTAACGCATTCTCACTAAATATATAATCGTTCAGTATGAATGTTTCAAATGGTTTGGTTCCATCTTCCTCAGGCAAGGGAGTTAATTGAATATAAAAGTCCAGTTTCCACCCTTGCCGAATTTTGGCTGGACTAACGAGTCTGTGCATAGTCCAATCAAAATCGCGTAACGAAATCAACATCCCGTTTCAGTAGACTGGATGTGTTCCGTCAACTGGGCGTAGACAGATATTTTCCAAATCTCTTCATGTTTTTAATCAAAGTGCCCCCGTGATTTGATGCACTTCGCAAGGTAAGACCCGTTCTATTGCAATATAGATCTTAATTATCAATCATATCGTCTTGAGTGGGCGCCGCCATTTTGTTTGAAGTAAATGCAAGTAATATGAGAAGTAGAATCTGATTGGTCAATAAGAGGGGCATAAAAGGGACATAACTCGTCATAGCTACTGATGGTGCTACGATCGAGCACAGAGATTCTAGCCTTGTTCGGCAAGGGTTGAAACTAGACTTTCAGAGTTAGTTAACTCCCTTACCTCGGGAAGAAGGTTGGAGTTTGTTTCCATATTAGTTATGAATAAAAGAAAATAAATGTTTGTAAGTTGTCTGTTATCTAGTTGGACAGCTAATGAGCTAACTGACTTGCTTTGTAGTTGAAATTGAAGTAGTCATACTGTATGTACTCTGAAGGAGTGAGTGAGTATGGTTTTACGCCGCTTTAACCACGAGGCTACCAGACCGCCCCGTACTCGGAAGGAAAGCATAAATACATTCACAATATTTCTCATTGGAAATGTCACTGTTGATGAAACTGTAAACATTGTGAAAACTGATTGTTACACGGAGGGAACCGCTAAACACGGATACAGAGACTATTGACCGACTGACTTTCTGGATCGTAAATGTTAGGAATATGAAATCATATCACGCAATGATCGATGCTGAAGACGTAATTTTACTCAACGAAATATCTTTGAATACACTGGTTTATCGTACAGTGCCAAATGTCTTACAGCTGGTCCCCAGAACCACGGTCACACTTGGGAAACCTCAATTGGGAAAGAAACGTTAGACAACAGTGTGTTAAGTGAGTGGTGAGTCAGTGAGTTAGTTTAACGCCGCTTTTAACAGTTTTTCCAGTTATATCGCGTCGTTTCAGCTTAATGTAGGAGGATAGCCCGAAGTGACGCAAGCCTCAGACGTTTACCACTTCGGGGAAACCCACGAGCACGGGTATGGTGCTGATAAACCTACAAACATAATCGGTTTGAACCGGGATTCGAACCAACAATGATAGGTTTCTGGAGTGCCGAAGGGACGCAACTCGGGAAAGCGAATTGCGGTGCCTTAGACAACTGGGCCACCCGTGCCCCCTTTAATACAAGAGGAAAGACTGAATTACACAGGTTAAATGCTGTCAACACACGCATACTTGTTAACAATGAAAGGTAGCCAGTACTGTGCGCAATGAGGATACAGTGGCTATACAATGTTTAATACATTAGTTTACCAAAGGTTATTGACCGCCTTCGTGGTCTAGTGGTAGAGCGTCCGCCCGGAGAGCGGGAGGTCCGGGGTTCGATCCCCGACCGCGTCATACCAAAAGACGTTAAAAGATGGTACTTGTTACCCTGTCTGGCGCACGGCAGCCACACACACACACGTGCATGCACGTCGCTATATAAGTGCAATAATCTTGGACGCGACGTTAAACCCCATTTTACCTCACCTCACCAAAGGTTGTTATCTTTACACTGTAAATTTTTAACAAGGTTGTACAGGTGTTGATCTTTGAAAAGGATGTAATGTATCTTGTGTATGTTTAACAGCATTATGGTATTGCGATGACGAGGCTCGCCAGGGAGCGGTTGTTGAAACGTCATGATCATTTGGGACTGTTCTCCCCAAAAATCTCTACTGTCATTAGAAAACTCAACCCATGAGTGTCACACAAGTATAACTAGCAATATCCAATATAACTAAAAACAAGATGAATATATCTTCTTATCTCAAGCATTAATGGTAAATATTTTTTTAATTTGTAGTTTACACCATATACGGCTTTTCCATTGGACGAGAGGTCGGTCACATGACCGCGAAATTGACGTTCATTTAAGAATTGATATGGGTTGGATGAGATCAAGCGATATCTACATTGTAGATATCGCTGCAATGAAATTACATCACAATGCTTTGCAGACCATTGTGACGTCATTTGTTACCATGACGTCATAATCAAATGACATCACTAATGGCTCTGCTACTGAAGCTATTAGCAGTACGTTTTACACTTAAGACACTGCTTATTACTGGCAATATCCAATATAACTAAAAACTACATAAATATATCTTCTTATCTCAAGCATTAATGGTAATTGATGTGTTCGTGTCTGTAATTGGTCACATCTTTCCTACTTTCTGATGTAACCCATTGACACAATCAACTGTCACAATTGTATCACAACACATTATGCATACATGTACACACTTCAAAATGATTGGCAAAACTTTGAATCTGCCCACTATCTCTTATTATTACCCACGTGGTGAAGATACAGGTGGTAAGATACTAAATCCGTACGTCACACGTGTGTCGTACAAGGTTGACCTTGTTTTATTCGTTTTGATTGGATAACCGTGACCTCTGTCACACCGGGACTACTTTTTTCATTCATAAAAAATCGCGAGACGTCATTCATTTTGCAACTAATGAGAACAAACATATTTACAAACACTTTATTAAACCAAACAAAATAGTCACACGCATCAAATTCGGTTTGCATTACATATAAGTTATGCGTAGAGCTTCTACAGACATTATATAATCGAGCTATATCCATTTACAATGTACGAATACCGATCAATAGAGCGAGGGTCCCCATGAGCGTGACGCACCGGACCACTTTCACAACTTTCAATTTGATTTAACGTAAAAGGATAAGTGTGGTGAAATGAAGTCTGTTTCAACTATCTGGACAGATATTTAGACTTAATTGGGATGATCCGGTTGTGCCATCAGTGTCCCCTTTTCAAGAAGAGTATTTTGTGGCGCTGTTACGGGAGGTGTTGTTCATGAATGAACGTACACGACTGCACGTCAAGATCACTAAACGTGAACAGTTCTGATACAAATTATTCGAAAACTCCGTGGAAGTGTGCCTGACTTCTAATTTTGTGGCCCCAAACATCCCAAATGTGAACAATAACATTCCCTATCTCTAGCATAAAACGCTGTGAGTTGGCCTAGATCACGGTTGTCTTTTCTTATTCGGGTGGTGACCTTGCCCTTCGATCGTTCGAAGCTGTCACTGACATTCAAGCAGACTTCAGTTTGTTGATTTTCACGTCTTCAAGATAGGGTGGTACAGTTAACATGAATGTCTTTGGCTAACACTCTAATTTCGCTCTTCCAAAATGGTACGAACATGATATAAATTTAGCTGATAGATCAAGGAAACCGAACCCTTTTGATTTCACAGACAGACACCGGCAGTGCGGGTGGCCGACTGTTAGTCCGATATTCAAAGCGCGGCGCTGATATGACCTTTCAAGTTTTCATACAGGCGTCCATCGTACTAACAACATTGCGCTTGAATTACCATAAGTTGAATAATTTCTGCTGTTTTGTTCGCAAACACAACTGCAGGCGTATGTTGTTAATGCGTATGCATAGAAATGTCAACAATGCCCAAATTTGGTCTTCGGCGAGACCATATTTGTACAGTCCTCAAGTGTCCGGTGGGTCGTTCTACAAGTCGACCTTAGCTCTACGACTGTTGTAAAGATATGTTAATATATAGGAGATACTGACGTCATTTTGTTTGACCTGCCGTCTTTAGTTTTTATATGTGTTATTACAGTGCGTCACTGAAATTCCTGCCTATTTACAAATGACTGGGTTAGAATTAGTACTGGTCATCACCAAACAATGTTTCTCGTAAGAGGCGACTGTCCCTTCTCCGATCGATGCCAATGATATCAATAACTGGATTGTCTTCTCAGAACTCGACGATTCACAGGCGAATAGTTGGAATATATTACTGGGTGCAGCATTAAATCACAAACAAACACTCTCATGTATTGAGTATAATAAGTCTGTGCATGATTGTTCACGAAGGGACAGTTATTTGCATTTATTCCCCATGGACTGAAGTTGCATCTCCGTGTTTGAACGTGTAGAAGTCGTGGTAAATACAGACAAACACGCTTGACATTATATCACACTCCCTGTCTCCTGTTTAGTCCAACTTCCACCACAACAGATGTGTCATAGGGCGATTCTAAGTGGCATAGCATCAGAGAGATGCTCGAGAGACTCTTGATAATCCTGGTTGTCGTGACTTGCTTTACTTGGTGCATCAAACCCAACCCTGCTCTACTATAAGTAGGTACTTGAGCTTCAGACCAGAATGCACTCAATATGTACATATCACGAGTTAGAAACACATGACTCAGGCTGGCTGTATATGTGATATCTTCATGTATACTCTTCAAAAAAAGAAACGCACAGGTAGATTTTTAGTAAATTTATTGTACCTAATAAAGTCGATATATTTAATTTAATATCATAGATACAAATATGAAATTTTGAAGCTCGATAGTCACATGTTGTCGTTGTACAAAGACATTGAAAATTGTTTATTGTCATGTCACATTAGGCCACGTGGTTGCGCTGAACTCAGTATCTCGTGTGACCGCCCCGGGCAGCAATCAAGGCTCTGCATCTCCTCGGCACTGACTGGATAAGTGTACGAATTCTGTCCTGCGGAATTCTGCGCCATTCAGCTTGTAACGCGTTGACCAGTTGTTGGAGTGTCTGCGGCGTGTTCTGACGTTGACGTACAAGTCGATCGAGTTCATCCCAGAGGTGTTCGATTGGGTTGAGTTCTGCAGATCTCGACGACCAGGTCAAGGTGTTGATGTTGGCATTATGGAGGTAGTGCACTGTCACAAGAGTTGTGTGCGGTAGAGCCTTGTCCTGTTGAAACAGCTCCGTCTGGCGGTCAATGATTGGAAGAAAGTGAAGTTGAAGAATTTGATTCATGTAGCGATTTGTTGTCAAAATTCCCTGATCAACAGCCAAGTCAGATCTCGTGGTGTAGGATATGGCAACCACACCATGACACTACCGCCACCGAAATTGTCGAATTCACGTACACGAATGTGGGACAAAACGCTCATTTCGACGTCGATAAACACGTTGTCTTCCATCTCGCCGGTGAAGAAGAAATCATGATTCATCGCTTAACCAAACTCGTCTCCAGTTTCTCAAAATCCAAGGCTGTAAGGTATGGCACCGAGGCAAGCATCGCTGTCGATTGATCTGTTACAAAACAGGGACGATAAATGGTCTTCTGGTTTGGATTCCAGCCTCGTGAAGATGGCTCCTGATAGTCTGGTCCGATATCCTCCTCAAACCAGGGATGCGTCCTGCAGTCTCCGTTACTGTGGCATTGCGATGACGTAGGTGGAACAGTCGAATGTAGTGATCCTGTGCAGGGGAGGTAACTCTTTGTCGGCCGGTTCTTTGACGGTCTGCAGTGGAATTGAACTGTGTGTATCGGTCCCAAGGCGGCACATGGTGCTGTGGTGGACGCTGAAGTGGCGTGCAACAGAAGACTCCCCTCTTCGGATACGTCCTATGGCGATGTCCCGATGGGCAGCGCTGAGTCTCGGCATTTTCAAACTTGAAAAATGTTGACATTTTTTAACAAGTGTGAAAACAATGCCGTTTAAGACATTGCAAATCGACAAAGCTGCGTTTTGACACACCGTTTGTCGAATATCACGCCACCAACATTTTCCAATAACATACATAGCCAATTTATATACCGGATTTGTTGTGTAGTCAGGTTCAATGAACTAAAAACTACCTGTGCGTTTCCTTTTTTGAAGAGTGTATGTCTATAACACACAAACATGATAACACGAGCCTTGCAGTCTGCAGATTAACAATCAGCCATTAAATGAAATATTCAACAGGTATGACAATTGCCTGGTTACAGTTGCCTGGTTAAAGTTGTTCTAAATATTGAGTGTTAAGGGAAGACCAAGCACAAGTTGTCATCAGCCTTCAATCGAACTGATAAATAAACAAGTATTTGTACCATGTTCACCCCAGCAAACACGAATGTAAAGTATATATAGTTCGGTTTAAATGCCGCTTTTAACAGTATTCCAGTTATATCACAGCGTGTAAGCTTAATGTGGGAGGAAAGCCCGAAGTGATGCAGGTGAAATGTCGGTGAAACCCACCAGCACGGGTATAGTGCTGACAAACCTACAAACATAATCGGGTCGAACCGTGATTTAACCCCCAAAATCATAAGTTTCTGGCTTGCCCAAGAGACACAACTCTGCACACGCGTGCCCCAATTAAGTAATAGATCTAGATGCATTATTGGCGTCATACTATGTTCAGTGACATTTGTCGACTTTCCAGCTGACCAGAGATATCGACCACACCTGTAGGATGGACCTCATCTTGATGGTTAACTCCCATGAGTTGCTGGGTAGAAGACGATCCCATCTCTTTTAATGGAGTGTGGCGGTTATCAAGATGAGACCAATAGCCTTTATGAATATTCAATTCCATATTGCCTGTATGTATTGGCGTAGATCAAATAAGATGGCATTGGGTGTCCATTTCGAAATCAATAACATTGATAACCACCACATTAGTAACATTCACAAAACCTTGAAATTATAACAATAACATTAACAACGTTGATTATTTTTAGTTGCCAGAAAATTCCGGGGATATCCCGATTTACACCACACCAACTGCATATTTTTCAAGAAGATGAGTCCTGGCATGTGTGTGAGTGTGTTTATGAGATGGAAATGGAAACCGTCTTCCGTCTAAAATACACATAATCTGAAGTTTCGTGTTCATAAGGTTTTCGGGAAAGTATACCACTGATACTATTTGCCATTTGGACTCTATTATATCGACACTGAAATTGTTATCCACGTCACACACACCATGGTCACTACATCGTGTTTACAGAAAACGCCACCATGTTCCACACGATCTTGTACTCTGCTGAAAGGATGGAACGCCACACCCAGGGCTGTCATTGTGAACCTGGTGATGCGTATGAGGTCACGGTTCACCGATGGGTACTTACACAGACGTGGTTACACACGATACTGACTGTAATGCTCTGTGTGGCATCAGTTGGAGAACATGATGTGCACTTAGAGAGAGGTGGTTACACACGATACTGACTGTAATGCTCTGTGTGGTAGCAGTTGGAGAACACGATGGGTACTTACACAGGGGTGGTTACACACAATACTGACTGTAATGCTCTGTGTGGCAGCAGTTGGAGAACACGATGGGTACTTACACAGGGGTGGTTACACACGATCCTGACTGTAATACTCTGTGTGGCAGCAGTTGGAGAACATGATAAGTGCTTATACAGGGGTGGTTACACAGAATACTGACTGTTATGCTCTGTGTGGCATCAGTTGGAGAACATGATGGGTACTTAGAGAGAGGTGGTTACACACGATACTGACTATAATGCTCTGTGTGGTAGCAGTTGCAGAACATGATGGGTACTTACACAAGGGTGGTTACACACGATACTGACTGTAGTGCTCTGTGTGGCAGCAGTTGGAGAACACGATGGGTACTTACACAGGGGTGGTTACACACGATCCTGACTGTAATACTCTGTGTGGCAGCAGTTGGAGAACATGATGGGTACTTACACAGGGGTGGTTACACACAATAATGACTCTAATTCTCTGTGTGGCATCAGTTGGAGAACATGATGGGTACTTACACAAGGGTGGTTACACACGATACTGACTGTAATGCTCTGTGTGGCATCAGTTGGAGAACATGATGGGTACTTACACAAGGGTGGTTACACACGATACTGACTTTAGTGCTCTGTGTGGCAGCAGTTGGAGAACACGATGGGTACTTACACAGGGGTGGTTACACACGATACTGACTTTAGTGCTCTGTGTGGCAGCAGTTGGAGAACATGATGGGTACTTACACAGGAGTGGTTACACACGATACTGACTTTAGTGCTCTGTGTGGCAGCAGTTGGAGAACACGATGGGTACTTACACAGGGATGGTTACACACGATACTGACTGTAAAGCTCTGTGTGTGGCAGCAGTTGGAGAACATGATGGGTATTTACACAGGGGTGGTTACACACGATACTGACTGTAAAGCTCTGTGTGTGGCATCAGTTGGAGAACATGATGGGTATTTACACAGGGGTGGTTACACACGATACTGACTGTAATGCTCTGTGTGGCATCAGTTGGAGAACATGATGGGTACTTACACAGGGATGGTTACACACGATACTGACTTTAGTGCTCTGAGTGGCAGCAGTTGGAGAACATGATGGGTACTTACACAGGGATGGTTACACACGATACTGACTTTAGTGCTCTGTGTGGTAGCAGTTGGAGAACATGATGGGTATTTACACAGGAGTGGTTACGCACGATACAGACTGTAGTACTCTGTGTGGTAGCAGTTGGAGAACATGATGGGTACTTACACAGGGATGGTTACACACGATACTGACTGTAAAGCTCTGTGTGTGGCAGCAGTTGGAGAACATGATGGGTATCCACACAGGAGTGGTTACACACGATACTGCCTGTAAAGCTCTGTGTGTGACAGCAGTTGGAGAACATGATGGGTATTTACACAGGGGTGGTTACACACGATACTGACTGTAAAGCTCTGTGTGTGGCATCAGTTGGAGAACATGATGGGTACTTACACAGGGATGGTTACACACGATACTGACTTTAGTGCTCTGTGTGGTAGCAGTTGGAGAACATGATGGGTATTTACACAGGAGTGGTTACACACGATACAGACTGTAGTACTCTGTGTGGTAGCAGTTGGAGAACATGATGGGTACTTACACAGGGGTGGTTACACACGATACTGACTGTAATGCTCTGTGTGGCAGCAGTTGGAGAACATGATGGGTATCCACACAGGAGTGGTTACACACGATACAGACTGTAGTACTCTGTGTGGTAGCAGTTGGAGAACATGATGGGTATTTACACAGGGGTGGTTACACACGATACTGACTGTAAAGCTCTATGTGGCATCAGTTGGAGAACATGATGGGTATCTACACAGGAGTGGTTACACACGATACTGACTGTAGTACTCTGTGTGGTAGCAGTTGGAGAACATGATGGGTATTTACACAGGAGTGGTTACACACGATACAGACTGTAATGCTCTGTGTGGTAGCAGTTGGAGAACATGATGGGTACTTACACAGGGATGGTTACACACGATACTGACTGTAAAGCTCTGTGTGTGGCAGCAGTTGGAGAACATGATGGGTATTTACACAGGGGTGGTTACACACGATACTGACTGTAAAGCTCTGTGTGTGGCATCAGTTGGAGAACATGATGGGTATCTACACAGGAGTGGTTACACACGATACTGACTGTAGTACTCTGTGTGGTAGCAGTTGGAGAACATGATGGGTATTTACACAGGAGTGGTTACACACGATACAGACTGTAGTACTCTGTGTGGTAGCAGTTGGAGAACATGATGGGTATTTACACAGGGGTGGTTACACACGATACTGACTGTAATGCTCTGTGTGGCAGCAGTTGGAGAACATGATGGGTACTTACACAAGGGTGGTTACACACGACACTGACTGTAAAGCTCTATGTGGTAGCAGTTGGAGAACATGATGCGTACTTACACAAGGGTGGTTACACACGACACTGACTGCATTGCTCTTTGTGGCATCAGTTGGAGAACATGATGGGTACTTACACAGGGGTGGTTACACACAATACTGACTGTAATGCTCTGTGTGGCAGCAGTTGGAGAACATGGTGTCACAATGTAACCTTGTCCTGCTTCTATCGCTGACTATATCAAGTTGCTTTTGTAATATATTTAGAAGTTAGAAAGAATACTGTTATTTTACCCAACGTGTTTTTATTATCCTAGGATATATTTGATCTTCAAATACTTGGAAGGTGTAGAGCATTTTTCTACACCTAGATTCATCAGATCTGACACGATGACCAAAACGCAAGAAATGGAAAAATACATGACTGTGATATTTGTAAGATTATTTGGTATACTGGTTTGGTTTGTGCCATCGGTCAAATGTCCACTTAGCATTTACAACAACTACTTCTACAATAAGCTTGATATAATTTGAACAAAAAATTTTAAAGCACTGTTATTCATCTGTCATAGAGCAATAGTATATATATGTTATCCAATTCACTGAGTACATATACACGTATTCACACACACATGAGCACACTCATAAAATCGGGATAAACAAACAGACATTCGATGTACGTGTGTAGATGAGATAGGATAGTTATTCCCTGTCACATTGTTTAGATATTACTTAAATGAAGACTTGTAAATGAAGACATCTGACCTTTAAACGTGATTTCATTTTGTTAAATGTTGGACAATGATTATACAATTGTTAACCAAGTGGTAGACAATGTGTAGATAAGTGTCAGACAATTGATAGACAAGTGCGTGCATTGGGAGGAGAAGGATGCTAGAGAGGACCGGGCTAATGGCCTACTTTAGTTTCAGCTGAAACTTAATTCATTCGGTATTGTTTGTCCTTTCAATGTACAAGTACCAATGCAGCATAGAAATATACAAATGTTCACAGTCACGTGACTCATATTCATATTACATGTGCAGAGTATTTTGATTGACATTAAAGTCTGCCTATAAAATTAAAGTACCCCACAGTCAAGCATACATTCACTCGGATGACATACAGTCTCTGTCAACAGCATGGTGTTCCGACTTTGTCTCTGTGTGGTCTTACTGTGTGCTTGTGGATATGCTAACATATCCAGTGACTACTGCCAGGTTCTGGACAACTACGACACCTTTAAGACATCCATGGACAACTTTCTGGCTTCTAGGGATGAAACCTGTGGGAACACGGACATGCGCAGTGGTGAGTAGCTAGCAGCCGTCACTTTGCCATCCCACACATGGCATTCGTACCATGTTAGTTTTGTCTTCCAATTACTCTATATTCCAGCTTATCAACAGGTGGTTGATCTGATCCAGAACTATTTTACTCATATCAAATGTGTCCCATCTTTGAGTACTGAAGAGCTTATCTTAAGTGGGTTTGCAAACATCTTTACAGCACTGACCACGTAAATTCTGGTCTAGGCCTAGTGACATGGATGTGGTATTGGTACTGACGTGTATCATGTTTAGGAGATAAAAGTAACCGTGTGTTCGGTTACAAAATCCCATCAACATCATCTACAGTAACCTAGTACGTGTATATCCTTTCTACGAAGGATCAAGCGCGAATACATTGTTGACAGAATTGAGTAAAGTTGTTGTCTGCAATAACAGAAACACAGAAAATAACAATAAAGTGTGCTTTGTTCTGCTCGAGATTTGATTTTAACATCATTATAATTTATTTAGCACAACTAGTTCATTAGTCAACATAAACTTCTTCACCACAAGCCCCACTTATGAAATCATAACGCTCGTTGTGACGCAAAAGATATGTCAGTCAGCTACAACAAGGCGAAAAGTTCAAGCTCTCTGTTGTCCCTGAAACATGAAATACACTTTCATTGTTGATTTCCTTCGTCTTTTCGCCCAACACATAGTAACCATAACTGATTTTGTAACCTGTAAATACATATTGATATGTTTGTATGCCTACCGACTATGACTGAGAAAGAAGTAATTTTTTTTAATATGACCTTCCGCGTTGATGCTGCAGTCATTATCAACTGTTTCAGTCAGAGTTTGATAGAACGATTTGAAACCTTTGAGTGAGCAATCAGAATTGACCATTTTCCTTGTTCATGCACAATTCATGTTTAATAGATTGCAGGAGCATCCTGAACGAGTTTCCCGAAGCTGAAGACGGAGTTTACCGGATCAAGCCGACAGACGGGAAGGGGTCATTTCTGGCCTACTGTGACATGACCCAACACGGTGGAGGATGGCTGGTGAGTTGGAGACACTATTTGCGGCATGACATTCTTCCTTCATTGTGTTTGCTATTGGTGTTCTTTTTATTTGTCAAATGGAGTAATAGCTTTTATTAACATATTTCTCTAGATTTTGACAATCTGACACTGAAATTTCAATGTACAGGTTTTTCAAAGGCGACAGGATGGATCAGAAGATTTCTATCGAACCTGGTTTGAATACATGGATGGATTTGGAAACCTTACAAGAGAATTTTGGCTTGGTGAGTACAAACTGCAATTCGTCCTGAATAAATATTTAGCGTATCTGTGACGTCATCCCCATATGTTTCTGTGTGTGTGGTATGTGTGTGTGCGTGTGTGCGTGTGTGTGTCTGCGTTTGTGTGTGTGTGTGTGTGTGAGATAACGACCTAATATGTTCCTATCTCCAGCTCTGTGTGTGAGTGAGTGAGTGATAGCATTATTATAGCCATAAAGCAAGGGGTATGTGCACGTGTGTGTGTGTGCAGTGTGTGTGTGTATGTGTACGTGTGGGGTATGAAAAAACATTGATACGAGGAACCGTATGTAACAAAATGTTGTGGAGAGAACAATTAGTGATGGTGATTGTAGTCATCTCAGTTATCAGTACAAAAAAACGTCCCAAGCGAAGCTCAGCTACCACCAATAACGCGTATGTCCGCCTTTGGAATCGATAGCGGCCTGGGATATCTCCTGTCCAGGTAGAGACGAGTATGCGAGTCACATCCTGGAGAATGGTAGCCCACTCGGCCTTCAACGCAAATGCCAACTGCTGCAACGTCTGTTGGTGTGGTTGAGCCGTCGGCGTAGCCGTCTCTCAAATTCATCCCACAGATGCCTTATCGGGTTCAAATCCGGTGATCTGGAGTACCAGTGAAAAACATCAACTTTGTTGTTGTGTAGAGAGGCTCTTGTGATCCGTGCTGTATGCGGTCCAGCGTTGTCCTGCTGGAATACACCGTTGCCTTAGGCTGCAATTGGGAGGACGTGTGGTTGGAGAATTTCCTTGATGAATCCTTGAGCCATAAGAGTCCTCAAGATATGGACCCAATTTGTCCTGCCATGATGAGAGAAAGCCATCCACATCATAACTCTACCCCAACCAAACCTGTCCACTTCTGTACGCAGTTTCGGGCGTAAAGTTCTCACCGACGTCTGTAGATCCGTGCTCTTCCATCCCCTCGCTAAGAGGAGAAATCTTGATTCGTTTCTGAACCAGACATCTCTCCATCGCAGGTGAGGCCATACCCTGTGTTGACGACACCAATGCAGTCGTTGTTGAACATGTTGCTCGTGGACCTGTTGCTTTTGAACGGTTTTGTACACTCTGGTCGGCGAAACTGCGCAGTCCGGGTATTTGGGATGCGGTTGAGGTGGCTGTGGTTGTCCTTTCACGGAGGTGGCGCAGTCGGATGTAGTGATCTGGGGCGGGGTGGATACTCTAGCCGTGTGATAGTGATTGGCGCTGCATTGAAAACCGTGGCTACAGCTGATCGGGATTCCCCTGCCTGCAAGTAGCATTCAATGTGTGCAGCCCCATGGCCCTTTTGTTAATGCACTGGGTGCGTTTTTCCCAATCGTCCTTGTTGTGATCATTGTGATCAAGGAAATTTCTCACTGACACTATAACACATTAAACTTCTTTATTTTGCACCTCTTGGCCCTCTAATTTTCCTTTTATGGCCAAACATATCCGTATTGCGTTACTTGTATATATATACGAATATGAGTATGCGCGTCCGAGAGTGAGTGCATGCGTGTGTACGTGTGGTCGGTGTGTATGTTTGGGTAAGGTGTGTGTGTGTGTGTGTTGGGGGGGGGGTGCAGTATTTTGCTCGTCACGCTGCACCCGTATGTTTCCCCACATGGGTAAAATTAATGTATCATGTCCCATCATAGTGTTGCTGGAATATTGCTACACACAGTGCTAATCTGTAATCATTCACTCTGTTCCTTGATACAAGCGTTTCCATCCATCGTAATTGTTTAGTTTTAAATTAATATAATGTGTGACTGGAGTCTCAAGGCCTACGGTAGAAAGTACAGTCGAGTCATATTTCAGGAAATGAGAAGATACACAGACTGACGAAGCAGAAAACCTATGAGCTGCGGATCGACCTGGTGAACAAATCGGGAAGTCACTTCTATGCCGAGTACAACAGCTTCCATCTGGGCAGCATGTCTGAGTTCTACACTCTGTTCGTTGGGAACTACTCAGGGACGGCTGGTGAGAACGTTAAATATTTAAAGCAACAGTTTAATTTTAATTTGAAAGTCAGGGACGGCTGGTGAGAACGTTAAATATTTTAAGCAACAGTTTGATTTTAAATTGAAAGTCAGTTTTATGGGTGTTAGAAAGTTATGCAATCTCTTTAGATATACACAAGTTAATTTGTCTTATTGAAGTGGTTTAAGTACAGGAAAGTAAACATTTCCGTCATGAAACTATGAGACTCAACCGATACCACATCATTCCTCATTTCTGCTGTTAACGAAAACTTCGCCTTTATTTTGTCATTTTGAGACATTCCAACATAGATTCACGTTTGGTTTCACTTTAAATTGACATATCAAATCTTATCCAAGCATAAGATTGGGAGGCATTGCATCGATGAATACAGTGTATCCTACTTGATGACATCAGTTGCATATGTATTGGATTGATTTATCGCATCATTTACATTAGCAAGTATATGATATATGAAATGTCTATATCTCTTTGGAAGGTATGAACCCTTACACACCACGAAGCACTCTGTCCACAATCTTTCATCCTTCAAAACCCGTAAAATAATAAGAGTAGGTGATCTACTAAAGGATACAGTAACACAACAAAATTCATTGGTCTCCGTTCATTTTCAGGAGACAAGATGTTGTATCATAACAACAGCAGATTCAGTGCGAAGAACCTGGATCTGGATGCAAACTCCGTGAACTGTGCTGTAGCTAAGAAAGGGGCGTGGTGGTACAAGGACTGCCACTACTCAGAACTCAATCTGCTGTACAGCAAAACACTTTACTGGAGGGGTTTGTCAGGTGTAACATCTTCATCCATGAAAATCAGACCTCTCAACTAACTCATGATTGTTTTGTTTCGTTATTTCCGAAATGTAAAACACAATCCTATCCATTTGTATAACCAGCGTGAATATATATTGTAGGTAAGTAGCAAATCGTAATTTGTCAATCATTCTCACACTCTCAAAGGAACTGATAATGTCATGTTTTTTGTTTGTCATACCAGTTCACTAATTTATCAGGCGATCCTGTAGAGGTACTAGTATCTAGTTCCGTGTTTGAAGTAGGAGCTAAAAGCTGAACTCTCACATTAGTGTTACATAGTCATGTAAACATAGTATTACTTTATACAAGAACCGTGTGTTGTTTAGACTGCTGACACATTTCGAGAAAGGCAAGAAGTGGAAGGATGCACTCTTACATTATGATTTTGTAGACTTACAGAGTACGAGAAACACGGTTTATTAAGTCTACTGATGTGTTCTATGAAACGGGATTAAGATGAGAAGTGATTTTTACTTTAAACGTATGCAACAATTCCTCCCAACTGAATAAACCCATTTCCTTTATCTTACATTCTGTTGAACACTTGCGCCGTATCTCAAAGAGGAAACTGGCATCAACGTGTGAGTAAGGTAGGTATTTACAGCCGCTTCCAACAATATTTCCGTTATATTTTGACGTGTAATTGAATATAGGATGGAGTCCGAAGTAACGCATTTCAAACCCATCACCATTCATCATGACACTTTCCAGAAGGTCACTGGGCCCCATGGAAGAAGAATAGCAATCGTTTTCTTTCTGTAAGTATTCTTATAGGGTTTTCATCAAAAATCAATCCCTAAACATTACAGGCCTGTCTGTTGTGGTACAAAACGCAGACTGACGCTGTAATATTGTCATACATCAAACTCCTGCGGACCAGATAAATAATACGACTTATCCGGGATTCGACACATCCGACACGACCTTGTTACGTTCCGACCTATCCATCAGATAACAGAAAACATATATACACAGTAAGAATTAAACATAGACGCATTTGTCTGACCAACATTTATGCATTTACATAAGAACACCAAAATAGTTGAGTCCGACTTATCAGGGCATAGTTTAACTCTTGGGACTATAAATGTAATTTTAGACAATGGGGAATTGGACACATTATTTAGATGTGAAATATATTTCAACATTCCTGCAAACATTAACGCAGTTGTACACGAGTATAATTACTGAGAAACATAGAAATATAACGTCAGCGCCAGACAATAATCAGTTTGGATTATACGCCAAAACACAGTTTGCATTAAAATGTAACTGTTTGATAACGGCCTGACGCTGCACATCCGCAAGCTGTCATCCTTCAAAACCTGTATATCAATAAGAGTAGATTATTCAGAAAAAGAGACAGTAATACTCCAGCAATACGACGGCGGCCTGTAAATCACGCCTCACGAGCATTACCAAATGTACACAGTCCCACTTGTTCATCACGCTCATCTAGACTCTACTTTCCATGGTCCTGAGGAAAGTTGTCTCTAGACTCTACTTCCCATAGTCCTGAGGAAAGCTGTCTCTAGACTCTACTTCCCATGGTCCTGAGGAAAGCTATCTCTAGACTCTACTTCCCATGGTCCTGAGGAAAGCTGTCTCTAGACTCTACTTCCCATGGTCCTGAGGAAAGCTGTCTCTAGACTCTACTTCCCATGGTCCTGAGGAAAGCTGTCTCTAGACTCTACTTCCCATGGTCCTGAGGAAAGCTGTCTCTAGACTCTACTTTCCATGGTCCTGAGGAAAGTTGTCTCTAGACTCTACTTCCCATGGTCCTGAGGAAAGCTGTCTCTAGACTCTACTTCCCATGGTCCTGAGGAAAGCTGTCTCTAGACTCTACTTCCCATGGTCCTGAGGAAAGCTGTCTCTAGACTCTACTTCCCATGGTCCTGAGGAAAGCTGTCTCTAGACTCTACTTCCCATGGTCCTGAGGAAAGCTGTCTCTAGACTCTACATCCCAAGGACCTGACGCTGAGACAGAATGAGCCTTTCCAGGACATGGCTATGATTTGAATACAGTCCTGCCAAGTGTATTCATTTGTACATTTTTCGACCAAGACAAAAAAATTATGTTGCTAGAAGAGTACTTGTATGTAAATAGTGAATGATATATTTGGACTTCGAATCACTTAAAACCACTTTTGACACACTCACACCCGTTTGCATTTGGGTAGAACCTACACTGTACCAGAAAAAGAGTGACAACTTCATTACAAAATGCCTTCACTTAATGACGCAAGTTTGAAATATAACAAACTTTGCGAAGTCAAATTGCGACTATATTAGTTACATATGTAGCTCTGTTACATGTATTCTGTTAGAAAATATAGTCCATTCAGTGACCATATTCAATGATACCTGCAAGGACTTATTCCTGGTGGAAAGTGAGTGTGGAAGACATACTTGCATATTTTTATGAACGCACGCACACACACACACACACACACACACACACACACACCCACACACACACACACACACACAGCGCCCCTGTCAAGAGTCACACCCGGACCAACAGTCGATTAAGGAAGATTTGAGAAATACCGTGCTGGAAAGTTGTTTGCTGCTAACCACAAACGTTAAGGAATGGAGTGGGTATTGCAACATAGAAGAAGGCAGTCAATGGTGCATATTCAGAGACGAATGCTAGTGCCGTCTAAGGTAGAAAGCACACGTAATTACACAACTTAGATAATAACCACTGAAATACTGGCTACGGATTACCAGCAACCAAGATAGACCACTGGGGATCATGCATCTGATAACTGCACTCCCTGCACTCAAATGGTCAGTGCCTCAATGCCTACATTTAAAATACTTACATTTCAACTCTGAAGAGCTGAGTTAGAACTGGTTTTCAGCAACCCATTTGGTCATAAGTGTATCGTCGATGCATAGTCCGAGGCTCCTTGTGTCCGTCACTGGCTGGTCTTGCCCAGAATCGATGATGTGCAGACCGCTGTCATATTGAACGTTGCTGCAAAACAAAAAAACAAAACAAAAAAAACTCAAACAAATCTTTCTATAGTTGGTCTATGCATGTCTATTGGAATTAAAACGAAGGGACAGCCGATTTCATTTCCAACTTTTGGAAATGAACGTGAATATGTATGCTTGAATGTGTAGAGGTCGAGGTAAAGTCGTACAAAGTTGCTTGACATTATATTTGTTTATTTGTTTGTTTGTTTGTTGTTTGTTGTTTAACGCCGCACTCAGCAATATTCTAGCTATATGTCGGTGGTCTGTAAATAATCAAGTCTAGACCCGACAAATCAAGTGATTGGTGTCACGCAACTGGGATCGATGACATGTATCAACCAAGTCAGCAAGTATGACCACCCGATCTCGTTAGTCGGCTTTTACGACAAGTATGGGTTGCTGAAGACCTGTTCTATCCCGGATCTTCACGGGCCGCTTGGCATTATATCACACGTCTATTGTCAATAATAGCATTGTTTGGTGCGTTTAGTTGAACTTCTACGTGTTTCTGTGTGTATTGCTTGTGTGTACGTGTTTCTGTGTGTACTGCTTGTGTGTACGTGTTTCTGTGTGTACTGCTTGTGTGTACGTGTTTCTGTGTGTACTGCTTGTATGTACGTGTTTCTGTGTGTACTGCTTGTATGTACGTGTTTCTGTGTGTACTGCTTGTGTGTACGTGTTTCTGTGTGCACTGCTTGTATGTACGTGTTTCTGTGTGTACTGCTTGTATGTACGTGTTTCTGTGTGTACTGCTTAAAATGTTCCTGTTTCTGTGTGTACTGCTTGTATCTACGTGTTTCTGTGTGTACTGCTTGAAATGTACCTGTTTCTGTGTGTTCTGCTTGTATGTACGTGCCTCTGTGGGAACTGGTATTGTGTACGTTTTTCTATTTCTTCCAATTGAATATTCATGTTTCTGTGGGCACTGAGTCTTTGTCGTGGAAATCGACTTTCCGTGTAGACTATCATCGTCAACTCACAGCAGTTGTGTATTAATTTAGGTCACTAGCCAAAACAAACGATGACTTTAGGGTGAGCACTCATATGCTATATATAGCTGCAGGATCCAAAAGTTATCGCAATGTAAATAAATGAAACCGCGATGACTGCTGATCGCGTACCGTTAGGCAGTTGCTTCACTGGCGCTATACCATGTTCAGAGACATGTCAGATCGCTTCCAGCAGTGCGCCATAACGCCCGTCCTAACACAGCTCTTCTGTCAATAGAATTGATGACAAACATCCGAGCATTTGGCATAACGAGGACAAATCTTATCCAAACAACTTATGCCTGATTATTGGAAATTATAATTGGAATTTTTGAATGTGAATGAGTGATAAAAGTGATATTAGAAGTGATAAAACACTTGACGAAGCGAGTGAGCGAGTTGGGTTTTACGATTTAAGCGTCTAGGCTTCACATATACTCCTGTTGGGAATCCGATCCGAGTCTGAATAAAATGAAGGCTGCACGGTTACAAAGTCATCGCCCCGTCATTGACGTTGATGTGTTGATCACCTGGCGTCAGGCAGTTCAGCTAGTCAGTTCGGTCAGTGTCAGTCCAGTCAGTCAGTCCGGTCAGTAAAAGTCAGTCAGGTCAGTCCGGTCACTCCAAGTCAGTCAAGTCAGTCAAGTCAAGTCAGTCCAGTCAGTCCTGTCGGTCCAGTCAGTCAAGTCTTTCAAGTCAGTCCTGTCAGTCCAGTCAGTCAAGTCTTTCAAGTCAGTCAGGTCAGTCAAGTCATTAAAGTCAGTCAGCCAGTCACTCCAATCAGCCTAGTGAGTCCAGTCAGTCCAGTCAGTCCAGTCAGTTCAGTCAGTCAGTCCAGTCAGTCAAGTCAGTCCAGTCAGTCAAGTCAGTCCAGTCAGTCAATCCAGTCAGTCCAATCAGTCCAGTCAGTCAAGTCAGTCCAGCCAGTCAGTCCAATCAGTCCGGTCAGTCCACTCAGTCCGGTCAGTCAGCCAGTCCAGTCAGTCCAGTCAGTCCAGTCAGTCAAGTCAGTCAAGTCAGTCAAGTCAGTCAGTCCGGTCAGTCAAGTTAGTCTGGTCAGTCCGGTCAGTGCTGTCAGTCCAGTCAGTTCGGTCATAACGCCCGTCCTAATACAGCCTAATTCGGTCAATGGCATTTAGGAGAAATGTTAACATCCGAGCACTGTCATGACGAGAACAAAGCTCAACCAAACAACTGATGACTGATTATAAGGAATTATTATTGGATTATTTCAATATGTCAGTTTTCTTTCTCTATGTGGCAGGTAACACCTTAAATCATTGACAGGAGCGGACGGATTGTAGGGCTAGTCGTGGCGTCGGCTACGGCCGCCACATCACCAACGACTACGTTGACATTGAAGTTTCTGTACGTGAGTGAGTGAGTGAGTGAGTATGAGTGAGTGAGTGAGTGAGTATGAGTGAGTGAGTGAGTGAGTGAGTGAGTGAGTGAGTGAGTGTGGGTGAGTGAGTGAGTGTGAGTGAGTGAGTGAGTGTTTAAAAGTATTTAAAATAATTCTAGGGTATGGGATCCAATCTTTTCCCTGTCTCATTCTTAACTAATCATATGTATTTAAAACTTACCAAGGGTATGGTGATATCTCATAGTAATAAATTTGACTCCTTTTGGAATCAATTTGTGTTTCTCTTTCTTTCACATTTCTGATCTCTGGTACGAGTCAGTCTTGATTGTCCTCAGTCCTCAGACGTCCACCCATGAGTTGCTGGGTAGGAGACGATCGCATCTCATTTAATTGAGTGTGGCGGTTAGCAAGTGGAGACCAATAGTGATCATCACCACTCCAGATCTACTTTCTCGTGGACGTTGGAAAGACTGTTTTGACACCTATGTAGAACAATCAGCCTTGGGTGTCAATTTCGAAATCAATAACATTGATAATCATCACATTAGAAACATTCACAAAAATTCTGGTGACATCCAGATTTACACAAGACGACAGTAATGAGAGAGGTCAATGTGTATGAGTGCGAGTGTGTTAGTCAGAATGTGTGCGTGCGTGCGTGCGTGCGTGTGTGCGTGCGTGCGTACGCATGTGTGAGTGTATGTGTGTGTGTGTGTTAGATATGTATAAGAAGTCAGAAACGTGCACTTTTGTCGTAGCGAGTGGGTGAGTTGGGATTTACGATTTTAGCGTATGGGCTTCACAAATTATACCCATGTGGGGAATCCAACGCGGGCCTAAGTAACATGAAGGCTGCACGATTACAAAGTCATCGCCCCGTCATTAGCGTTGGTCTGTTGATCACCTGGCGTCAGGCAGTTGCGTCATTGGCGTCACACCAACTTCAGTTACGAGTGTCGGCTCTCATCTGGCCAGAGACATGTTAGATCGCTACCCGCTAGTGTACCATTGCACAGCAGTAACGTCATGGCGGTGGTACAATGGTGGTGTGAGCTTGCGTCACTCGCTCACAGCCACAGGACAGGCGTCGTCGTCTTCATGGTTAACTCACAGGTGTTCGATGGTGATATAGTTTTGAAGACAATCGCCACTTCGTCAATTTAAATATCAACATGATAACACCCACTCTAAAACAGCTTCGAATTTTAAGACCATTGTCAGTGGTGGCATCACTTACACCTAACTTGATTTTTTCCTCACTGATGATCCACATGATGATGAGGTTTGAGGCCAGTCTTGGTTCCCATTGGGCTTAGGACTGGTCGTTAATTTTGATATCAACAAGATAACGCCCACCAATAAACACGATTTTTGTAAGGAATGGAAACGTCTTGACCAGCAAAAAGTTGAGTGCGCCAATATATTTTGTCCATCCCAATCTGGACTAACTCTTGGCAGCTGTAGCTCCGGCTCTGTGTACTACAACCTGGACTTTCATCGAGAAAAAGAACAGACAGTTATCGAGGACGTCATCAGAGATGGAACTACATCAGTAGTCATCAATTCTGCTGTGTGTTTACGGACCATAGAGGACTAAGCATATATATTTCAGGATGATAATGTTCAATGAAAAATGGTCAATACCTCTATTTAATTGACGATATTTTCAGTATCTGTTACTAAAAGTACCAACATTCAGGCTTTCTTTCTGTTTTCCTGTATGCTTAAAATACTTGTAATGTTAGAATTGATACTATTGGCATACAGAAACATTTTTCCTGGTGAGACTATTAAAATTGTTAGAGCCAGATAGTGACCATGTCAGTCTTGTTTTGTTGCAGGAAATGACGTAGTCCTAATTTATATAATGGAAATCAGATCGCCGTCTTCCGTGTAAATACATAGAATCTAAAGTTTTGTGTTCGTAAGGTGTTCAGGGAAGTGTACAGCTCCCACTGATACCATTCGCCATTTGGACTTTGTTAAATACACATTAAAATTGTTGTCCACACCATAGACACCAAAGTCAATACATCGTGTTTACAGAAGACGCCACCATGTGCCACACGATCTTGGTACTCTGCCCAGGGTTCTCATTCGGGAGTGGAACGCCATACCCCAGGCTGTCATTGTGAACCTGGTCATGAGTATGAGATCACGGTGCACCGATGGGTACTTACACAGGGGTGGTTACACAAGATACTGACTGTAATGTTCTCTGTGTGGCAGCAGTTGGAGAACATGATGTTACAATGTAATCTTTGTCCTGCTTCTGTCGCTGACTATATCAATGTGCATCTGTAATACATTTAGAAGTTAGAAACAATACTTTCATTTCAGCCAACGTGTTTTTATTATCCTAGGATATATTTGATCTTCAAATACCTGTAATGTATAAAGCATATGATTTTTCTACACGTAGATTCATCAGATCTGACACGATGACCAACACGCAAGAAATGGAATAATACATGATTGTGATATTGGTGAGATTATCTGGAATACTGGATTGGTTTGTGCCGTCGGTCAAATGTCCAGTAAGCATCCACAACAACTTGTTTTGCAGTAAACTGGATATCATTTGAACAAAACATTTTTAAAGCACTGTTATTTATACGTTATAGAGCAATAGTATATATATGTTATCCAATTCACTGAGTACATATACACGTATTCACACACACATGAGCACACTCATACAGTCGGGATAAACAAACAGACATTCGATGTACGTGTGTAGATGAGTGAGTGAGTGAGTTAAATTTTAAGTCACATCGGCACTATTTCAGCCATATTGTGACTTGAGCAAGTTATGTATTTATATAATATATTAAAACCTGTCGTCGACGGACAGTATAACAACTAGCAAAATATCACAGATTCTAATTGTAAAACTAGTTTCAGAACAATAAAATAAGCAGATCATAACAAACGACACAATTTAAAAACGGGCTATAGATCGTCAGCAACTGAAGGCAGACCACCATACTGGGGACCATGGGGACTTACAGTACCTTTGCTACCTGCATGGACCCCAGCAGGATTTACATCATACCCTCAGCAACTGGCGATTGTTTGCAAAGTTAGCCACAAGTAAAAAGACAAATATACTACGTTTAAAACACTAGTATCCAGAAATATTCTTTGAATGACATGGACTTACAATATCCTCTCAGGGGGACAATAATTTTACACTACGTCAACCCCCTTTGAGGATACGGCCAGTAACAAACTCAGATATAATTTCGTTCTACTAATTCTTAAAAGGTCATTCATTTTATACAATATATATCATCAAAATTTGTGAAACAATTCTATCTCTTTTAAAAACCCAATAACTAAATGAGAATTAATATTATAAAAAAGATCCTTGAGAGATGATGATTTGAAATATTTATCCCTTGTGATGGCAAAATCAACACAGTCAAGCAAGACATGCTTGACCGTGATTCTGTCATCACAAGGAATACAAAATGGAGGATCTTCACCTTTCAACAAATATTCGTGAGTGTATCTGCTATGGCCAATACGACATCGTCGTAAAATGACCTCCTCAAATCTGGACTGACAACCCAAGTAGGTGTAACCGATAGTTGGTTTTATTGCATGTAATTTATTTGTACCTACTTGGGTGTCCCACTTCTTTTGCATAAGGTCTTTGATATAGCATCTAATTAAAGGTTTGTAGTCGCTGTATGGTAAAAGAAGTGGGGTCACAGATTTGTTTAGAGCTGCTTTTGCTGCAGCATCAGCCATAGAGTTACCCATGATTCCAACATGACTGGGTAACCAGCAATAGACGATGTCATATTGGCCAGTGGCCAGAGTATTGTGTAATTCTAAAATATCAAGAATGAGTGGATGACTTGAGTGGACATTTTTTAAAGCCTGTAGACATGACAAAGAATCAGAGAGGATGATGTAGTTTTTGCAGATATTTTGTGTCTGAATATATTCCAAAGCTGTTTGAATAGCCTTGGCCTCAGCAGTAAAGATAGAACAATTGTTTGGTAACCTGGAAGAAATAGTTTTTGACCCAACGATGGTAGCACTGGCAACTTTGCCACCATCCTTGGATCCATCAGTGAAAATGGAGCGGTGAGAATCGTACGTTGATCTCAAATGGATATATTCTTGCTGAAAGACCAACTGATTTGTGTCTGATTTTTTAAAATTAGTAAGTGTGATGTCTACAACGGGGTGGACTAGTTGCCAAGGAGGTGTAGAGAGTAAACGGTATGGTGCAACAAAATCAAGGTCAATATTTGCTGCTGTTATATGAGGTTTTATTCTAATCCCTAATGGAGGAACAAGCTTCGGTTTTGTATGGAATAAGTCCTCGTATGGAGGATTAAATATGCAATCATAGGCTGGATTGGACGGATTTGATTTTAATTTTGAGATATATTGTAAAGCAAGTTTTAAACGGCGGTGTTTTAATGAAGGTTCATCAGCCTCCACATAGAGACTGTCAACAGGAGAGGTCCTGAAAGCTCCAAGACAGAGCCTCAAGCCCTGGTGATGAATTGAGTCCAGTTTTTGTAAGTTACTTTTACAGGCTCCACCATAAATGATGGAACCATAGTCTAATTTTGAGCGGATCAAAGATCTGTATAAATGGAGAAGGGTTGTTTGATCTCCTCCCCACTTAGAGTTTGAAACGACTTTCAATAAGTCTAATGCTTTCAGGCACTTTGCCTGGAGATATTTTATATGTGGCAAGAATGTCAGGTGGCGGTCAAAAATAAGCCCCAAGAACTTGGTCTCCTCAACTACCTTTATGGGTGTGCCAGATAGAAATAGTTCAGGGTCCTTGTGCTGTCTATATTTCCTGCAGAAGTGTATACAATTAGTTTTTGTTTTAGAAAATTTAAAGCCGTTAGCAAGCGACCATTTCTGGATTTTATTGAGACACAACTGCAGTTGTCTCTCAATAGTGTTCATGTTTTTCCCGCGACAAGAAATGTTAAAATCATCCACAAATAACGAGCCATCAACTGAATCATTCAAAACGGTTGACAGACTGTTTATCTTGATACTAAATAATGTTACAGACAAAATACTGCCTTGTGGGACACCCTGATCCTGAGTATAATGGTCAGACAGGGTTGAACCCACTCGGACTTGAAATTGCCTGTCTGATAAAAACTGTGATATAAAATGAGGTAAACGGCCTCTCAAACCAAAATCATGTAAATCCTTTAGAATGCCGTGCTTCCAAGTAGTATCATAGGCCTTTTCAAGATCGAAAAAGACTGACACTACATGCTGTTTGTTTACAATAGCATTTTTCACAAAGGATTCTAATCGTACTAGATGGTCGATAGTACTTCGATTTTTTCGGAAACCACATTGGATATTTGTAAGTAGATTATTGGTTTCCAGATACCAAATTAATCTATTATTCACCATTCGCTCCATGGTTTTACACACGCAACTTGTTAAGGATATAGGTCTATAGTTAGAGGGATCAGTATGATCCCGGCCAGGCTTTGGTATCGGAGCTACAATGGCATTATGCCATGAAGGAGGAAAATTCCCAGATATCCATATTTGATCAAATATATCTAAAAGTGTCTCCAGACAGGATTCAGGTAAATGTTTTAAAAGCTGATAATGTATGTTGTCAGCTCCCGTTGCTGTGTCATGAGCTTGCCCAAGGGCGGTGTGTAGCTCATGTAATGAGAAGACTTCATTATAGTCTTCACCATTATCAGAAGTGAAATTTACTTTGATCTTCTCCTGTTGTTTCTTAATTTTTTGAAACTCCAGGACATAATTAGATGTTGAAGAATGTTTTGCCAACGTTTCTCCAAGCTTATTGGCAATGTCAGTTTTATCTGTTAATAACGTGTCATCATCCTTAAGATGATGAACAGAAGATTTTGAGCCTTTGCCTTTTATTTTCTGAACCATGTTCTACACCTTGGACATGGGCGTACGGGAATTTATTTTGGAGACATAGTTCCTCCAAGATTGACGCTTATGCTGTTTAAAAGCACGTCGTGCCTTGGCATTTGTAATTTTAACTCTATCCAAATTATGGACTGTAGGATGTCGGCGAAAATATTTTTCTGCTTTCTTCCTACACTTTCTGGCCTGTTTGCAGTCATTTGTAAACCATGGTTTACGAATATGGGGATTCGCAGAGGACTTAGGAATGGTTTGGTCAGCAATGTCATTCAGTAAATCCGAAAACAACTGTATCGGATCCGGAATATTCTGGAAAATATCATGTTTTATTTTGTCAGTACACAGTACCTCATATAAGGACCAATTAGCCTTGGCAAAATTCCACCTACATGATGGTGGCTCATCAGTAGGATTAACAGTTTTAAGTATAGTGGGAAAATGATCACTCCCGCAGAGGTCATCATGGACTGACCATGCAAATTCATTATACAAGTTTGAGTCTGTGAGTGACAGATCGAGGGCAGAATACGAGCCCGTGGCTGGATGTAAATATGTGGCAGAATCATCATTAAATATACACAGGTTGTTGTTAGAAATAAATTCCTCAATGACTTTTCCTTTAGAACTTGTATTTGCACTTCCCCAAAGCGGATTGTGTCCGTTCAGATCACCCATGATGATACAGGGCTTTGGGAGCTGGTCATATAGATTTTGAAGATCAGACTGTCGAATATCAGAAGAAGGAGGGATATACAAAGAGCACAGCGTAAAAGCAATGTGCAGAGTAAGACGAACAGCAACAGTTTGAAGATTGGTATGTAGAGGGACAGGACTATGTATTATCCCCTGTCGCACCAAGATAGTAGAACCTCCCGTTGCTTTATCTCCTGGAGGAGAAAATGAATGATAGTCATTGTACTTTCGTAAGGTGAACTGATCTGTAGTTTTCAGGAATGTTTCCTGAAGACACAATGCTGACGGTTGAAAATCCTGTATTAAATAATTGTATCTCATTAAAATTATGCCTAAGTCCTCTGCAATTCCACTGGATTATGTTCGACAATTGAGTCATGGTGGCTCAATTGGAGATCGCTCTCGTGAATGTGAGGAGGAACTACTCCTCCGCCTGTCCGGTGAGGACAGAGTAACCTCCATGTCCAGAGGCCCAAATGAGTTCTGCAAAGGAACCTCTGAAGGTGAAGGGACGATCGGTGCTTGTTTTCTATTCAATTTCTTTTTCCCTTTTTTTGACTGAGTTACTGGTTCTGTTGTTTGAGAATGTTTCTCAGGTTGAATCTCAGTCTGAGATCCTGAACTAGATTGAGTGGCAGGAATAGGTCGATGGATTTGAACAGTAACAACAGGTTCTTCTGACTTGACCCATGTCAAGTCAGTCTGACACGAAATGGATGATGTTGCTGCTGGGCGGGATACTGCAGCAGAGTAAGAAATAGTAGATTGAGTTGTTGACTGATCTTTGATGAGTTTTTGGGCATCCACGTAAGAAATGTTTCTTTCACATTTTAGTTTCATGATTTTAGATTCCATTTGCCACACGGGGCAAGATTTAGATGAAGCAACATGTGAGCCAGAACAGTTAGCACATTTCAAATCATGATTACAGTCAGTGCTCTCATGATTGTCACCACAACGATGACATATCACAGAATTACGACAAGATTTGGAACCATGACCGAAATGTTGGCACTTGTAGCATCGGAGTGGATTGGGGACCTACACATCCACTCCGATGTGGAAATAACCAGCTTTAATTGACTGGGGAAGAGAAGTACGGGCAAACGTCATGAGATAAGTATTTGTGTTTGTGACGACACCATCTTTCTTTATCGTGAAACGTTTAACCGCAGTAACAGCCTGGTCTTCCAACCCCGTAGCGATTTCTTCTTCAGACATGTCGGACAGACAACGAGCCCTGTCACGAACAATGCCTCGACATGAATTTAATGTTCTGTGCACAGACACAGCAACCTCAATATTGGCAAATGTAGAAATAGATAAAAGATTGAGAGATTGCTGTCTCCGTGCACACTCCACAAGAAGCGAACCACTACGGAGACGGGTGACGTTCTTGACTTCACCGCAAATCCCGGATACAGCCTTAGAAACAGCAAAAGGATTCAATTTGATGGGTAGGTTATCAGTAGCCTCAATCACCAGGAATTTAGCCCAGGAATCAATATTTTGAGAACGATTTCCAGCTGAAATTTCAATTTCCTCAAGACGTCTCTTTTTTTCATTACGAGATGAACCAGATTGTGGGAGAGCCATGTTGAAAAGAAAATGATTCAGCACCCCTGTTCCCCACCCGCTATCGAGTGTCAACAAGGACAGTGTTATATTGCACCGGATATCCAGGATGCAAACACCAGGGATACAGGGATGTTATACTCCAGCGAATATGACTTGTACAGCTATATTTATCTACCAGATTTAGTGCCAGGCAGGTTCAGTCCATGACAAGAAACTGGAGACATACAGAATACAGAGGTCAACATCACCAGATTGGCCCATGAGCCACCGCCTTCTGGCGTAAGACTCTAGGCAATTAATTCCATCAAAAATTGTTAATACATACAAAGTATGCATGGCCAAGACCAAAATATACAGTATAATACAAGACAGTAGTGCATATACAATATTACGCACAGGGCCTGGCATGACCAGCCGATTGATAAGACCGGGCCCATCTTACCACCCGTCTAGGCGAAGTAAGGGTCGAAGTAGTGTGTTGGGCAAAGGAACACAGTTCCAGGAACCAGTGCCCTCAACTACCAGACTCCCGTCCTCCGCCGACACAGGGACGCAACCCACGGCAAACAGGTTGCCCATTTTAGTCGCCTCATACGACCAGCAATGGGAGGCTGTGGAAATATTCTGCCCCGGTTCCACACGGGGGAAGAGCTATTAGCGTTACCCAGCACTCACCACGAGGAGGTTGCTCTTCACGAGTGCCTGTGTAGATGAGATAGGATAGTTATTACCTATCATAATGTTCAGACATTACTTAAATGAAGACTTGTAAATGAGGACAACTGACCTTTAAACTAGATTTCATTTTGTTAAATGTTGGACAATGATAATACAGTTGTTAACCAAGTGGTTGACAATGTGTAGACAAGTGTCAGACAATTGATAGACAAGTGCGTGCATTGGGAGGAGAAGGATGCTAGAGAGGACCGGGTTAATGCCCCACTTTAGTTACAGCTGAAACTTAATTCATTCGGTATTGTTTGTCCGTTCAATGTACAAGTACCAATGCAGCATATTAATATACAAATGCTCACAGTCACGTGACTCATATTCATATTACATGTGCAGAGTATATTGATTGACAGTAAAGTCTGCCTATAAAAATAAAGTACCCCACAGTCAAGCATACATTCACTCGGATGACATACAGTCTGTGTCAACAGCATGGTGTTCCGACTTTGTCTCTGTGTGGTCTTGCTGTGTGCTTGTGGATATGCTAACATATCCAGTGACTACTGCCAGGTTCTGGACAACTACGACACCTTTAAGACATCCATGGACAACTTTCTGGCTTCTAGGGATGAAACCTGTGGGAACACGGACATGCGCAGTGGTGAGTAGCTAGCAGCCGTCACTTTGCCATCCCACACACGGCATTCGTACCATGTTAGTTTTGTCTTCCAATTACTCTATATTCCAGCTTATCAACAAGTGGTTGATCTGATCCAGAACTATTTTACTCATATCAAATGTGTCCCATTTTGAGTACTGAAGAGCTTATCTTAAGTGGGTTTGCAAACATCTTTACAGCACTGACCACGTAAATTCTGGTCTAGGCCTAGTGACATGGATGTGGTATTGGTACTGACGTGTATCATGTTTAGGAGATAAAAGTAACCGTGTGTTCGGTTACAAAATCCCATCAACATCATCTACAGTAACCTAGTACGTGTATATCCTTTCTACGAAGGATCAAGGGTGAATACTTTGTTGACAGAATTGAGTAAAGTTGTTGTCTGCAATAACAGAAACACAGAAAATAACAATAAAGTGTGCTTTGTTCTGCTCGAGATTTGATTTTAACATCATTATAATTTATTTAGCACAACTAGTTCATTAGTCAACATAAACTTCTTCACCACAAGCCCCACTTATGAAATCATAACGCTCGTTGTGACGCAAAAGATATGTCAGTCAGCTACAACAAGGCGAAAAGTTCAAGCTCTCTGTTGTCCCCGAAACATGAAATACACTTTCATTGTTGATTTCCTTCGTCTTTTCGCCCAACAAATAGTAACCATAACTGATTTTGTAACCTGTAAATACATATTGATATGTTTGTATGCCTACCGACTATGACTGAGAAAGAAGTAATTTTTTTTAATATGACCTTCCGCGTTGATGCTGCAGTCATTATCAACTGTTGCAGTCAGAGTTTGATAGAACGATTTGAAACCTTTGAGTGAGCAATCAGAATTGACCATTTTCCTTGTTCATGCACAATTCATGTTTAATAGATTGCAGGAGCATCCTGAACGAGTTTCCCGAAGCTGAAGACGGAGTTTACCGGATCAAGCCGACAGACGGGAAGGGGTCATTTCTGGCCTACTGTGACATGACCCAACACGGTGGAGGATGGCTGGTGAGTTGGAGACACTATTTGCGGCATGACATTCTTCCTTCATTGTGTTTGCTATTGGTGTTCTTTTTATTTGTCAAATGGAGTAATAGCTTTTATTAACATATTTCTCTAGATTTTGACAATCTGACACTGAAATTTCAATGTACAGGTTTTTCAAAGGCGACAGGATGGATCTGAAGATTTCTATCGAACCTGGTTTGAATACATGGATGGATTTGGAAACCTTACAAGAGAATTTTGGCTTGGTGAGTACAAACTGCAATTCGTCCTGAATAAATATTTAGCGTATCTGTGACGTCATCCCCATATGTGTCTGTGTGTGTGGTATGTGTGTGTGTGCGTGTGTGCGTGTGTGTGTGTCTGCGTTTGTGTGTGTGTGTGTGTGTGTGTGTGAGATAACGACCTAATATGTTCCTATCTCCAGCTCTGTGTGTGAGTGAGTGAGTGATAGCATTATTATAGCCATAAAGCAAGGGGTATGTGCACGTGTGTTTTGTGTGCAGTGTGTGTGTGTATGTGTATGTGTACGTGTGGGGTAGGAAAATACATTTATACGAGGAACCGTATGTAACAAAATGTTGTGGAGAGAACAATTAGTGATGGTAATTGTAGTCATCTCAGTTATCAGTACAAAAAAACGTCCCATGCGAAGGTCAGCTACCATCAATAACGCGTATGTCCGCCATTGGAATCGATAGCGGCCTGGGATATGTCCTGTCCAGGTAGAGACGAGTATGAGAGTCACATCCTGGAGAATGGTAGCCCACTCGGCCTTCAACGCAAATGCCACCTGCTGCAACGTCTGTTGGTGTGGTTGAGACGTCGAGGTAGCTGTCTCTCAAATTCATCCCTCAGATGCCTTATCGGGTTCAAATCCGGTGATCTGGAGTACCAGTGAAAAACATCAACTTTGTTGTTGTGTAGAGAGGCTCTTGTGATCCGTGCTGTATGCGGTCGAGCGTTGTCCTGCTGGAATACACCGTTGCCTTAGGCTGCAATTGGGAGGACGTGTGGTTGGAGAATTTCCTTGATGAATCCTTGAGCCATAAGAGTGCTCAAGATATGGACCCAATTTGTCCTGCCATGATGAGAGAAAGCCATCCACATCATAACTCTACCCCAACCAAACCTGTCCACTTCTGTACGCAGTTTCGGGCGTAAAGTTCTCACCGACGTCTGTAGATCCGTGCTCTTCCATCCCCTCGCTAAGAGGAGAAATCTTGATCCGTTTCTGAACCAGACATCTCTCCATCGCAGGTGAGGCCATACCCTGTGTTGACGACACCAATGCAGTCGTTGTTGAACATGTTGCTCGTGGACCTGTTGCTTTTGAACGGTTTTGTACACTCTGGTCGGCGAAACTGTGCAGTCCGGGTATTTGGGATGCGGTTGAGGTGGCTGTGGTTGTCCTTTCAAGGAGGTGGCGCAGTCGGATGTAGTGATCTGGGGCGGGGTGGATACTCTAGCCATGTGATGGTGCTTGGCGCTGCATTGAAAACCGTGGCTACAGCTGATCGGGATTCCCCTGCCTGCAAGTAGCCAATGGCGGTGTTTCTTAACACTTCTGTTAATCTTGGCATGTTGTTGAACTGCCACTGTTCGATTGACGCGGATGTCAGGCAATTATAAACCCTGCACTTTAATACCGTTCATAGTGCTGCTGCACATTCAATGTGTGCAGCCCCATGGCTCTTTTGTTAATGCACTGGGTGCGTTTTTCCCAATCGTCCTTGTTGTGATCATTGTGATCAGGGACATTTCTCACTGACACTATAACACATTAAACTTCTTCATTTTGCACTTTTTGGCCCTCTAATTTTGCTTTTATAGCCAAACATATCCGTATTGCGTTACTTGTATATATACATACGAATATGAGCATGCGCGCCCGAGAGTGAGTGTGGGTGGTGTGTATGTTTGGGTAAGGTGTGTGTGTGTGTGCCGGGGGGTGGGTGGGTGGGTGGGGGGGTCGGGGTTGGGGGTTGCAGTATTTTGCTCGTCACGCTGCACACGTATGTTTCCCCACATGGGTAAAATTGATGTAACATGTCCAGTCATAGTGTTGCTGGAATATTGTTATACACAGTGCTAATCTGTAATTATTCACTCAGTTCCTTGATACAAGCGTAATTGCGTGATGGTTTAGGTTTCAATTAATATAATGTGTGACTGGAGTCTCAAGGCCAACGGTAGAAAGTACAGTCTAGTCATATTTCAGGAAATGAGAAGATACACACACTGACGAAGCAGAAAACCTATGAGCTGCGGATCGACCTGGAGAACAAATCGGGAAGTCACTTCTATGCCGAGTACAACAGCTTCCATCTGGGCAGCATGTCTGAGTTCTACACTCTGTTCGTGGGGAACTACTCAGGGACGGCTGGTGAGAACGTTAAATATTTTAAGCAACAGTTTGATTTTAAATTGAAAGTCAGTTTTATGGGTGTTAGAAAGTTATGCAACCTCTTTAAATATACACAAGTTAATTTGTCTTATTGAAGTGGTTTAAGTACAGGAAAGTAAACATTTCCGTCATGAAACTATGAGACTCAACCGACACCACATCATTCCTCATTTCTGCTGTTAACGAAAACTTCGCCTTTATTTTGTCATTTTGAGACATTCCAACATAGATTCACGTTTGGTTTCACTTTAAATTGACATATCAAATCTTATCCAAGCATAAGATTGGGAGGCATTGCATCGATGAATACAGTGTATCCTGCTTGATGACATCATTTGCTTATGTATTGGATTGATTTATCGCATCACTTACATTAGCAAGTATATGATATATGAAATGTCTATATCTCTTTGGAAAGTACGAACCCTTACACACCATGAAGCACACTGTCCACAATCTCTCATCCTTCAAAACCCGTAAAATAATGAGAGTAGATTATCTACTAAAAGATACAGTAATACAACGAAATTCATTGGTCTCCGTTCATTTTCAGGAGACCAGATGTTGTATCATAACAACAGCAGATTCAGTGCCAAGAACCTGGATCTGGATACAGCCTCCGGGAACTGTGCTGTTTCTTACAAAGGGGCGTGGTGGTACAAGAACTGCCACTACTCAGAACTCAATCTGCTGTACAGCAAAACACTTTACTGGAGTGGTTTGCCAGGTTTAACATCTTCATCCATGAAAATCCGACCTCTCAACTAACTCATGATTGTTTTGTTTCGTTATTTCCGAAATGTAAAACACAAACCTATCCATTTGTATAACCAGCGTGAATATATATTGTAGGTAAGTAGCAAATCGTAATTTGTCAATCATTCTCACACTCTCAAAGGAACTGATAATGTCATGTTTTTTGTTTGTCATACCAGTTCACTGATTTATCTAGCCCATCAAGTGGTGCACGAAACCTGTAGACGTACTAGTATCTAGTACCGTGTTTGAAGTAGGAGCTAAAAGCTGAACTCTCACATTAGTGTTACATAGTCATGTAAACATAGTATTACTTTATACAAGAACCGTGTGTTGTTTAGACTGCTGACACATTTCGAGAAAGGCACGAAGTGGAAGGATGCACTCTTACATTATGATTTTGTAGATTTACACAGTAAGAGAAACACGGTTTATTTAGTCCACTGATGTGTTCTATGAAACGGGATTAAGATGAGAAGTGATTTTTACTTTAAACGTATGCAACAATTCCTCCCAACTGAATAAACCCATTTCCTTTATCTTACATTCTGTTGAACACTTGCGCCGTATCTCAAAGAGGAACCTGGCATCAATGTGTGAATAAGGTATGTATTTACAGCCGCTTCCAACAATATTTCCGTTAAATTTTGACGTGTAATTGAATATAGGATGGAGTCCGAAGTAACGCATTTCAAACCCATCACCATTAATCATGACACTTTCCAGAAGGTCACTGGGCCCCATGGAAGAAGAATAGCAATCGTTTCCTTTCTGTAAGTATGTCTTATAGGGTTTTCATCATAAATCAATCCCTAAACATTACAGGCCTGTTTGTTGTGGTACAAAACGCAGACTGACGCTGTAATATTGTCATACATTAAACTCCTGAGGACCAGATAAATAATACGACTTATCCGGGATTCGACACATCCGACACGACCTTGTTACAGTCCGACCTATCCATCAGATAACAGAAAACATATACACAGTAAGAATTAAACATAGACGCATTTGTCTGACCAACATTTATGCATTTACATAAGAACACCAAAATAGTTGAGTCCGACTTATCAGGGCATAGTTTAACTCTTGGGACTATCAATGTAATTTTAGACAATGGGGAATTGGACACATTATTTGGATGTGAAATATATTTCAACATTCCTGCAAACATTAGCACAGTTGTACACGAGTATAACTACGGAGAAGCATAGAAATATAAAACGTCAGCGCCAGACAATAATCAGTTTCGATTATACGCCAAAACACAGTTTGCATTAAAATGTAACTGTTTGATAACGGCCTGATGCTGCACATCCGCAAGCTGTCATCCTTCAAAACCCGTATATCAATAAGAGTAGGTTATCTAGTAAAAGAGACAGTAATACTCCAGCAATACGACGGCGGCCTGTAAATCACGCCTCAGGACCATTACCAAATGTACACAGTCCCACTTGTTCATCACGCCTTAAATAGTCACTTAGGTCCTGAGGAAAGCTGTCTCTAGACTCTACTTCCCATGGTCCTGAGGAAAGCTGTCTCTAGACTCTACATCCCATGGTCCTGAGGAAAGCTGTCTCTAGACTCTACATCCCATGGTCCTGAGGAAAGCTGTCTCTAGACTCTACTTCCCATGGTCCTGAGGAAAGCTGTCTCTAGACTCTACATCCCATGGTCCTGAGGAAAGCTGTCTCTAGACTCTACTTCCCATGGTCCTGAGGAAAGCTGTCTCTAGACTCTACATCCCATGGTCCTGAGGAAAGCTGTCTCTAGACTCTACTTCCCATGGTCCTGAGGAAAGCTGTCTCTAGACTCTACTTCCCATGGTCCTGAGGAAAGCTGTCTCTAGACTCTACATCCCATGGTCCTGAGGAAAGCTGTCTCTAGACTCTACTTCCCATGGTCCTGAGGAAAGCTGTCTCTAGACTCTACATCCCATGGTCCTGAGGAAAGCTGTCTCTAGACTCTACTTCCCATGGTCCTGAGGAAAGCTGTCTCTAGACTCTACATCCCATGGTCCTGAGGAAAGCTGTCTCTAGACTCTACATCCCATGGTCCTGAGGAAAGCTGTCTCTAGACTCTACTTCCCATGGTCCTGAGGAAAGCTGTCTCTAGACTCTACATCCCATGGTCCTGAGGAAAGCTGTCTCTAGACTCTACTTCCCATGGTCCTGAGGAAAGCTGTCTCTAGACTCTACATCCCATGGTCCTGAGGAAAGCTGTCTCTAGACTCTACTTCCCATGGTCCTGAGGAAAGCTGTCTCTAGACTCTACTTCCCATGGTCCTGAGGAAAGCTGTCTCTAGACTCTACTTCCCATGGTCCTGAGGAAAGCTGTCTCTAGACTCTACTTCCCATGGTCCTGAGGAAAGCTGTCTCTAGACTCTACAACCCACGATCCTGAGGAAAGCTGTCTCTAGACTCTACTTCCCATGGTCCTGAGGAAAGCTGTCTCTAGACTCTACTTCCCATGGTCCTGAGGAAAGCTGTCTCTAGACTCTACTTCCCATGGTCCTGAGGAAAGCTGTCTCTAGACTCTACTTCCCATGGTCCTGAGGAAAGCTGTCTCTAGACTCTACTTCCCATGGTCCTGAGGAAAGCTGTCTCAAGACTCTACATCCCATGGTCCTGAGGAAAGCTGTCTCTAGACTCTACATCCCAAGGACCTGACGTTAGAAGCGTTGTTGAGACAGAATGAGCCTTTCCAGGACATGGCTATGATTTAAATACAGTCCTGCCAAGTGTATTCATTTGTACATTTTTCAACCAAGACAAAAAAATTATGTTGCTAGAAGAGTACTTGTATGTAAATAGTGAATGATATATTTGGACTTCGAATCACTTAAAACCACTTTTGACACACTCACACTCGTTTGCATTTGGGTAGAACCTAAACTGTACCAGAAAAAGGGTGACAACTTCATTACAAAATGCCTTCACTTAATGACGCCAGTTTGAAATATAACAAAACTTTGCGAAGTCAAATCGCGACTATATTAGTTACATATGTAGCTCTGTTACATGTATTCTGTTAGAAAATATAGTCCATTCAGTGACCATATTCAATGATACCTGCAAGGACTTATTCCTGGTGGAAAGTGAGTGTGGAAGACATACTTGCATATTTTTAAAATACTTACATTTCAACTGTGAAGAGCTGAGTTAGAACTGGTTTACAGCAACCCATTTCGTCATAAGTGTATTGTCGATGCATAGTCCGAGGCTCCTGGTGTCTGTCACTGGGTAGTCTTGCCCAGAATCGATGATGTGCAGACCGCTGTCATATTGAACGTTGCTGCAAAAAATACCACAAAAAAACAAACTCAAACAAATCTTTCTATAGTTGGTCTATGCATGTCTATTGGAATTAAAACGAAGGGACAGCCGATTTCATTTCCAACTTTTGGAAATGAACGTGAATATGTATGCTTGAATGTGTAGAGGTCGAGGTAAAGTCGTACAAAGTTGCTTGACATTATATTTGTTTATTTGTTTGTTTGTTTGTTGTTTAACGCCGCACTCAGCAATATTCTAGCTATATGACGGCGGTCTGTAAATAATCAAGTCTAGACCCGACAAATCAAGTGATTGGTGTCACGCAACTGGGATCGATGACATGTATCAACCAAGTCAGCAAGTATGACCACCCGATCTCGTTAGTCGGCTTTTAAGACAAGTATGGGTTGCTGAAGACCTGTTCTATCCCGGATCTTCGCTTGGCATTATATCACACGTATATTGTCAATAATAGCATTGTTTGGTGCGTTTAGTCGAACTTCTACGTGTTTCTGTGTGTACTGCTTGTGTGTACGTGTTTCTGTGTGTACTGCTTGTGTGTACGTGTTTCTGTGTGTACTGCTTGTGTGTACTGCTTGTGTGTACGTGTTTCTGTGTGTACTGCTTGTGTGTACGTGTTTCTGTGTGTACTGCATGTGTGTACGTGTTTCTGTGTGCACTGCTTGTATGTACGTGTTTCTGTGTGAGCTGCTTGTGTGTACGTGTTTCTTTGTGTGCTGCTTGTGTGTACGTGTTTCTGTCTGTACTGCTTGTGTGTACGTGTTTCTGTGTGCACTGCTTGTATGTACGTGTTTCTGTGTGAGCTGCTTGTGTGTACGTGTTTCTTTGTGTGCTGCTTGTGTGTACGTGTTTCTGTCTGTACTGCTTGTGTGTACGTGTTTCTGTGTGTACTGCTTGTGTGTACGTGTTTCTGTGTGTACTGCTTGTGTGTACGTGTTTCTGTGTGTACTGCTTGTGTGTACGTGTTTCTGTGTGTACTGCTTGTGTGTACGTGTTTCTGTGTGTACTGCTTGTGTGTACGTGTTTCTGTGTGTACTGCTTGTGTGTACGTGTTTCTGTGTGTACTGCTTGTGTGTACGTGTTTCTGTGTGTACTGCTTGTGTGTACGTGTTTCTGTGTGTACTGCTTGTGTGTACGTGTTTCTGTGTGTACTGGTTGTATGTACGTGTTTCTGTGTGTACTGCTTGTGTGTACGTGTTTCTGTGTGTACTGCTTGTGTGTACGTGTTTCTGTGTGTACTGCTTGTGTGTACGTGTTTCTGTGTGTACTGCTTGTGTGTACGTGTTTCTGTGTGTACTGGTTGTATGTACGTGTTTCTGTGTGTACTGCTTGTGTGTACGTGTTTCTGTGTGTACTGCTTGTGTGTACGTGTTTCTGTGTCTACTGCTTTTATGTTCCTGTTTCTGTGTGTACTGCTTGTATGAACATGTTTCTGTGTGTACTGCTTGTATGTACGTGTTTCTGTGTGTACTGCTTAAAATGTTCTTGTTTCTGTGTGTACTGCTTAAAATGTTCTTGTTTCTGTGTGTACTGCTTGTATTGTACGTGTTTCTGTGTGTACTGCTTGAAATGTACCTGTTTCTGTGTGTTCTTCTTGTATGTATGTGCCTCTGTGGGAACTGGTATTGTGTACGTTTTTCTAATTCTTCTAATTGAATATTCATGTGTCAGTGGGCACTGATTCTATGTCGTGGAAATCGACTTTCCGCGTAGACTATCATCGTCAACTCACAGCAGTTGTGTATTAATTTAGGTCACCAGCCAAAACAAACGATGACTTAAGGGTGAGCACTCATATGCTATATATAGCTGCAGGATCCAAAAGTTATCGCAATGTAAATAAATGACACCGCGATGACTGCTGATCGCGTACCGTTAGGCAGTTGCTTCACTGGCGCTATACCATGTTCAGAGACATGTCAGATCGCTTCCAGCAGTGCGCCATAACGCCCGTCCTAATACAGCTCTTCTGTCAATAGAATTGATGACAAACATCCGAGCATTTGGCATAACGAGGACAAATCTTATCCAAGCAACTTATGCCTGATTATTGGAAATTATAATTGGATTTTTTTAATGTGAGTGAGTGATAAAAGTGATATTAGAAGTGATAAAACACTTGACGAAGCGAGTGAGCGAGTTGGGTTTTACGATTTAAGCGTCTAGGCTTCACATATACTCCTGTTGGGAATCCGATCCGAGTCTGAATAAAATGAAGGCTGCACGGTTACAAAGTCATCGCCCCGTCATTGACGTTGATGTGTTGATCACCTGGCGTCAGGCAGTTCAGCTAGTCAGTTCGGTCAGTGTCAGTCCAGTTAGTCAGCCAGTCAGTAAAGTCAGTCAGCCAGTCAGTCCGGTCAGTCAAGTCAGTCAAGTCAGTCAAGTCAAGTCAGTCCTGTCAGTCCTGTCAGTCCAGTCAGTCAAGTCTTTCAAGTCAGTCAGGTCAGTCAAGTCATTAAAGTCAGTCAGCCAGTCAGTCCAATCAGCCTAGTCAGTCCAGTCAGTGCAGTCAGTCACGTCAGTTAAGTCAGTCAAGTCAGTCAAGTCAGTCAAGTCAGTCAATCCAGTCCAGCCAGTCAGTCCAATCAGTTCAGTCAGTCCAGTCAGTCCACTCAGTCCGGTCAGTGCAGTCAGTCCAGTCAGTCCAGTCAGTCAAGTCTTTCAAGTCAGTCAGGTCAGTCAGGTCAGTCAAGTCAGTCAAGTCAGTCAGCTAGTCAGTCCAATCAGCCTAGTGAGTCCAGTCAGTCCAGTCAGTTCAGTCAGTCCGGTCGGTGCAGTCAGTCCAGTCATTCCAATCAGTCCAGTCAGTCCAGTCAGTCAAGTCAGTCACGTCAGTCCAGTCAGTCAGTCCAGTCAGTCCAGTCAGTCAATCCAGTCAGTCCAGTCAGTTCGGTCATAACGCCCGTCCTAATACAGCCTAATTCGGTCAATGGCATTTAGGAGAAATGTTAACATCCGAGCACTGTCATGACGAGAACAAAGCTCAACCAAACCACTGATGACTGATTATAAGGAATTATTATTGGATTATTTCAATATGTCAATTTTCTTTCTCTTTGTGGCAGGTAACACCTTAAATCATTGACAGGAGCGCACGGATTGTAGGGCTAGTCGTGGCGTCGGCTACGGCCGCCACATCACCAACGACTACGTTGACATTGAAGTTTCTGTACGTGAGTGAGTGAGTGAGTGAGTGAGTGAGTGAGAGTGTGAGTGAGTGAGTGAGTGTTTAAAAGTATTTAAAATAATTCTAGGGTATGGGATCCAATCTTTTCCCTGTCTCATTCTTAAGTTATCATATGTTTTTAAAACTTACCAAGGGTATGGCGATATCTCATAGTAATAAATTTGACTCCTTTTGGAATCAATTTGTGTTTCTCTTTCTTTCACATTTCTGATCTCTGGTAACGAGTCAATCTTGATTGTCCTCAGTCCTCAGACGTCCACCCATGAGTTGCTGGGTAGGAGACGATCGCATCTCATTTAATTGAGTGTGGCGGTTAGCAAGTGGAGACCAATAGTGATCATCACCACTCCAGATCTACTTTCTCGTGGACGTTGGAAAGACTGTTTTGACACCTATGTAGAACAATCCGCCTTGGGTGTCAATTTCGAAATCAATAACATTGATAATCATCACATTAGAAACATTCACAAAAAATCTGGTGACATCCAGATTTACACAAGACGACAGTAATGAGAGAGGTCAATGTGTATGAGTGCGAGTGTGTTAGTCAGAATGTGTGCGTGCGTGCGTGCGTGCGTGCGTGCGTGTGTGCGTGCGTGCGTACGCATGTGTGAGTGTATGTGTGTGTGTGTGTGTTAGATATGTATAAGAAGTCAGAAACGTGCACTTTTGTCGTAGCGAGTGAGTGAGTTGGGTTTTACGATTTTAGCGTATGGGCTTCACAAATTATACACATGTGGGGAATTCAACGCGGGCCTAAGTAACATGAAGGCTGCACGATTACAAAGTCATCGCCCCGTCATTAGCGTTGATCTGTTGATCACCTGGCGTCAGGCAGTTGCGTCATTGGCGTCACACCAAGTTCAGTTACGAGTGTCGGCTGTTAGATCGCTACCAGCAGTGTACCATTGCACAGCAGTAACGTCATGGCGGTGGTACAGTGGTGGTGTGAGCTTGCGTCACTCGCTCACAGCCACAGGACAGGCGTCGTCGTCTTCATGGTTAACTCACAGGTGTTCGATGGTGATATAGTTTTGAAGACAATCGCACTTTGTCAATTTAAATATCAACATGATAACACCAACTCTAAAACAGCATGTATTTTAAGACCATTGTCAGTGGTGGTGTGGGCTGGCATCACTTACAGCTAACTTGATTTTTACTCACAGATGATCCACATGATGATGAGGTTTGAGGCCAGTCTTGGTTCCCATTGGGCTTAGGACTAGTCGTTAATTTTGATATCAACAAGATAACGCCCACCAATAAACACGATTTTTGTAAGGAATGGAAACGTCTTGACCAGCAAAAAGTTGAGTGCGCCAATATATTTTGTCCATCCCAATCTGGACTAAATCTTGGCAGCTGTAGCTCCGGCTCTGTGTACTACAACTTGGACTTTCATCGAGAAAAAGAACAGACAGTTATCGAGGACGTCATCAGAGATGGAACTACATCAGTAGTCATCAATTCTGCTGTGTGTTTACGGACCATAGAGGACTAAGCATATATATTTCAGGATGATAATGTTCAATGAAAAATGGTCAATACCTCTATTTAATTGATGATATTTTCAGTATCTGTTACTAAAAGTACCAACATTCATGCTTTCTTTCTGTTTTTCTGTATGCTTAAAATACTTGTAATGTTAGAATTGATACTATTGGCATACAGAAACATTTTTCCTGGTGAGACTATTAAAATTGTTAGAGCCAGATAGTGACCATGTCAGTCTTGTTTTGTTGCAGGAAATGACGTAGTCCTAATTTATATAATGGAAATCAGATCGCCGTCTTCCGTGTAAAATACATAGAATCTAAAGTTTCGTGTTCGTAAGGTGTTCAGGGAAGTGTACAGCTCCCACTGATACCATTCGCCATTTGGACTTTGTTAAATACACATTAAAATTGTTGTCCACACCATAGACACCAAAGTCACTACATCGTGTTTACAGAAGACGCCACCATGTGCCACACGATCTTGGTACTCTGCCCAGGGTTCTCATTCGGGAGTGGAACGCCATACCCCAGGCTGTCATTGTGAACCTGGTCATGAGTATGAAATCACGGTGCACCGATGGGTACTTACACAGGGGTGGTTACACAAGATACTGACTGTAATGCTCTCTGTGTGGCAGCAGTTGGAGAACATGATGTTACAATGTAACCTTTGTCCTGCTTCTGTCGCTGACTATATCAAGTTGCATCTGTAATACATTTAGAAGTTAGAAACAATACTTTCATTTCAGCCAACGTGTTTTTATTATCCTAGGATATATTTGATCTTCAAATACCTGTAATGTATTAAGCATATGATTTTTCTACACGTAGATTCATCAGATCTGACACGATGACCAACACGCAAGAAATGGAATAATACATGATTGTGATATTGGTGAGATTATCTGGAATACTGGATTGGTTTGTGCCGTCGGTCAAATGTCCAGTAAGCATCCACAACAACTTGTTTTGCAGTAAACTGGATATCATTTGAACAAAACAGTTTTTAAAGCACTGTTATTTATACGTTATAGAGCAATAGTATATATATGTTATCCAATTCACTGAGTACATATACACGTATTCACACACACATGAGCACACTCATACAGTCGGGATAAACAAACAGACATTCGATGTACGTGTGTAGATGAGATAGGATAGTTATTCCCTATCATAATGTTCAGACATTACTTAAATGAAGACTTGTAAATGAGGACAACTGACCTTTAAACATGATTTCATTTTGTTAAATGTTGGACAATGATTATACAATTGTTAACCAAGTGTTAGACAATGTGTAGATAAGTGTCAGACAATTGATAGACAAGTGCGTGCATTGGGAGGAGAAGGATGCTAGAGAGGACCGAGCTAATACCCCACTTTAGTTACAGCTGAAACTTAATTCATTCGGTATTGTTTGTCCGTTCAATGTACAAGTACCAATGCAGCATATTAATATACAAATGCTCACAGTCACGTGACTCATATTCATATTACATGTGCAGAGTATTTTGATTGACAGTAAAGTCTGCCTATAAAATTAAAGTACCCCACAGTCAAGCATACATTCACTCGGATGACATATAGTCTGTGTCAACAGCATGGTGTTCCGACTTTGTCTCTGTGTGGTCTTGCTGTGTGCTTGTGGATATGCTAACATATCCAGTGACTACTGTCAGGTGCTGGACAACTACGACACCTTCAAGACATCCATGGACAACTTTCTGGCTTCCAGGGATGAAACCTGTGGGAACACGGACATGCGCAGTGGTGAGTAACTAGCAGCCGTCACTTTGCCATCCCACACACGGCATTCGTACCATGTTAGTTTTGTCTTCCAATTACTCTATGTTCCAGCTTATCAACAAGTGGTTGATCTGATCCAGACCTATTTTACTCACATCGAATGTGTCCCATCTTTGAGTACTGAAGAGCTTATCTTAAGTGGGTTTGCAAACATCTTTACAGCACTGACCACGTAAAGGCTGGTCTAGGCCTAGTGACATGGCTGTGGTATTGGTACTGACGTGTATCATGTTTAGGAGATAAAAGTAACCGTGTGTTCGGTTACAAAATCCCATCAACATCATCTACAGTAACCTAGTACGTGTATATCCTTTCTACGAAGGATCAAGCGCGAGTACTTTGTTGATAGAATTGAGTAAAGTGGTTGTCTGCAATAACAGAAACACAGAAAATAACAATAAATTGTGCTTTGTTCTGCTCGAGATTTGATTTTAACATCAGTATAATTTATTTAGTACCACTATTTCATTAGTCAACATAAACTTCTTCACCACAAACCCCACTTGTGAAATCCTAACGCTCGTTGTGACGCAAAAGATATGATGTCAGTCAGCTACAACAAGGCGAAAAGTTCAAGCTCTCTGTTGTCCCTGAAACATGAAATACACTTTCTTTGTTGATTTCCTTCGTTTTTGTGCCCAAGACATAGTAACCACGACTGATTTTGTAACCTGTAAATACATATTGATATGTTTGTATGCCTACCGACTATGACTGAGAAAGAAGTAATATTTTTTAATATGACCTTCCGCGTTGATGCTGCAGTCATAATCAACTGTTTTAGTCAGAGTTTGATATAATGATTTGAAAACTCTGAGTGACCAATCAGAACTGACCATTTTCCTTGTTCATGCAAAATTCATGTTTAATAGATTGCAGGAGCATCCTGAACGAGTTTCCCGAAGCTGAAGACGGAATTTACCGGATCAAGCCGACAGACGGGAAGGGGTCATTTCTGGCCTACTGTGACATGACCCAACACTGTGGAGGATGGCTGGTTTTGGCTTGGTGAGTACAAACTGCAATTCGTCCTGAATAAATATTTAGCGTATATGTGACGTCATCCCCATATGTGTCTGTGTGTGTGTGTGGTATGTGTGTTTGTGCGTGCGTGTGCACGCGTGTGTGTGTCTGCGTTTGTGTGTGCACGGGCGCGCACGTGTGTCTGCGTTTCTGTGTGTGTGTATGAGAGATAACGACCTAATATGTTCCTATCTCCAGCTCTGTGTGTGAGTGAGTGAGTGATAGCATTATTATAGCCATAAAGCAAGGGGTATGTGCACGTGTGTGTTTGTGTGCAGTGTGTGTGTGTATGTGTACGTGTGGGGTAGGAAAATACATTTATACGAGGAACCGTATGGAACAAAATGTTGTGGAGAGAACAATTAGTGATGGTGATTGTAGTCATCTCAGTTTACAGTACATAAAAAAACGTCCCATGCGAAGCTCAGCTACCACCAATAACGCGTATGTCCGCCATTGGAATCGATAGATGCCTGGGATATCTCCTGTCCAGGTAGAGACGAGTATGAGAGTCACATCCTGGAGAATGGTAGCCCACTCGGCCTTCAACGCAAATACCACCTGCTGCAACGTCTGTTGGTGTGGTTGAGCCGTCGGCGTAGCCGTTTATCAAATTCATCCCATGGATGCTTTATCGGGTTCAAATCCGATGATCTGGAGTACCAGTGAAAAACATCAACTTTGTTGTTATGTAGAGAGGCTCTTGTGATCCGTGCTGTATGCGGTCGAGCGTTGTCCTGCTGGAATACACCGTTACCGTAGGCTGCAATTGGGAGGACGTGTGGTTAGAGAATTTCGTTGATGAATCCTTGAGGGGTCATTTCATAAGAGTGCTCTGGATATGGACCCAATTTGTCCTGCCATGATGAGAGAAAGCCATCCACATCATAACTCTACCCCAACCAAACCTGTCCACTTTCTGTACGCAGTTTCGGGCGTAAAGTTCTCACCGACGTCTGTAGATCCGTGCTCTTCCATCCCTCATTAAGAGGAGAAATCTTGATTCATTTCTGAATCAGACATCTCTCCATCGCAGGTGAGGCCATACCCTGTGTTGACGACACCAATGCAGTCGTTGTTGAACATGTTGCTCGTGGACCTGCTGCTTTTTGAACGGTTTTGTACACTCTGGTCGGCGAAACTGCGCAGTCCGGGTATTTGGGATGCGGTTGAGGTGGCTGTGGTTGTCCTTTCAAGGAGGTGGCGCAGTCGGGTATAGTGATCTGGGGCGGATGGATACTCTAGCCGTGTGATAGTGATTGGCGCTGCATTGAAAACCGTGGCTACAGCTGATCGGGATTGCAGTATTTTGCTCGTGACGCTGCACGCATTTGTTTCCCCACATTGGTGAAATTGATGTATGATGTCCCATCATAGTGTTGCTGGAATATTGCTATACACAGTGCTAATCTGTAATCATTCACTCAGTTCCTTGATACAAGCCTTTCCATCCATCGTAATAGCGGGATGGTTTAGGTTTTGATTAATATAATGTGTGAATGGAGTCTCAAGGCCAACGGTAGAAAGTACAGTCTAGTCATATTTCAGGAAATGAGAAGATACACACACTGACGAAGCAGAAAACCTATGAGCTGCGGATCGACCTGGTGAACAAATCTGGAGGTCACTTCTATGCCGAGTACAACAGCTTCCATCTGGGCAGCATGTCTGAGTTCTACACTCTGGTCGTGGGGAACTACTCGGGAACGGCTGGTAAGAACGTTAAATATTTTAAGCAACAGTTTGATTTTAAATTGAAAGTCAGTTTTATGGGTGTTAGAAAGTTATGCAATCTCTTTAGATATACACAAGTTATTTTGTTTTATTGAAGTTAAACCACAGGAAAGTAAACATTTCCGTCATGAAACTATGAGACTCAACCGATACCACATCATTCCTCCTTTCTGCTGTTAACGAAAACTTCGCCTTTATTTTGTCATTTTGAGACATTCCAACATAGATTTACGTTTGGTTTCGCTTTAAATTGACATATGAAATCTTATCCAAGCATAAGATTGGGAGGCATTGCATCGATGAATACAGTGTATCCTACTTGATGACACCATTTGCATATGTATTGGATTGATTTATCGCATCAATTACATTAGCAAGGATATGATAAATGAAATTTCTATATCTCTTTGGAAGCTAGGCCCCCGTACACACCACGAAGCACTCTGTCCACAATCTCTCATCCTTCAAAACCCGTAAAATAATAAGAGTAGATTATCTACTAAAAGATACAGTAATACAACGAAATTCATTGGTCTCCGTTCATTTTCAGGAGACAAGATGTTGTATCATAACAACAGCAGATTCAGTGCCAAGAACCTGGATCTGGATACAGCCTCCGGGAACTGTGCTGTTGCTAATAAAGGGGCGTGGTGGTACAAGAGCTGCACCCACTCAGAACTCAATCGGTTCTACAACAAAAAACTTCAATGGGGTGGTTTGTCAGGTGTAACATCTTCATCCATGAAAATCAGACCTCTCAACTAACTTATGATTGTTTGGTTTCGTTATTTCCGAAATGTAAAACACAAACCTATCCATTTGTATAATTAGCGTGAATATATATCTTGTAGTTAAGTAGCAAATCGTTATTTGTCAATCACTCTCACACTCTCAAAGGAACTGATAATGTCATGTTTTGTGTTTGTCATACCAGTTCACTAATTTATCAGGTCCAAGTGGTGCACGAAACCTGTAGACGTACTAGTATCTAGTTCCGTGTTTGAAGTAGGAGCTAAAAGCTGAACTCGCACATTGGTGTTACATAGTCATGTAAACATAGTATTACTTTGTACAAGAACCGTGTGTTGTTTAGACTGCTGACACATTTCGAGAAAGGCAAGAAGTGGAAGGATGCACTCTTACATTATGATTTTGTAGACTTACAGAGTAAGAGAAACACGGTTTATTTAGTCCACTGATGTGTTCTATGAAACGGGATTAAGATGAGAAGTGATTTTTACTTTAAACGTATGCAACAATTCCTCCCAACTGAATAAACCCATTTCCTTTATCTTACATTCTGTTGAACACTTGCGCCGTATCTCAAAGAGGAAACTGGCATCAACGTGTGGGTAAGGTATGTATTTACAGCCGCTTCCAACAATATTTCCGTTAAATTTTGACGTGTAATTGAATATAGGATGGAGTCCGAAGTAACGCATTTCAAACCCATCACCATTAATCATGACACTTTCCAGAAGGTCACTGGGCCCCATGGAAGAAGAATAGCAATCGTTTCCTTTCTGTAAGTATGTCTTATAGGGTTTTCATCATAAATCAATTTCTAAACATTACAGGCCTGTTTGTTGTGGTACAAAACGCAGACTGACGCTGTAATATTGTCATACATTAAACTCCTGAGGACCAGATAAATAATACGACTTATCCGGGATTCGACACATCCGACACGACCTTGTTACAGTCCGACCTATCCATCAGATAACAGAAAACATATACACAGTAAGAATTAAACATAGACGCATTTGTCTGACCAACATTTATGCATTTACATAAGAACACCAAAATAGTTGAGTCCGACTTATCAGGGCATAGTTTAACTCTTGGGACTATCAATGTAATTTTAGACAATGGGGAATTGGACACATTATTTGGATGTGAAATATATTTCAACATTCCTGCAAACATTAGCACAGTTGTACACGAGTATAACTACGGAGAAACATAGAAATATAAAACGTCAGCGCCAGACAATAATCAGTTTCGATTATACGCCAAAACACAGTTTGCATTAAAATGTAACTGTTTGATAACGGCCTGATGCTGCACATCCGCAAGCTGTCATCC